>NW_022196909.1:20094095-20165704 GCF_008632895.1 Mastomys coucha
AAAAAAAAAAAAAAAAAAAAAAAAAAAAAAAAAAAAAAAAGAAATGGGAGAGATCTCATATTGCTACTTAAAAACACACCTAAAATCTCTCAAAGAAAAAGAGGCAAAAATACCCAAGAGGAATAGATGGTAGGAAATATTTCAATATTTCAGGGCTGAAATCAATCAGTTAGAAAAGAATAATATAAAGAATCAACAAAATCAAGACCCGTTATTTGAGAAAAATTAACAAGATAAACAAACCCTTAATGAAACTACTGAAAAGACAGAGAAAGAGAGTACCCAAATTAACAGAATCAGAAATCAAAAGACAGACATCACAAGAGAAACTGAAAAAAAAAAATCATTAGGTCTTAACTTCAAAAGCCTTTACTCCACAAATCTGGAAAATCTAAGTGGATGCATTTCTAGACAGATATCACAAATCAAATTTAAATTAAGATCAGGTAAACTATATAAAGAGTGTCATAACCCCCAAGAAACTATGAGCATTCACTAAGTCTCCCAACCAAAAACAAACAAACAAACAAAAAACCCAAGACCAGATGGTTTTAATGAAGATTTATACCAGTCATTCAAACTTTCAGACCCTAAGAAAGAAATTGAAGAACATATCAGAAGATGAGAAGATCCCCCATGTTCATGATCAGTAAGATTAACACAGTGAAAATGACCATCTTACCAAAAGCAATCTAAAAACTTAATGCAATCCTTATCAAAATTCCAATATCACTCTTTTCACAGACCTTGAAAAAGCAATTCTATATGGAAAAAGAGAAAACTCAGGATAGTCAAAACACCAATACTCTTCAAACTATTCCAAAAAGCAGAAACAGAACACTACCTAATTCATGCTACGAGGCTGCAGTTACCCTGGTACCTAAATTACACAAAGACCCAATGATTTTTTTTCCATTTTTTTAAATGAACATCAATGCAAAAATACTCAATAAAATTCTTGTAAACTGATTCCAAGAGCAAATCAAAGACATCATTCACTATCACCCACCAATGGAGGGATGGATCAATATATGAAAATCCATCAACATAATTTACCATATAAACAAACTGAAAGAAAAAAAACCACATGATCATCTCCTCAAATGCTGAAAAACTCTGATAAAACCGAACATCCTTCATGTTAAAATCCTTGGTGAGATCAAAGATACAAGGTCATACCTAAACATAATCAAAGCAATATACAGCAAGCCAACAGCCAATATCAAATTAAATGCAGAGAAACATAAAGCAATTCCAATAAAATCAGGGACAAGACAAGGCTGCTCACTCTCTCCCTATTTATTCAATATAGCATTTGAAAATTTTAGCTAGATCAATAAGACAACAAAAAGAGATCAATGGGATACAAATTGGAAAGGAAGAAGTCAAAGTATCACTATTTACAGATGATTTGAAAGTATACATAGAGGACCCACAAAACTCTACCAGAGTACTGCAAGGAAGCTGATAAGCACCTTAATAAAAGTGGCTGGGTATAAAATAACTCAAAGAAATTAGTAGCCCCACCTTTATATAAATGATAAATGGGCTGAGAAAGAAATTAAGGAAACAACACCCTTCACAATAGCCACAAATAGTATAAAATATCTTGGTTGTAACTCTAACCGAGCAAGTATAAAATCTGTCTGACAAGAACTTTCAGACCCTAAGAAAGAAATTGAAGAATATATCAGAAGATGAGAAGATCCCCCATGTTCATGATCAGTAAGATGAACACAGTGAAAATGACCATCTTACCAAAAGCAATCTAAAAATTTAATGCAATCCTTATCAAAATTCCAATATCACCTTTTTCACAGACCTTGAAAGAGCAATTCTATATGGAAAAAGAAAAAACTCAGGATAGCCAAAACAATCCTGAAAAATATAAGAAACTCTGGAGGTCTCACCATCCCTGATCATAAGCTGTACTATAGAGCAACAGTGATAAAAATTGTATGATATTGGTGAGGTTCATCAATGGAATAGAATTAGGGATCCAGAAATAAATCCATACAACTATGAACACTTAATTTTCAACATAAAGCCAAAAACCATACAATGGAAAAAGAAAGCATCTTCAACAAATAATGCTGGTCTAACTGAACAAAATTAATGTCTAAGTAGATCAAAGATCTCAACAGAAACCAGACACATTAAATCCAATAGAAGAGAAAGTGGGAAATACCCTTGAATGCATTGGTACAGGAAAGAATTTCTTAAACAGAACACTAATGTCTCAGGCTCTAAGATCAATAGTTGATAAATGGGACCTCATGACACTTAAAAATTTCTGTAAGGTGAAAGATGCTGTCAATGAGACAAAACAGCAGCCCATAGACTGGGAAAAGACCTTCACTGACCCTACATCTGACAGAAGGATAATATATTAGAAAACAACTCAAGATATATATACTCAAGATATATATAAATACTCCAGCAAACCAAATAACCCAATTAAAAAAAATTAAGTACATAGCTAAACAGAATTTTCAACAGAGAAAACTCAAATAGCCAAGAAGTACTTAAAGAAATGATCATTGTTCTTAGCTATCAGGGAAATTCAAATCAAAATGACCATGATATTCCACATTACACCAATAAGAATTGCTAAGATCAAAAACTCAAGTGGCAGCACATGCTGCTGAGGATGTGGATCTAGGGGAACACTCCTCCATTGCTGGTGTGATGGCAAACTTGTAAAATCACTCTGGAAATTGAACTGGCTACTTCTCAGAAAATTAGAAATTTTGCTACCTGAAGACCCAGCTATACTGCTCCTGGGATACAACCAAAAGATGTTCTACCATACCACAAGGACATGTGTACCATTATGTTCATAATAGCCAAAACCTGGAAACAACCCATATGTCCCTAAACTGAAGAAAAGATACACAAAATGTGGTTCATTTACACAGTGGAATACAATTCAGTTATTAAAAACAAGAACATAATGAATTTTTTAGGAACTAGAAAATATCCTGAGAGAGGTAACCCAGACACAAAAGGACATGTATGAGACTTAATCAATTATAAGTGGATAATACCCATGAAATATCAGACACCCATGATGTACTACCACAGACCTAAAGAAGATAAGAAAAAGGCCCAATCAAGGATGCTTGAATCTTACTTAGATGGGGGAATAAAATAGTTCCAGGAGGCAAAGTAAGGGAAGTAACTGGGTGGGAGAAGGGATGGAGAGTGAATTAGAGGGGGGTCAGGTTCAAGTGTGGGGAGACACAAGAGAGAGGCCTAAGAAGGCTAAGACAATGAATTGAAATCTGCAGTTGCCAGGGGTAGGAGTGTGGGGAAAATCTCTTTAGAAGTGTCAAAAGTAGTCAATGAGGTTGATCTTTCTCTACATACATAAGAGTGAAGATATGGAATCTGAAAAGACCACCTCCTGTAGCCAGGCAGGACTCCCAGTGAAGGGATAAGGACAGCGACCCACACTCAAAACTTTTGACCCAAGATTTGTCCTGTCTAAAAGAAATGCAGGGACAAAGATGGACCAGAGACTGAGGGACTAGCCAACCAATAATAGGACCAATTTGAGACTCATCCCATGGGCAAGCACCAATCCATGGCATTATTAATGATAGTCTGTTGTGCATACAGACAGGAGCCTACCATAACTGTCCTTTGAGAAGCTTAACCCAGCACCTGACTTAAACAGATGCAGATACCCACAGACAAACAGTGGACAGAGGCTGGGGACTCTTTTTTACAGTTCAAATGTTTCCCCACTTCCTGGTCGCCCCTCCAAAATTCTTCACTCCATTTTCCACTCCTCTTTGACTCTGAGATGGTGCTCACTCACCTTCGAGATTCCTCTGTTGTGAATTATCTGATTAGTTCTATACCCATTATTTTATTGGATTGTTTGGTTTTTTGATAGTTAGCTTCTTGAGTTCCTTATATATTTTAGATATTGACCTTCTATCAGATGTGGGGTTAATGAAGATTTTTTTTCCCAATCTGTAAGTTGTTGATTTGTCCTATTGACTATGTTCTCTGCCTTACAGAAGCTTTCCAGATTCATGAGGTCCCATTTATCAATTCTTGATCTTAGAGCGTGAGCTATTGGAGTTCTGTTTAGGAAACTTCCCCTTGTGCCAATGAGTTTCTCTTCCATTAGATCCAGTGTATTTGTTTGTATGTTGAGGTCCTTGATCCACTTAAACTTGAGCTTTGGGCAAGGTGACAAATAAGGATCTATTTTCATTTTTCTACATACAGACCGCCAGTTAGACCAGCACCATATATTGAAAATGCTATCTTTTCCCCATTGTATATTTTTGGCTTCTTTTTCAAAGATCAAGTGGCCAAAGATGTGTGGTTTATTTCTGGATCTTCAATTCTATTCCATTGATCAACCTGTTTGTCTCTGTACCAATACCATGCAGTTTTTATCACTATTGCTCTGTAGTGTAGCTTGAGGTCAGGGATGGTGACCCCAGCTGTTCTTTTATCATTAAGAATTTTTTCTTTCTGGGTTTTTTTGTTTTTCCAGATGAATTTGAGAATTGCTCTTTCCATGTCTTTGAAGATTTGTGTTGGGATTTTGAAGGGGATAGCAATCTGTAGATTGCTTTTGGTAGGATGGGCATTTTTACTATGTTAATTCTACTAATCCATGAGCATGGGAGATCTCTTCATTTTCTGAGGTATTCTTCAATTTCTTTTTTGAGAGACTTTAAGGTTTGTCATACAGATCTTACACGTGTTTGGTTAGAGTTACCCAAAGATATTTTATATTATTTGTGACTACTGTGAAGGGTGTTATTTCCCTAATTTCTTTCTCAGCCTGATTATCATTTGTAAAAGGAAGACTACTGATTTATTTGAGTTAATTTCATATCTGGCCACTTTGCTCAAGTTGTTCATCATCTATAGAAGTTCTATGGTAGAATTTTGGGGGTTGCTTATGTATACTATCCTATCATCTGCAAATAGTGATAACTTGACTTCTTCCTTGCCAATTTGTATTATCTTGATCTCCTTGGTTGTCCTATTGTTCTAGCTACAACTTCAAGTACTATATTGAATAGGTATAGGGAGATTGAGAATTCTTGTTTTGTCCCTGATTTTAGTGAGGTTGCTTCAAGTATCTCTCCATTTAATTTGATATTGGCTGTTGATTTGCTGTATATTGCTTTTATTATGTTTAGGTATGGGTCTTGAATTTATGATTTCTCCAATACTTTTAACAAGAATGGGTGTTATATTTTGTAGTATCTAATGGGATGGTCATGTGATTTTGTTCTTTTAGTTTGTTTATATAGTGGATTACATTAATGGATTTCCACATATTGAACCAACCTTGTGTCCCTGGGATGAAGCTTATTTGACTGTGGTGAATGATGGTTTTGATGTGTCTTTGATTTGGGTTGTGAGAATTTTATTGAATATTTTTGCATAGATATTCATAAGTGAAATTGGTCTGAAGTTCTTTTTTGTTGGGTCCATGTGTAGTTTAGGTATAAAAATAATTGTGGCTTCATAGATTGAATTAGGTAATTCTCCTTCTGGTTCTATTTTATTGAATAGTTTGAGGAGTATTGGTATTAGCTCTTCTTTGAAAGGCTGGTAGAATTCTGCACTAAAGCCATCTAGTCTTGGACTGTTTTTTTTTTTTTAATTAGATATTTTATTTACATTTCAAATGTAATCCCCTTTCCCAGTTTCCCTCCCTCCTGGAAACATCCTATCATATCCTTCCTCCTCCTGCTTCTATGAGGGTGTTACTCTACCTACCCCCAACTCCTACCTCCCTGCCCTCAGTTCTCCTACACTGGGGCATCTATTGAGCCTTCATAGAAACAAGGACCTCTCCTCCCATTGATGCATGACAAAGCCATTCTTTGCTTCATATGCTGCTGGAGCCATGTGCACTCCTTTGTTGATGGCTTAGTTCCTGGGAGTTCTGGGGGGTCTGGTTGGTTGATATTGTTGTTCTTCCTGTGGGGTTACAAACCCCTTTAACTCCTTCAGTCCTTTCTCTAACTCCTCTATTCATGACTCTGCCCTTAGTCCAGTGGTTGGCTGTGAACATCTGTCTCTGTATTTATAAGGCTCTGGAAAAGCTGGTTGAGAGGGATTTTAATGAGTTCTTCTATTTTCTTAGAGGTTATGAGCCTATTTAGATAGTTTATCTGCTCTTGATTTAACTTTGGTATATGTTATCTGTCTAGAATTATCCATTTCATCTAGATTTTTCAGTTTTGTTGAGTATAGGCTTTTGTAGTAGGAGCTGATGATTTTTTAAATCTCCTCAGTTCCTGTTGTTCTGTCTTCCTTTTCATTTCTGATTTTATTGATTTGGATACTGTCTCTGGGCCCTTTAGTTAGTTTGGCTAGGAGTTTATCTACCTTGTTGATTTTCTCAAAAAAACCAAAAGAACACAAACACCAAAAAACAAAAAACAAAACAAACAAACAAAAAAACACAACAAAACAAAACAAAACTAACCCTCCCCCCAAGCTTTTGGAGTTGTCGATTCTTTGAATCTATCATTCTCTTTGTTTCTATTTTGTTCATTTCAGCTCTGTGTTTCACTATTTCTTGCTGACTACTCTCTTGGTTGTATTTGCTTCTTTTTTTCTAGAGCTCTCAGGTGTGCTGTTAAGTTGCTAGCATAGGATCTCTCCAATTTCTTTACCAGGGCATTTAGTGTTATGAGTTTTGATTTAGTACTGCTTTCATTGTGTCCCATAAGTTTGGGTATACTGTGTCATCATTTTCTTTGAATTTCTGCAAGTGTTTATTTTTTTTGTTTATTTCATCCCTGACCAAGTTATCATTGAGTGGAGAGTACATGGGTTTTCTGTTTTTGTTCTTATTGAAGACCAGCCTTAGTCTGTGGTGATCTGATAGGATGCATGGGATTATTTCAATCTTCTTGCATTGGTTGAAGCTTGTTTTGTGAGCGATTATATGGTCAACTTTGCAAAGGGTACCATGGGGTGCTGAGAAGAAGGTATACTCTTTTGTTTTAGGGTGAAATGTTCTATAGATATATGTTGAATCAATTTGTTTCATAACCTTTATTAGTTTCCCTGTGTCTCTGTTTACCACCCATGGACATATACCCAAAAGATGTCCCACCATGCCTTGTGTTCCACTATGTTCATAGTGGCCTTATTTATGATAACCAGAAGCTGGAAACAACCCAGATGTCCCACAATGGAAGAATGGATACAGAAAATATGGATCATTTACACATTGGAATACTGCTCAGCTACTAAGAATGAGGACATCTTGAGTTTTGCAGGCAAATGGGTGGAACTAGAAAATATCATCCTGGGCTGGAGAGATGGTTCAGTGTTTAAGAGTGCCCACTGCTTTTTGGAAGGTCGTGAGTTCAAATCCCAGTAACCACATGGTGGTTCACAACCATCTGCAATGAGATCTGACACCTTTTTCTAGAGTGTCTGAAGACAGCTACAGTGTACTTACATATAATAAATAAGCAAATCTTAAAAAAAGAAAATATCATCCTGAGTGAGGTAACTCAGACCCAAAAGGACATGCATGGTATGTACTTACTAATAAGTGGATATTAGCCAAAAAAGTACAGAATACCCAGGATACAATTCACAGATCTCAAGAAAGTTAACAAGCTGAAGGACCCAAGTAAAGATGCCTCAATCCCACTTGGGAGGGAGAAGAAAGCAATCATGAGAGCAGAGAGAGGGAGGGACCTGGGTAAGAAAGAGAGCAGGGAGAAGAATAGGGGATCATGATCAGGTATTGGAGGAGGGACAGGACTGAGGCCCTGAGGGTCAGCAGATAGAATGGAAACATGTAACCTTGGGAAGTAGGAGTTAGGGGAATCCTCTAGAATGTACCAGAGACCTGGGAGGTGAGAGACTCTCAGGACTCAAAGGGCATCACCTTAGATGAAATGCCTTACAGTGGGGAGAGGGAACTTGTAAAGTCTACCTCCAGTAGAAAAACAAGACGTCAAGTGGAGAAATGACAGTCAAAAACTCTGACCCAGAATTGTTCCTATCTTAAAGAACTGGACAAAAATGGAGAAGAGCCTGAAGGATAGGAGGCTCAGTGATGGGCTCAAATTGGGATCCAGCTCAAGGGGAGGCTCCAATGACTGACTACTGATGTTATGGTGTGCTTACAGACAGGAGCCTAGCTTGACTGCCTTCTGAGAGGCCCCCCAAAAAAACAGCTGAAAGAGCCAGATGCAGACACATCCAACCAATGGACAGAGGCTGGGCAACCCTGTGGTTGAATTAGTGAAAAGCTAGAAGATGAGGAGGAAGGCAACCCCATAGGCAAACCATCAGGCTCAACTAACCTGGACCCTCAAGATCTCTTAGACACTGAGACACCAACCAGGCAGCATAATCCAGCTGATATGAGGCACATATACAGCAGAGAGCTACCTTGTCTGTCTGGCCTCAGTGAGAGAAGATACACCTAACCCTTGAGAAACTTGAGGTCAGGGAGTGGGGAGGTCTGATGGGGTGGGGCTGGGTGGGTGGGGACATTCTCTTGGAGACAGGGGGGAAGGAGGTATGGGATGAGGAACAGTCAGAGGGCAGGCTGGGAGGGGGATACAGACTGGATTGTAAAAATAAAAGATTAAAGAATTAAAAAGAAGAAGAAAAGAAAAGAATCACAGGAGGCAGAGGGAGGGAGGGCCATGGTTATGAGAGGAAAGGGGGAGGGGAAAAGAGGATAGGGCATGGGGGGAGGCAGGAGAGAAGGCCAGAGGGCTATGAGAATGAATGGAAATATGCTGCTGCAGAGATTGTGGGAGGGCACTAGAAAGTTCCAGAAACTTGTGATGTGAGAGGTTCCCAGCACTCTGTTGGGATGACCTTAACTGAAATACCCAACAGTAGGGAGACAGAACCTGAAAAGACTATTTCAAGTAGATAGACAGGGCCTCCCATGGAGGGATGGGGTCACCAAACTATCTTCAAAATTTTTGACCCAGAAGTTGGGGACTTTTATGGAAGAGCCTGGGGAAGGATCGAAGGCCCTGAAGGAGATAGGTACTCCACAAAATGACCAGCAGAGTCAACTAACCTTGAGCTTGAGGCGTTCCCACAGACTGAGTCACCAACCAAAAAGCATACAGAGGTTGGAGTGAGGCTCCACACATCTGTAGGATATATCCACGTCAGTCTCTATGTGGCTCCCCCCAACAACTTGGAGTAGGAGCTGTTCCTAAAGCTTTTGCCTGTTTGTAGAATGCAGTCCCCAACAGGGCTGCCTTATTTGACCTCAGTGGGAGAGGATGACCCTCTCCCTGCAGAGAGTTGATTTGACAGGGTTGGGTGATACAGGGTGGGGGCATCCTGTCAGAGGAGAATGGGAGGGGTTGGGAAGAGAAAATCTGTTAGGGGGAGTTAGTGAGGTTAGCAGTGGTTAGGATGTAAAAAATATAAATAAATAAATAAATAAATAAGTGACTCATGAAAGCCTACCCCTCTTTGATGAGCTATTTGCTACAGATGGATTCAGGAAGTGGGGCAAAGGCCATCTTTGGAATGTCACTACCCAGGAGCACATCCGTCTCCATTGATCACGCCCAGCCATTAGCAATCCTGGGAAAACTCAATAGGTCTCAAAATAACAAAACAAGTAAACATGAATGTGGAAAAGGGACTTACTGGAAGGAACAAATAAGAGAGCTTTGAGGGAGATTACAGCATATGTAGAAGACTAAAAAATAATTAGAACGTACTTTATACATACATAAACTTGTCAAGGAGCAAATTCCATAAAAGTTATACAAATTATAAAAAAAATTAATATAGTAGAGAAATACCTAGTATTTTAGTGTTTTTAAGAATTGTCAAGAATTGGGGGAATGGACCTTTTTTCACAGTATTACTGTATGAATGAAGATACAAATTTCTTCTGGCATTCTACATTTAATTAATTCACAGAAGATTCATAGAGAGCTGTGTTGTAAAGGGTTCTGAGGCCACATCTAAAAATAGCAAAAGAGAATACAGTGTCAGATTTGGAAGTGCCAACACAAATGCCAGATATGTGCCATGTCATTCTGCCTAGGATTATAATGGGCATGGAATATTTATGAATCATTTTACTCAAAGTTGAGCTCAAGTCGAAGTTGACCCAAAGAAAAGATGACAACTATGAGATGAGCTATCCTACTGAAAATATTACCCAATGTAGACATCATCAAATGCAGACTGAAAAGAACTAAAATTGGCCAGAAGCTGGCTGCTTACCACCTGCGTGTTTCAGAATAGAGCAATCAGTCTGCTGACTTACAAGGCTGCTCCGTGTTGAAGTCATGTTGAAAGAATGACAGAATGAATCATTTTCATGGTGAGAATCAAACAACGCTATTTGAAAATATAGAATATTATTAAGTAAAAATATATAGGCAATAAGATTCTGCAGTATTTTAAATATTGCCATAAAAATAAATTTGCACATTTTTGAAAATCTGACCTTTTATAGCATGTTAAGGTTTTCATTTTGAATACATTTTGCAAAACTGTGCACTGATTTAAAAAAAAATCCTTTTCTGACAGGTGAATCCTACATTCTCATAGTTAAAGATACTAGGGCTTTTTTAAACCTGATGTTTTCCCTTAGATTAAATGACAGCTTTTAAGAGAAATCAGGTACAGATAACACAACAGCCTTTTTTTTTTTAGCACATCATTTGAGACTTCATCTATTAATATACATATTGCCATTGCCAATTCTACTTTATTTTTAAAAACCCACTGTCCAGTATACCATAGTGGGTGAAGTAGGGAGGGAGGGAAGGAGGGGAGAGGGAGAGAGGAAGATAATTATGCTTGAGAAATAGGGGAGGAACTTTGAGGTTTTACTTGCTTTTTATTGGAGCACAACAAATGTATCATCTCATAGCAGCATTTACTGTCTTGAAGTTTCATAGGGTCAAAATTCTGAGAATCACGTAACAGAGTCCTCTGCCATAGTCTTATCTGGCTGCAAGTAAGTCATCAGCACTGGTTTTATCTAAGGCTCCAGATTAACTTCCCACATCATGGGTGGTTGGCAGAATTCAATTCCTTGGAGTTGTAGAACTGAAGGTCTCATAACTTTATTGGCTGCCATCTGGTAGCTGCTTTCAGCTCCTATAGTTTTCTATCCATCATCAAAGCGAACAGTGGAGTTTCTGTTGTAGGAAATTGCATCCTTCAGAAACAATTCAATTTTAAAGACCTTATATGAATAGATCCTAACTACCCTAATGATTTCTTTGTTGATCATCATTTGATGACGATCTGATCATAGATTCACATTATATTCTCATTCTCCCTAAACTCAGTGGCATACCACAATAGAAAACATAATTATCTTAGGGTGGAAGTTTTAGGAGCCTTATTATAATTTTACCAGCCATGGGAACTGACAGTAATAATTACTCTAGATGGCTGGAAGGAGACATTTTATTGCCAAAGAAACCCTAAAAGCAGCAAAATAAGATTAAGAAAATAACTAAAGTCTTGTAATTTTCTCAAGCAATAAATACTGGCTAGTAATTTTTGTCAAGGACCACAGAGACTGTTTAAATGTCTGCCTGGAGCCGAAATCCTGCCTTCCCTGACACCTCTATGTCCATTCTCTAGTCTAGAGCATAACTATTTGAATAAGAATTGTTGGTGTTGAGCCTCTAAGATGTGCTTTATTTACTCTAGATGTGCTGTGATACTATAATTTTCTGAAGGGATACACAACACCTAAATAGAAGAATATTTGGGTCTCTGAGCTACTCTGTGGATCCAAGATTCATTCCTATCCTGAACTACTTCTGTTGTCTTCCAAACTTCTGCATGCTATTATTCCCCACCTTGTCTCTTTTCTCTCTCTTCTCTCTCCCATTTCTCTTCTTTTCCCTTTTCTCTATCAATCTTCCCCTATCTCCCTTTCTCCATTTTCTCTCTCTCTCTCTCTCTCTCTCTCTCTCTCTCTCTCTCTCTCTCTCTCTCTCTCTCTTCCCCCCCTCTTTCTTGCTTCTTTAAAGGTTACATACACTAATGGTCAGGTTTTTCTCTGAACAATTTTTATGCTTTGTATTTGGACTATTCTTTTAAGAAAACATATTACATTTTGTTGTTTTCCACAATAGGACCTTTGGAGGCAGGGTTAGGGTTAGGGTTACAGTTTCCAAAGGAAGCCTTTCTGATGATGACTGGACAGGGCACCAACCTACAAAGACAGCAGAATATTATAAATCATTTCACTAATTTTTTTCTTTTAAATCCAGTGATGTTTGGTTCTAGACCAAGTCTCTGGGCTATCTATTCTCCATTTTCTAGCCATCTAAGCAATGTCAGGCATGGACTCCCTCTTGTGGAATTGAACTCAAGTTAAATCAGACATTGGTTGGCCACTCCTATATGTTCTGCATCATTGCCCCAGCACATATTTCAGGCAAACTGTAGATGGAGAGATTTTGTAGTTGGGTTGGTTGTCTAAGTTTCTCTTTCCACAACACTTTCATGAGAATACCCTTTCTTGAGACTAGAACATAGGGATGAAGGCCCCAAACCCATACCACCTCTACCTGTCTATGTTCAATAAGCATTTGTGACAACTTTAAGTGATGATCTCTGACGGCTGCTACTAGACAAAATATGTGTAGGCAGCTTTGAAGGATAGATGATGTAGTTTAGAAAATGAGACCTGTCTGGGTGGTTCAAAGTCCCCTCCAGATGGTGGACAGTGAGGTCAAAGAAACTCCAGGAAAGAAGGAAAACTGCATCTTACTTTACAAAACTTGCTTTGAGCAGGAATTCTAAAGTGACTCGTAATTTACTGAGATTATTGATACAAATTACTCATGTACCTTTGACTTAAAGGTCAAATAAGGAGAAAGCAATAATCCATATATTTAGCTTTTTACATAATTTATTTTACTAAGGGGTAATAGTATATAATTTGTTTTAGTTTCTGAGATTACAAAACTACTGGTTGTAAAATTTGGTAATATGCTATAATTATCTAGGAAAATGAAGTGACTTTGAGTAATTATGCATGGTTTTATTAGTCACCTCCAGAAAGTATTACTATAATTTTAATTGGGAGGTGAAAACATATTTTTTGAAACAACCTATTAGGTTTTATAAGCTAATTCATTATGTTAGATCACTAACTGTAGAAGGTTGATTCCCCCGTCCCCCCCCCCCTTTTTTTTAGTAAATACTATAAGTATTAGGATCTCAAACATCTTTAGTCTTTCATCTGTTATTTCAAACTACAGCACCACCTAGTGTTGCTGAAACTCACCCTGAGTACTCAGAGACAGTGGCCATTGTTTTTGTGTAAGTATGTTGAAGGAAAAAAAGCAGTGTTTCGCCAAAGTTTTCCTAAAGAGCCCTCAAGAGACAAAACGTATGTGTACAGACCCCTACAAAAAAGCCAAGCAAGTGTTTTCAGCAGGCTTCCTACAGACAATGACTGAGACCCAGTACTCTACAGGTGTCAGGGAGATGTTTGGAATTCACAGCACAGCCACCCCCATCAAATCTAAAGATGCTCCTTAGCAGATACTTAAAACTCATAGACTAGAGTTAGGATGTTTAAGAGAGTATAAAGGAAGAGCAAGGATGAACACTGGGATCATTGTATGTGCTCCATTGTTTCTTTTCACCAATTTCTTTATGTACAATCCTGAAATAATATTGAGGTATTCCAAAAGTCAAATAGGAAAAATCAAATAATTCTTACCTGTACATAAGTCCTTGTTTAGAAGAATACTTAATTAATTCAACTATTAATATTATCTCTCCATAGAGATTTCTTTAGCGAGGTGTAGTGGAATATTTTTCAATTTACGTAATTTCTGATCATGTGTCCTTGTGTGTCTTTGTGTAATGAGGCGCACATTAGTGTGGATGCCTTCAGAGGCAAGAGGAGAATGTTGTATTCCATGGAACTGGATTTATAGGCAGTTGCGGGTGTTGAAAAGTGAATTTGGCTCCTCTGCAAGAACTCTTCCTATTCACCTTTCAAATTCCAAAAGAGAATTATGCTCCTGCTTTTACCTACACTCCTCTCACACTGAGTTTCAGGATCATTCGCTTATCTTCCAGTCGTCAGAGAATCAGAGGCAGGCTTCTCTTTTGAGGCCTGAGCCTATCAGACAACACAGAGAGATGGGGTTGAGTATAAACACCTGAGACAGCTTATGTTCTCTTGCGCTCACATCTGTCCTGGCTGGATCGAGGGAAGAACTTCCCAGGATGGGGGCACTGAAGACCCAGACAAAGGCAGCAATTCAGCCAGCCCCAAAGACCACACAAATGTAGGCAAGGAATACAGACAGGCTAGGCCTAAGATTCTAGATAGGTCATGGGGCCTGAGTGAGACAAATAAGTTGCTATCGTTGTACTTCTGCAGCTTTCTGTGGGGCTAGCAAGTTCTGTGTATAGCACACAAGGACAGAGAAGTCAAAAGCACAACCTGGCCTCCCAGGCGGAGCTGAAGGCACTGAACTTGAAAGTTCTGAAACATTTCGGACCTTCCCGTTTTCGGCAACTCTGCCCCCTCTCCCGGGGCCCCGATGCTGGCCAGGAGAATGGAGGGAGAACTGACTATGGCTTCAGGATACAGCAGCAGCACACCTGGACTCTGGGCATCAACAGGATGGAGATGGCAGACAAGAAGAACTGAGACTACCTGCTAATATAGACAGGGGGAACTACTCCCCCAGTCCACGGTCCACATGTTAGGACATCGTGGTAAGAGACTCACAGTAATGACCATGGTCCACATGTTAGGACATCGTGGTAAAAGGTGACTCGCAGTAATGAATGACCTGGCCGAAGAAAAGCAGATCCGGAAAACACACCTGTCTGGCCAAGGCACTATGCCCTCAGCTTTGCTCTGGAAGCGACAAGGTTGGCCAAGGTTGGCCAAGGTTGGCCAAGGTTGGCCAAGCAACACAGACAGTGCTCACTCCCATCTAGATGCCGCCAAGGGACAGCCAAGATATGAGATGGCCCTGCAGAGAGAGGGAACCTGAAAGGAAACAGAACGCATTGGACCTGATCCCTTGCTTCACATCATTCACAGACCATGCAGAGGCAGTTGTGTAAAAATAATATGAAAACAAATATATTTATATTGTAGTTTGAAAATGTCTTCCTAAAGCAATAGCCACTGTTGAGGACTGAGCATTTTTCTTTTCCATCAGTATGGCTGGCAGGCTACATGTGCCATTTTAGTTACAAAAGCAAAATAAGGAGCTTATGTCATTGGGACATTTGAAGTGATAAGTTAATTATGTTGGGCTATCATTCTGGAATCATAGTATTTCTATATAATGGAGCTATAAAAAGCTAAGTAAAACAAACACACAGTGATTAAATGAAATGACTGAGCAGGATAAGTATATTGTTAATGACAATGCCCAATCCATACACTACAAGAACTCTGTCTTAGGCTTTGTATTACTGCAGAAAATATCATGATCAAGAAGCAAATTAGGGAGGAAAGGGTTTATTCAGATTACACTTCCACATTGCTGTTCATCACTAAAGGAAGTCAGGACAGGAACTCACACAGGGCAGGAACTTGGAGGCAGGAACTTATGCAGAGGGCGTGGAGGTGTACTACTTTCTGGCTTGCTTCCCTGGCTTCCTCAGCTTGCTTTCTTATAGAACCCAGGAATATCAGCCCAGTGAGGAGCTCCCCACAAGGGGCTGGGACCTCCCCACTTGATCCTTAATTGAGAAAATACCTTACAGCTGGATCTCATTGAGGCATTTCCTCAAGGGAGGCTCCTTTCTCTGAGATAACTCTAGCTCTTGTCAAGTTGACACACAGACCAGCTAGTACAAACTCTCAATGATTCACACAGGTACATACATATACACACAGCTGCACATACCTACCACATTCAGATACAATATTCAGAAACAAGAATTTCTGTTGTTTGTTGTTTGTTTGTGTTTGGTTTTTTCAAGACAGGGTTTCTCTGTGTAGCCCTGGCTGTCCTGGAACTCACTCTGTAGACCAAGCTGGCCTCAAACTCAGAAATCCACCTGCCTCTGCCTCTGTCTCCCAAGTGCTGGGATTAAAGGCGTGTTCACCACCACCACCACCACCAGCACCCCTGGCTATTATTGCTTTTTGAGACACTTTCTCTCATTATGCAGCTCTGGTTGGCAGGGAACTCACTATGTAGACTAAGCTGGCCTAGAACTCATAGAGGTCTGCCTGCTTCTGTTTTCTCAGAGCTGGGAACAGAGCTGTGGCCAAACATGTCTAGCTTCAGAAACTGTTTAATGTTTATAAATTTTAAATTTAGTAATTCTAAGCATCTCTTGTGGGTAACATTTTATTGATATATTTAGTACATGGATATAATAAGTAAAGGATGTAATAAATAAAAACAAACACAAACAAAAAAAGATTTCTGCTTCTCAGATTTTCTTCTTCAACTTCAAAATAGTACCTGTTTTTCTTCTTTTGCCACAGTGTGGATTTTTGTTGTTGTTTTGTTTTATTTGCTTGCAAAGTAATTTGTAATGTAGTAAAGGTTGGCTTACACCTCTGAAGTATAATATTTCTTTTACACACTGCTGCGATTTAATTAAATGTAACCTGACAAAAACAGTGTTTAGTTGTACAAATGAAATGGTCTGGACCTTGGGGCACTCGGACTCCAACAGAGGAAATTAAATAGCAGAGTCAATTGAGCACAAACTATGAGAAGAATGAAGCCAACTTGATGTTCATTATTCAGCCAAAAACATAAGCACATCAGACCAAATGAGATAAATACATAAATGTGACAGCTGCTGATTACCTGCAGGTGTATGCCTTGGCTATTTAATTGATTCTGTATGTGCTTGGGTTTTTTTGTTTGTTTCTTTCTTTCTTATGTTTTGTTTTTGACACTTTAAATTAAGTTAAAAGTAGAGCTTTTTAAAAGTGAGAACTCAGAGCACTATTAGTGAACCGTTTTAGACTCTGTTTACCCAGAATCTATTTTTTTTTTTATCCAGTTTGATAACACACACAGTTACAGGAATGATTCTCATTGAGAGACGTTCTTGGGGGCTGGAGAGATGGCTCAGTAATTTAGAGCAGTGGCTGCTCTTCCAGAGGATTTTAATTTACTTTACATCCCTCCTCCTAGTCTCGCAGCTCAGTCCTTACACACCCCTCCCCTTCTCATCAGAGACATCACCTTGGGACCACTAGTCCCAGCAGGAAAAAACACATCCTCTCCAACTGAGGCTCAGCTAGATAGTCCAGGTAGAGGAGAGGGATCCAGTGCCAGGTAACACAGTCAGGGACAGCCCCCCGCCCCCCTCCACTTGTTAGGGAATCCACATGAAAAGCAAGTTGCACATTTGCTACAAACACAGGGGAGCATAGGTCCAGCTTCTGCATGCCCTTTGGTTGGTGGTTCAGTCTTTGTGAGCCCCTATGGGCCCAAGTTAATTGGATCTGTAGGTCTCTTTGACCCCTCGAGCTCACTCAAATTCTATCCCAAGCTCTTCCACAAGACTCCCGGGGCTCTGCCTGAGGTTTAACTGTGGGTCTCTGTATATGCTCCCATTCACTGCTGGATGAAGCCTCTGAGGAAATAGTTATGCTAGCTCCTGTCTGCAAGCACAGCAGAGTATCATTAATACTATCAGGGGTTGGCTCTCTCCTATGAGATGGGTCTCAGGTTGAACCAGTCATTGGTTGGGTGTGCCTTCAGTCTCTTCTCCATCTTTATTGCTGTGCATCTTGTAGACAGGACAAATTTGGGGTTGAAGGTTTTGTGGATGGGTTGATGTCCCCCTCCTTCCACTGGAAGTCCTGCCTGTCTACAGGATGTGGCTACTTCAGCCTCAATATTTCCCTCTCCTCACCACACACTAGTAGAAATCTCAGCTAGTGTCACCCTCAGACTCCCTGGACCTCCTCCATCCCAAGTCTTCATGTAGAAGAATAGAAATAGACCACCATCTATTACCCTGTACAAAATTCAGGTTCAAGTGGATCAAAGTCCTCAACATAAAACTATACACACTAAATTTAATAGAAGAGAAAGTAGACAACTGCCTTGAACTCATTGGCACAGGAGAAAAAAAAATCCTGAACAGAACACCAATAGCTCAGGCACTAAGATCAACAATTAATAAATGGCACCTCATTAAACTGAAAAGCTTTTGCAAGGTCAAGGACACCATCGATAGGATAAAATGATAGACTACAGAATGGGAAAAGATCTTCACCAACCCTACATCTGAGAGAGGACTAATATTCAAAATATGTAAAGAACTCAAGAAAATAGACATCAACAAACCAGATAATCCAATTTAAAAATGGGGTGCCGAGCTAAACAGAAAATTTTCAACACAGGAATTTCTAATGGCCATGAGGCACTTAAAGATATGTTCAACATCCTTAGTCATTAGAGAAATGCAAATCAAAATGACTCTAAGATTCCATCTTACACCCATCAGAATGGCTGAGATGAAAAACTCAAGTAACAGCATATGCTGGTGAGGATGTGGAGCAAGGGAAACACTACTTCATTGCTGGTGGGAGTGCAAACTAGTACAACCCCTTCGGAAATCAACTTGATGATTTCTCAGAAAACGGATCAGTTCTACCTCAATATCCAGCTGTGCCATTCCTCAGCATGTACCTAAAATAGATAGAATATACCACAGGGATATTTGCTCAACTATGTTCATAACAGTTTTATTCTTAATAGCCAGAAACTGGAAACAATCTAGATGACACTCAACTGGAATACAAATCAGCTATTAAAAACAAAGGCATCATGAAATTTGCAAGCAGATGGATGGAAATTGACAATATCATCCTGAGTGAGGTAACACTCATCCCCCCCCAAAAACATATATGGTGTGTATTCACTTGTAAGTGGACATTGGTCATAAAATGTAGAATAACCACTCGACAATTAACAGACCCAAAGAAACTGGATAATAAGGAGGTCCCAAGAGAGTATGTGTGAATCTCACTCAGAGGTGAATGGAGAGAAGGAACTGGGTAGAATAGAGGTGAGAAGGGGTATGAGGATGGTGATCAGGTGTGGAGGAAGGGACGGTGGGAGATGGCTGAGAATGAAAAATGGATATTGTTGAGGGCGGGGACTAGCCAGAAGGCTACTTTGATTCCCAGCACCCTCATAGTATCTCACAACTATTTGTAACTCCAGTTCTGGAGTATTCCTTGCCCTATCCTGGCCTTCATGCGCCCATGTCATACACAGACATGCATTCAGGTAAAACATTCATACACTTTTTGGTTTAGGTTTTTTATTTTTATGCCCGCTGGGTGATGTAGCTCTAACAAGTAACAGGCAAGCTATGTGGTGCCCCTGTGGAAACCTCATGAGCGGTTAGTTAGGGAAAGGAACAGTGCGCTTGTGGGTAAGATGCGATATCGCGCATTCTGAGCGAAGAATAAGATATGTAGGAGAAGCAAGTGAAAATAGTCAAAAAGCATTTCTGTAGTCAGGGCTCCTTAGTTTCTGATCCTTGGCAATGCCTCATGGGTAAGAGTTCAGTTTAGAAAGTAGGTTTAATGTGGCACTGATCCTGACTTTATTTACCTAAAATAAGGCAGTCTTGTAGGAACATCTTTTGCTAGCTTCTGGTACTGATGAGTTTGGGTGCAAGGTTTGCCCTTAGCAAGTGAGAACCCGCATACCAGAACCTTAGGAATAGAGAAACTGGGGCTAGAGAGAGATGGCTCAGCAGTTTAGAACACTTATTAATATTGTAGTGGCCAGAATTTGATTTCCAGCATCCACACAGAGGTTCAAAATTGCTTGTAACTCTACTACCAGGATATTTCATGCCCTCTTATAGCCTCTTCAGGTACCGGGCACTCAGGTGATACACAAACCCACATTCAGGCAAAACACCCATATGTATAAAATAAAATAAAAAGTCCTCTCTTTGAAAAGAATATGGAGAAAATAAGAAACTAGAGGTAATAACAGGACATTCCTATCTTTATGTTGAGGAGACATCCAGAGTACTAAAATACTGAACCCCGGGGGCTGGCATCACTTCTGCATCACCTGGGCTGTGTGAGGGCCATCTTTCCTTTTCTGTTCTGTTCGTCATCTGCAGATGCTGTCTGCACTTCTCAATCTTAGTAATATGGTCTTTTTTAACAGCATGATATTTTGCAGCTCTGTTGATAATCATGTTTCTTCTCCAGCAAGTAGTCTTAAAAAGTTAAATAATGAGCAAATGGCCTTTTAGATACCAGCAAGTCTGCTGGAGTTCTCTTGAAAACCCTTCATCTATGGAGGGGATACCTAGGAAAGCTATAAGTGTTAAAAGATCAAGCATTGCTCAGAAAAATGACAATACCAGTGTGACACAGGTGGAATACATTCTAGAAATTAAGGTCCTCACACTCCAAAGATCTGAAAGTCATGCCTCTGATGCCTGGTGACAGTGAGCCCCACACCTGTTTTATACTTCATATGTGGACTAAGTTATAAACCATACTGCAGGTGAATGTAAGATACCAGAGTTGTGTTTGCTTTCACTTAGCTGATGCAGTCTCATAATAGCATTTTTTTTTTAAATGTGGCAATGTTTTAGTTTGCTCCAATTTGGGGGTTATAAAATTTGATTTTCAGCAGATTAAATTTAGTAATAAAATGTTCTCTTTGTCAGAGGATAAAAAGGAAAGGCCTCAGGCAATGGTGTTTTTTTAATCACTAAATTTTTTGAAATGCATTTGGTTTTAATAACCATAACCACACATGGTAAAATATGACAAGTATTTTTTTTTGCCATTCACATTTTCATCTGTAAATAGGTTTGCAATTTAGCCAACTAATTTTCTTGTCAAGAAGTCAAGTATCAAAAAACATCAAAACATCCGTGTTTCCACAGAAAATAACACCATATTGGATGTAAATTCTTGAAAAGGAAAAAGAAACAATCCTATACCTTCAACCAATGCTAAAGCTTCTGAAAAGCGCTTCCTTATCTTACCACTGGGTGGTGCTGTTTACTTTAAATACGTTGTGTGTGTGTGTGTGTTGCACCCTGTCTGTTTAGAAAACTTGATGTTGAAAGTGTAGCATGTATTTTAGTTTAGAATTACAACAAGTTCTGGAACCATTTAATGAATATGAGTTCTCTCTGCAGATTTAAATTCACAGCATCATTTTCTCAAGCCTGATGAGCAAGAAATGATCATCCTGATGGTAACAGAGTTCAAATCAGCTATATGGATGATAAATTTGGTTTTCGACACTGATATAAATTTTGTACAGAAAAATGATGAACAGAGATTTTTCAGATATCTAAGGCATACAACTGTCTCATTCCAGTTGAGATTCCTGTCTCACAACATTTGTGATAACATGATTCCAGAAACTGATTGTTCTATCTGGCTAACTGTGTAGAAGGGAGAAGTATGATTTCCGAGAAAAGAGCAGGAAATTGTTATTCCTCTGAGGAGCGAAACTGATACTTCCATTCTTCTGAAGCCACATGGTTTTTCAGCTACTTTTTAGCATGACCTTCTTTATTTCCTAAACCTGGGGTCCCTAACAACCTGCTTGTTGTTAGCTTTTAGTTGCCATACTAGTACTTTGCCTTTTCAGCTTAACCCACTGGCCCCTAAATTGTTAGACTTCTTGTGGTTCTGTGATCAATTTCTAAAGAGAAAAATCTGACCTATCAATAGATTGATAATCTTGGGTGATGGTCCTTTTCTGGTCCAAGCTGGTCCAGGCTGGAGAAACAAGAAAATTACTTTGGTTAGAATAATAGGACTCTCAGAATGATAATCAATGCAATACAGTTCAGCAAAAAAGTAACACAATTGAAGTGAAATGAGTAAAAAGATGTAGCATTAGAAAACTGTTGATAGTGCATTTCAACCCCTCCATGCTCAGTAAATTTAATCCCAGTATATTTAGATATTAGTGCTGTATGAATGTGCAGTCTCCTGGGACTTGAACCCGAGTAGAACTGCCAAAGAACAGGTAGATACACACACCAAAGACTAGAGTCAGGTGGCCTGGGCTCTTTGCTATAGAAACTTCAGCACCCTAGAAGCTCAGTATGTTCATTATGTGGAGGTGAACAGTGAAATGGGGTTACTAGATACAGCTGAATAACTGGACAGGGTTATTGCATACAAATAAAGCTACAGGCAGGATTTATGGCATACCACTGGATCAGGGAGACGGGTTTAGCTAATCACAGTAGGAGGAGTTTCTACAGTGACAATCTTCAGGTCCTATGTCAATCGGGGAGGGAAAGCTTTGGTGGAGATTTTTTTTTTTTTTGTACACCCTGTCAAGAGGCTCTTAGTCCACTGAGGAAGGCTTTGCCATCCCTCTGAGCCTCCAGGATAAGGCCTTCCATGGGTCAGAAGATTTAGAGTCTTGGCATGACATAGCAGTGCTGGTGTCGACAATACATGTGTACTCAGAATGTCAATCATTCAAAACGTCCCACACTCCCAACCCCATCATCATTTTATGTTACGAAATTTATGATGCAAACCCCTGAGTCTTTATCTCACCAGATGTGACTGTGTTTAAATACAAAAGGGACGAAAAGAAAATAATTTTCACAGCTAAATAATCCCGCAAGGATTTTATGAATTTTTTTCCTTAAGTATTTTCTAGCACCAGGGGTTTGAAGACCATCTTTAGAAAGCACACAGCCTGTAAGGACGCAATGACCTGTCTGTCTGTCTGCTTTAGAAAGCACACAGCCTGTAAAGACACAATGACCTGTCTGTCTGCTTTAGAATCCTGAGGCTTAGAGTTACCTTCCTCTCAAGATTAGATTCAGGAACGATGGACAATTTAAAGGACCTGGTAAGATTCTCTGCGTCAAAAGAATTTCTCCACGAAAAGCACAGTGATTATGGCTGGGTTCCGCAATGTCAAGCTATTCCCTCTGGGGTAGCAAGTTTGCTTCTGCCATTTCCATGGCCTCTGTCACCTAGGTTCTGAATATGGTCTTTCTGACCCAGAAGTGTATGAGAACTATCTACCTCCTAGACCTGGGATTGCCTAGATATCTCTTTATTTATTTATTTATTTATTTATTTATTTATTTATTTTTCCGTTGTCATTAACAGGAAAAAAAAAGGATGCACAGAAAGCATTCTTAAATATGGAAGCCCCGTGACAGCAGCACATTGGTGGCATTTTTAAAATACTTGTGTTTCAACAGACATCAGGAAGAATGAGCTCTGAAAAACGAAATTGGTGGTTTTAATTCCATACTATCACTAGCAAACTATGCTCAGGTATCCACTTCTAACTTCCTGGGTCTGTATTTTCCTTCCTGTAAAAATATGAGGTACATTTCTCCTTTAAGTATTTATATTTCTTGTTATTCAAATGGTACTCAATTAAGGTGTCTGTACCCATCTCAAAGCAGAATTGTTGTTGGTTTTTTTTTTTTTTCTCATATTAAATCTGGATGTAGTGTGGAGATGGAGATCTGTCACCTTTCACTGTGAGAGAACAGATAGACAAATCAATCACCTCCAATAAAGTGGGCTTCTGCCAAGTGCTTTATTTTAAAAGATGATCTGGATAATTTCTTGCTATTTGGTGAAATTAAACCACATCCTTCGTCATGGCTCACTAGCACATACCAAGCTTCCAAACTGTGTGTCTTCAATCCAGTATAGAAAGATGGGATGCTGCAACAGTCTTGCGGACATAGACTCTGGAGCCAGGCTGCTAATATAAGTGCCAAATTCTATTATTTTACCTTGGACAAATTATTCAAACACTCTAAACCGGTTTTTCTCATATGTAAAACTTAAAGGGAACCTTCGTCAAAGTGTAGTTATAAAGATGATTAAAAGCAATTAGAATAGTTCTTGACCAAGCATAGGTAAGTAATTAGGGTGTCATTATTAACTAAACATGCTAGCAAAGAAAGATTTAAGAGCTACTGGGTTTTGGTATGATGCGAGCAGGTTTTCAAATAATTAAATGATTATAGACAAATTTTGCTTTAACAAACTTTTGTTTGCTTTCCCATGGCCTGAAAATTTGTCTCAGAACATCACTGGAGTAGCAAGAAGCTCCTCTTCAGAAGTCTAAAAATCAAAAGAGCAATAATTTTTATGCATAGCCCCAGATGACTGCCTACACAAATGGACTGGAAGACTTACATACTCTGACCCCCTCATTTTATAGATTCTTCCCTGCTTGCATTGGGGGGAAAAGGCAGGAAGAAATGTAAAATACCAGAACATAAAGAAACAACTGTGAGCAATCGAGTCAAGTAAAAGAGAGAGGCAGGAGAGATTTTCCCAAAGCAAGCTAAAAGAGAGACAAAGACCTCATAAGTATTATCCACAGATGGCTCTGATGATATTTACAAAGGCTAGGGGCTGAGACATACCTGTATGCTGGGCTCTGCACTACCCTCAGCAGTTCTAAAAGCTCAGATGGACCTTTCTAGAGGCCCAGTGCTGCAGAGGACTTCATGAAAAAGATGCCCAAAAAGATTGAGTAAAATGGGAAGGTCTGTGTAGAAATGCTAACGGCTTATTTAGAGGTGTTATAATTTGTTAAACATTTTATTCATCTGTCTAATAAAGCTGGTTATCATTTTGTCCCTGTCGGTTTAGACTTATTCTCAGTTTTGTTTTTTTGTTGTTGTTCTTTGTTGTTTTTGTTGTTGTTTTCTTAAAACTCTCTGTATAACAGCTCAAATTAGTTTTTGAAGAACTGACCAAATCTGGAGAGTCTCTAATGACCAGCAGCTATTTACCCTGCTGATGCACAGAATGAGAAGGGGTGGGGTTCCCTTTGATTAGATTTATCTGGATGATTTAATTATCTGCAAGTAGAGCACTTTGAGTTGCAAGGCTCAATACATGAACTAGGGACAGGTATAGATGAGGCAACAATCAAATGTTGAAGTTCATGCTATCTTGCATGCTTGCAAAGCTATAATGTTGGTACTACACTGCACAGTTTTCATGGCTCCTAACAGAGTCCCTTAGTTTTGGAGGATGAAAATGAGACCCACAGATGTTCACACTGGCTCAGATTCACCCCATTTATGAGATGGTCTAGATCTCACTCAGCGTCTACATCCTGCCCTTTTATAATCTGATCCTCTCTGAGATGGGAATATATTTGTTTCTCTCTCTTGTTATGGTATAGGCTAAAAGAATTATTCTAGTCAAATATAGTAATAAAAGTTGCTGGTGGCACAACTTTTAAAACATTTCTTTTACAATGAAGATTGCTAGTTAGGAAAGTTCTTTATAAGTGTGTGTGAGGAAGGTATTTATCTACCTAAGAATGGCCAAATGGAATGTATGAATAGACACTACACTTTAGTGAAAAGGTGGCTTATCCAACTACCCTCCAGAGAGGAGTGTCTTGATGCTTTGCTATCTCAAGTTTGCTCAAACTTCTGGAATAGGATTTTTGAGGAGTGTATCAGCATTGGAAATAACTAAGTGCCCAGAATAAGCAGTAAGGTGGCTTATGTTATACTACATCTAGCAACATAGATATAAAGTGATTTATCCACTTCATCAGACCAAGTTCTTCACTGGGAAAGAAACTTATTTCAACAATGACCACAATAGCTAGAACATGAATAACACACACCAAACAAAAACCACCCTTAGCCAAGCATAATTTAAAATTAAATGGTACACATACTATCTTGAAGACAAAAAGCAGTTCTGTGGGGTTTTTGTTTTGTGTACCAGGTTTATAGTAACATGCATAGTTCTCCTCCTATAAAACAGACTCGCAATAGTCATGCCACTACAAGTAAGTATTTCTTGCCTGAAAGGTTGCTATGAAAATTCACATCAAAGACTTCACCCAACTGTGAATCCACTTTAAGTTTGAGACCGATTTCTCAATGAATCCGAGCCTAATTTGGAATACAAACTTAGATATTTACAACTTCTTCTTATAATATGATAAAATATAACAATCCAGACGACCCGTGGCCAAAGAATTTCTCTTTACTCATAAAACATATTAAAACAGAAGATAGCTAAATCTAAGTGTTTAGCTTAATATAAATAAACCAGGCTGATGAAATGAAAGCAAAGAAATGTTTGTCGGAGTTAAGTGGGGGCTTTAAAAAAAAAAAAACTTCCACCAATTTTATATCGACATCATGATTGAACAGCTTTTGATTCTTTGCATATATAATGGAAATGATTGATGCTGGGAAATGCAGCCCTGGGAAATCGGGTGCTAATAGCAACCACTGCTTAGCCTCCTCTTGGTGACCTTGGCTTCTCAGAGAAGTAGCACCAATAACAGTCAGAGCTCCAGCACCGTCTCACAAGTTCCTTGCTTTCCCGTCTTTCCTTTTCTTTTGTTTCTACACCTATTAAGTGATATATATGCCTTCTGTAAATGTCCATATCCATCCTTACAAGGATTATTAGTGAATAGATCTGTCTTGGCATGGTCTTGATGGACTCCTTCTCATGGATGTCAATATATTATCTAAATTGTTTTGTATCCCTCAAATATAACTGTACTTCCAAGGTCTAATAAGTACCCGCTGTTTTTTTGTTTTTTGTTTTTTGTTTTTTAATCTCTTTAGTATAAAAATATATAGTGGGACAGCATATTTTTCTGTTGACTACATTCGCAAAGGGGAAAACTTAAAGTATGTCACATTATTTTCCTATTTATAAACCAGTGTCTTTGTGGAAGTGGATTCAGTACTTCACAAGTCCTTTTGTACTGATCAACAGTTCCAGGTTGCTTGGCAATGTACACAAAGACCCAAGCACCCATCTGGCCGTCATTCTAAAGATGCTCCATTGAAACCAGGCCAGAATAAACCTCTGAATGGGGGGCAGAGAACGCAAGGGCACCACTGTGTTTTATTTTTTAAGCAAAGACAAAATAAACAAAAAAAAGCAAGCTGTTAATATATTATTTCCGCCTCAGAAGGGGAAACTTTGATAATGGGACTTCAAAATGTACTGCCAAGTTTTCTAGTTATAAACTACACTGATGCAAAGCAGATGAAATTTCATCTGTGTTTGCAGATGTAAAGCTTTTTAAGGAGAAATGGAACCATATCTTCTCCCCAAGAAGGACAGCGATGTCAGGTTCATTAGAAGCTCAGTGTTTCCTTCCTGGGTATTCTAAAGACAGGCACTCCATTGAACATTGTGCTAGAAGAGCACAGAAGAGAGCCATGAAAGGTGAATGGGAAAGAATTCCCTAATCCAAGGGATAATACATACTTTCTAAAACTCCCAAACCAGCAGCTTATATTTAAGTTCTTCTTTATAATACTCTAACAAGTGAAAACTTGTCAAAAAAGAACAAAAAATTGGTAAAATACTTTGTGTTTTCATTATAGATTATAAAGGACTTGGAAACCATTTGTTGTAAGTTATAAGGTGGGGTCCTCTCTTATGTTTTCTGAGCATAGAGTGTCGTAAACAGTGAGTTAATGAAAAAGAACTGAGCTTTTAGAAGAGTTAGAACAGATAGGGTATTGTAATTCTCTTTCTTGATGATTTCTGTATTTTATTTGTTTACTTCACATCAAGTTTCAAACTTTTATTGCCTACACAGCAAATTTATTTGGCATATTCAAGGTGAAAGAGAGGAAGAGAGTTTTTTGAAAGGCTCATGTGAGGCCAGGTCATACCAATGGGGGGATTGTGAACAGTCATCTCATGTTGGTGCCAGCAGCACCTGTCATCAAAATATACAATTAAAAATTGTCGAATGCCACCAGCTAATGTATTGCTCTTTTTCATGTTCCATGATATTGAATATGGAAGAAAAAGAAATTGAATTCCATTTCTTTGTGGTGAATTGATAGTGACACTGATGTGTCTCTGCCACACCCAAAATAGAAATGAAAAATCTTCGTGGTACTAGCACCTTTAGAGCTTCCAATCCTTCCTCATATGACTTTTAATTAGAACTAATACTACATTAACCATCTATGAAAAAAAAACTGGTACAGATATAGATTTCCAGATGTTATCGCCCCTGGAACTTAATAAGATAGATTAAAAGATTAATTATGGCCTCTAATCTCTGACCAAGCACATGTTCATGCATGTAGAGACTTTTTGATTCTCTTCTGAATACCACTGTCACCCACGTGCCACATTCATGTTCACTGGCTGGAAAATCTACCAAGGATCCGTTATATACTTGGTATATAATGTTTCTAGCAAACAAAAACCCATCTAATCACCTAACTCCTTCCGACAGAAAAACCCTTTCTCTCAAATTCTTCACTATGTGCCACTCTAGGCCATATTTTCTTGTGCTGTAGCTTTTTTCTTGGAATGGTCTGTATTGTCTTATTCAACTCTTTTTTTTTTATTAGATATTTTCTCTATTTACATGTAAATTTCTCTTTTCCCAGTTTCCCCTCCAAAAACCAACCAACCAGCCAAACAAAAACAACAAGAACAAACCCCTGTTGCCCCCCTCCATGCCTGCCACCCCACCCTCTCCCACTTCTTGGCCCTGGCATTCCCCTACACTGGGACAGTACCTGACTAATACAGATGTAGAGGCTCACAGCCATCCCTTGAACTGAGTACACAGTCCCCATTGAAGGAGTTAGAGAAAGGACCTATAGAGCTGAGGGGTTTGCAGCCCCTTAGGTCGAACAACAATATGAACTAACTAGCACCCTCAGAACTCCCAGGAACTCAACCACCAACCAAGGACATGGTGGGTCTGATTGTTCTGGCAGCACGTGTATAGTAGAGGATTGAAAATTCAATCATCAATAGGAGGAGAGCACTCCAACTCTTTTTTTTAAAAAGATTTGTTTATTTATCTTATGTTTAATGAGTACATCATTGATTTCTTCAGACATCAGAAGAAGGCATCAGATCCCATTACAGATGGTTATAAGCCACCATTTGGATGCTGGGAATTGAACTCAGGACCTCGGGAAGAGCAGTTGGTGCTCTTAACCACTGAGCCATCTCTCCAGCCCCATCTTATTCAACTTTTTTATTAGATATTTTATTAGATATTTATATTTCAAGTGTTATCCCCTTTCCTGGATTCCCCTCCGATATACACCCTATTTCCTTCCCCCTCCCCTGCTCACCAACTCACCCTCTCCCAGTTCCTGGCCCTAGCATTCCCCTACACTGGAGCATAGAGCCTTCATAGGACCAAGGACCTCTCCTTCCATTGATGACCAACTAGGCCATCCTCTGCTACATATGCAGCTGGAGCCATGAGTCCCACCATGTGTACTCTTTAGTTGGTGGCATAGTCCCTGGGATCTCTGGGGGTACTAGTTAGTTCATATTGTTGTTCCTGCTATGGGACTATAACCCCTTCAGCTCCTTGGGTCCTTTCTCTAGCTCCTTCACTGGGGAGCCTGTGCTCAGTCCAATAGATGGCTGTGAGCATCTACTTCTGTATTTGTCAGGCACTAGCAGAGCCTCTCAGGAGACAGCTATATCAGTCTCCTGTCATCCAGCACTTGTTGGCATCCACAATAGTGTCTGGCTTTGTTGATTATATATGGGATGTATCTCCAGGTGGGGCAGTCTCTGGATTGTCCTTCCTTCAGTCTCTGCTCCACACTTTGTCTCTATAACTCCTCCCATAGGTATTCTGTTCCCCCTTCTAAGAAGGATTGAAGTATCCACACTTTGGTCTTCCTTCTTTTTGAGTTTCATGTGGTTTGTGGATTGTATCTTGGGTATTCCAAGCTTCTGGGTTAATATCCATTTATCAGTGAGTGCATACCATGTGTGTTCTTTTGTCATTGGGTTACCTCACTCAGGATGATATCCTCCAGATCCATCCATTTGCCTAAGAATTTCATGAAGTCTGCACAACAGACTTGAAAACTGAGTAGTTTTGACAAATACTTAATATATAAATGAGCACAATTGATAATAGAACAAACAGTCTTAAATTAAACTTACTACTACTACTACTACTATTACAACTATTACTAGTAGTAGTAGTAGTAGTAGTAGTAGTAGTACTAGTAGTATGTTTGTGTGCCCACATGGAGGTCAGAGTCCAACTTTGTGGAGTTTGTTTTCTTCCTTGTACTTTCATATGAGTTCCAAATATTAAACTCATCTCCACACTTAAAAATATTTTAAATGTCAAATTACAATTAACTAACTGAATGAAGAGACAACCTATAGAATGAGAGAAAATATTTGCAAAGTATACATCTGACAACAAACCCAATAAATATGCATGATTTGATGTCAAAGTTAAGTTGTAAAAATAATCAACTTTCATTTGCAGAAGAGCAAGTGATGTTTTTGTATTGCTTTACGAAAGCAAAATAAAAGCAGATGAACAAAACTCAAAGAAACACTCAACTTCTTGTGTGCTCTGTATTAGTTATTCAAGCGGTTCATGCTCATCACACTTAATAGTCAGCAAAGGAACACGCTTCAGAAGCACTAAAGGTCATTTTATGTTTAAAAACTAGAGGTTTAACTTAAGGATGTTTAGAACACATCCTAGAAATTGTTGAATCTTCACGTTTTATAAAAAGTAGCATAGAAGATTACGTGACAGTTAATGTAACAGAAAAAGCTTATACTTGATTATCATTAGAAACAGGAAGGTCAGGTTAATGAGCATCTTCTGTGTTGTTATGACATCTTTAATTTGGGAAAGCTTGACCTTCAAATCTATCTTAATAATTTTATTTTCCCTAATAATGCAGAATCTATAATGGTGAAATATTATAGTTAGTAATGTTTTGAACACTGCTTGTATAAAATGTATAAAACCAGTAATTCTAACCTTGGAGGATGTTTTTCTGCATTAAAATAGAGTTTGTATGACATTTTTCCTTTGTAGTCATGCCAATGGACTTTGGAAAGCATAGCCTCACACACACACAGCACACACACACAGCACACACACACAGCACACACACAGCACACACACAAAAAACTATTTATTTTTCATAGAACTTGTTTAGCATGTATTTTACCCATATCCAGTGTCTCTCTTGCTAACAATCTTTCAACCCCCTTCCCTTGGGGAAAAAAAAAGACAAAGAAAATGACTTGCTTGTTTGTTTGGTCAGTTGGTTTTTGTTTTGTTTTGTTTTTTTATTTTGTTTTTTTGAGACAAAGTTTTTCTGTGTAGCCTTGACCATCTTATAACTCACTCTGTAGAACAGGCTGACCTTGAACTCATAGAGACCCACCTGACTTCCTGTCAAGTGCTGAGATTAAAGGCATGTACCACCACCACCTGCTTAGAGACACATTATTTCTGGTACCATCTCCTAAGGAAAAGATAATGTCATTATATTATTGAGAAAAAAATTAGATGTTATAAGACTGATCTTTTAATGTATGTTATGTTATTGTTTGTATTTATTAATTTTCCATACTTGGCATAACTACCCATAATTGTAAATAGACTTCCAATTTACAAAAATTCTGTTCTACTAATAGAGAGTTTAACAGATACTGACCACCTGTGATTGGACAAAGATTTGTAAAGACAGTATATGATAAAAGTAAGGAACACCACTGATCAGATAAGGCTGACACTCTGAGAAAGGAAAAGATACCTACATGGCAACTCCAAGTGACTGGGATTTCAGCCTTTTCTGAAAAGCCATTGGTTACTGCCGCTGTCATCAACTTCTCAATTCAGCTATTTGCTAACTTGACCAGATGGTGTATTTTACACAAAGCATTCCATATCTCCTCAGCATCAGTTATTGGGGACACTTTGCTAGTTGCACTTCTTTTGTGAGCACGTATGCGCTGATGGTGAAGTATCTGTACTGCATTTGAATGATTCAGCTAGATCAGAAGGACTTTCCCTCCTCTTCTTCATGGTGGTCAGGGATAAGAGCTTGTGTCTCTTTCCCTGAGCACTGCCCATGTTAAACTAAAGCACTGGGATTTATTTGACAGTGTCTTAGGGTTTTACTGATGTGAACAGACACCATGGCCAAGGCCACTCTTATAAGAACATTTAATTGGGGCTGGCTTACAGGTTCAGAGCTTCAGTCCATTATCATCAAGGCAGTAACATGGCGGCATCCAGGCAGGCATGGAGCAGGAGGAGCTGAGAGTTCTACATCTTCATCTGAAGGTTGCAAGCAGAATACTGGCTTCCAAGCAGCTAGGTTGAGGGTCTTAAAGCCCACACCCAGTGACACACCTGCTCCAACAAGGCCACACCTTCTAATAGTGCCACTCCCTGGGCCAAGTATATACAAACCATAATACACAGTAAGAAAAGAGACCACACAACAATAAAACATTGACATTCTTCTGAAAGAAGAGACTGTCGTATCAAGTACAGTAGTGTGTTTGTCTCATAAACATGTCACCTATGGCTTAAAACCTCCTTAACACTTCTCAAACTCTATGAAAAACAAGTAGGAAACCCAAACAAAAGAACATGAAATGAAAATGTAGAAACAGAAGTAGAATATAGACAGGTTGTCTGAGGAAATAAGCAGAAATAAGTCAGAAAACAAGAGAATTCTTGCAATGGATATATGACATCATCCATATTGAAAGAAAAACTGGTGAGAAAAATAAAAGTTATTTTCCTCCATCTTCTGACCTAGTGTGTGTTTGATCCTCTGTGAGCATTGTTCCCTTTAGGGTGATCTTCTTCTCATCCTTCACAAATGTCAAGCTATAGAAAATATGAGTCTCCCAAAAAACCCAGCCAACCAACCAGCCAACCAACCCACCAACAGAGGAACAGGGTTCCTGTAACAGAAGGTTATCAGCTGACAGCATTTATAAGCAGAACACATAGACTTCACCACAATGGCTTTTGGTGTATTTCAATCATACTCCTTGTTCCTGCTTTTTCTATTGCCACTAAGCAGAAACCCCTTCTTTACACAATTTCTATAAAATGGATCTCCACTGTGTTTTATATGTTTTCTTAATAATGGTCACTATAAGCTGAGACACGCAGAGCTATTGGAAGAAAGGGCACTCTTTATTCTCTTCTATCTGATTTTCAGGATGCTCCTCTGTATCTTCAAAACTTAAAAGTTTTACAAAGTGTTTTAGAGTTTAAAGTCATGTGGACTGTATTATAAAAAAATCACTAACGGAATTTTTAAGTCTCTAATGTGCTCTCTTGGATACTTTGGCATGAGAGACAAATAAAGAAAAGAACATAATAGAAAAAAGATGAGTAGAATACCAGAAACAGCCTTCTTCAGGTTCTTATGTTAGAGACACTCTGAATTAATCCCCTTTTTTTATCAAAAATCAAGTTCCATGTGTGCATATGAAGTAAGTCATTGTCCTGAACTCTTGGTGGAATATATTCATTCAGTAGTTGCTCCAAGTTACTAGGGAGATCAGAATCTTGATTTCCATGGTAATTTCATGTGCTATTTTATACTTTAAAAGATCCTCATAGAAGATGTATAGGTATTATATTAGTCTGGATTCTCTAAATTCTAGAGCAGTGGTTCTCCACCTACGGATTGTGAGTCCTTTGGGAGTCAAATGACCCCCTTACTGAGGTCACTAAAAACCATCAGACAACACAGATATATACATTACCATTCATAACTTTAGCAAAATTATAGTTAGAAAGTAGAAACATACATAATTATGGTTGGATGTTACTACAACATGAGGATCTATATCAAAGGGTTACAGCATTAGAAAGGTTATAAACCACTGCTCCAGAGTCTACAGTAACCAAAATTACAGAGTGATCTCTTTGTATGTATATATGCACAATGGATTTATTAGAATGACTTACATGTTTTGGTCCAGCTAATCGGTCAATGCCTGGCTATGAATGGAAAATCCAAGAAACCAGAAATGGTCCAGTCCTCAAAGCTAAATGTTTTAGCTTCAGAAGAAATTGGAATCCCAAAGAAGTAGGCTCTAATGCCATTGAAAGAATTGACCTGCTACCAAGACATGAGTAGCAGGCAGAGAACAAAAGCTTTTTTCCTCCATGTCCATATATAGGTTACCAACAGAAGGTATGGACCAGGTTAAAGGTGTGTCTTCATGTCTGAAGATGCAGATTAAAGGTGTGTGCCTTTTCATCTCAAGATCCAAATTAGAAATGGATCTTCCTATTTTAACTTAGACAAACAATCTCTTACTCTTATTCCCTCTTTTTTTTAAATTAATTACAAATGTAGTGAAGTTGACAACCAAGAAATAGCCAGCACAAGTCTATCCCCTTTGAACTTGACATAGATCACAATTCTTTATATTATGATTAATTTCCAAATTAAAATAATAAACAGGTAATAATAATTCCTGAACATGGCATTACTACCCAATTTCAAACAGATTATACATGTAACCTGGTCACAGTTATGCCTAGCATGATATAACTAGCCCTTGTACAACTACAAACTGATTATAAATTTAGAAAGGGTTGCAATATCTCTTGAGTGATATTCTTTTAGGATCTCCAACTTAAGTATGACCATTAATATTCTATTAGTTAATGTTCATCACATGATAAATAAATTTAAAGAGAACACAATATCTGTACAAATTCATTCTTAACAAAATACAACAGACGCAATGTAACTTATACAGCCAACTATATTCCTCTTTTCTATAACTGCTCCAATGGCCTTAGCTAGTTTTCATAACAACCTTCATCTCCTACCCACTCTGTATTTCCCTTATCCTTGGCAAGAACTTCTTCAGGTTGAACTCTTTTTCTTGCAGCTGTAACCCTTTACACCTGACAGGTCTGTGCCCTTTGTCATCCCACCTGGATTAAGCTGTTGCTTCCATTGACTTTAATCACAGAACATGGTAGCACCAAGAGATACCTAAAGGATATCATGCACTCCAGATATAATATTTCTCATGTCCATTGTGGCATAGCACTCTAATTTCCCTATTGTAATTTGGATCAACCCCCCAATACTATTATTAGTTTCAAAGCCCATTGGGCACTAGAAGCCAGGGTAAGATGAGCTTCCAGTTCAATAAAATATTTATTATGGCTCCTATCAGGAGCACTTCCCACTCAGGAAACAATATTTCCTAACCAACAGAATTTGAGGTTGCAGAAATAGGAGGCAAAATTTTTCCTAGAGGGTTCCTAGGAGTGATACTTGATAGTAAGTGGTACTCTTTCATTTTTTCATCCCTTGATTCCTGAATCCATGGATCCTGGCTATGTAAGAAACAATATCATATATTGAATACTGATTCAAAACATATACCACATTCTGTAGAACCATGTTCCAGCCCTCCAGGCTGCTTCTGTGTAATTGGTGCTATAATTGTGTATTTTAAAGGTCATTCTATCTTTCCATTAGACCATGTGCTTCAGGATGATGAGGAACATAGTAAGGACAGTGGATTCCATGATCATGTCCTACTGTCACACTTCTCTAGCTTTGAAATTCTTGGTAAGAAACAATACTATTTTGTAAGTCCATGGCTGGTAGTTTTGGTAAAAACATTATATACAGGAAAGGCGAATCTACAAACAGAGTAAGTATTTACCCCAGTAAGGATAAAACATTGTCCTTTTCATGGGGAAAGTGGTTCAGTGTAGTCAACCTACCACCAGGTCACTGGCTCATCGGCTCATCACCATGGGGAAAGATGTCATATTTAGAGCTGAGTGTTTGTCTCTTCTGTTGGTAGATCGGGCACTCACCATAAGATATAGCCAAATCAGCCTTGGACACTGGACATCCATTCTGTTGAGCCTAGGTATACTCCAATCTCTACCACTATAGCTACTTTGTTCATGGGCCCATGGGCAATGACAGAAAAGACTAGGGAAAGAGGCCTACTATCTAACAGTTCATTCTACCTACTTGATTAAATTCCTTCTCAGCTGAAGTTATATTCAGATGAGAATTTACATGGGATAAAAGTGTCTTCACATTTTTCACCCATTTGAAGAAATTTAATCACATATTTCTTCTTCAGACGTCTTTCTCATCAATTATCCAATCATATTCTTCACAAGTCATTGACTATCCAGTTAATTTATTGGCTCCAACCCAAGAATCAGTGAATGTTTGTAGTCTGTCCATTTCTCCTTTCAAACAAAATGTACAAATATGCATATCGCCCAAAGTTCTTCCCACTGCGAAGGTTTCCCTTTGCTGCTGTCTTTCTGGGTTGTTTCAGAAAAGGGGTTATAATGCTATAACTGCCCACTCCTAAGTGAGGCCTGCATATTGAGTAGGACCCTCAGTAAACCAGGTCCTAGTCTTCTCTTCCTTAGACAATCAATTATAGAGAATACCCCATGAGGTCATAGGTGCAGAATTGGCACCAGGCAGTAGAAAACATAGGCATTTGGGTAACTACTTCATGTAACATTTTTGGGCCTTCAGGATCTGCTCAGGCCCAGTGTGTATATACCTCTTCCATTTGATAATAGACTGCTGCTGTGCACGTCCTACTTTATGACTTGTTGAATCAGATAACACCAAGTTTGTGATGGTTAGCTCAGGTTGCATTGTAACTTGGTGGCTCCTTTATAACATTTAGTTTCCAATAAGTCCCAATAGCAGGCCAAAAGCTGTCTTTCAAGGGACAATAGTTGTCTGTAGATGATAATAGAGCCTTGCTCCAAAATCCCAAAGATTTCTTCTCTGATTCATCTATTAGGGCCTGCCAAAGGTTCCAAACACCATCCCTATGTGCCACTCAAGTATCATTGGGTCTCCTGGATGAGATGCTCTAAATGGTAGAACAGTATGGAAATGTTGAAGAGCCCTCTCCTGTTCCAGACCCCACACAAATTTAGCAGCTTTGTGAGTCACTTAGTATACAGACCAGAGTAACACATCCAAGTGAGGAATGTTCTGTCCCCAGACTCCAAAATAGGACCACTAAATGTTGTAATTCTTTCTTGGTTATAAGAGGGTCTAGGCTCAATAATATAGCCTTTTCCCTTAGAAAGAATGCTATATTTCTATAAGTTCGACACCACTGGACTCCTAAGGATTTTACTGAGGTAGAAGGCTCTTGAATTTTGGTGAGATTTATTTTCCACCCTTTGATGCACAAAGGGTTACCAATTAATTTTTACTGTGTGGTTATGTCATCTTTTCACAAGCTACAATTATCAGAGAGAAAGAAGCTCAATTGAGGAAATATCTGCAAAGATTGTGCTGTGGTGATGCCTCTAGGGCATTTTCTTAAATAGTGATTTATAGGGGGAGAGCTCAGCTCATTGTGAATGCAGCCAACCCTAGGCTGGAGGACCTGGATTCTGTGTGAAAACAGACTAAACAAACTATGGGAAGCGAGCCAATAAGCATCACCCCTCCATGGCCTCTGTATCAGCTCTAGCCTCCAGGTTCCTACCCTCACTGAGCTCCTGACTTAAACTACCTTTAGTATAGAAGTAAGTAGAATAAACCCTTCTTTCCCAAACTAGTTTTGGTAATGATGTTTCATCAAGCAACAGTAATCCTCACTAAGACAGCAGACAACGTGGTTGCTACTTCCTGTTCCTTTAATCCAATCATCATAATGTCTTCAACGTAGTGTACCAATGTGATATTTTGCAGAAGAGACAAATGGTCAAAATCCCTTCTAAATAAGTGATGAGGTAGGTCTGAAGATTTGATATATCCTTGAGGAAAACTGCAAAGATAAACTGCTGGCCATGACAACTGAAAGCAAATTGCTTCTGGTAGTCTTTATGCACAGGAATGGGAATTTGCTAGATGCTGCACACCATGTACCAGGAGATGTGTTGATGAGCTAAAGTAAGGATACCACATCTCATATAGCAGCTGCAATCAGTCACTATCTAATTGAGTTTTCAGTAGTTAACTGTGATTCAGTATGATCCGTTTGTCTTTTGTACTGGCCATATAAAAGAGAAAAGGATGGCATGGTGGGAACTATCACTCCCACATTTTTCAAGTCCTTGATGGTAGGAATTCACTCAGGGAGGCAATACTGGTTTTGATTCACTATTTTCCTTGAGAGAAACTTTCATTTAGTCTTTCCAACCATGATAACTCTCACTCCACCGATCAGGAACTAATGTGAGAATTCTGTCAACTTCTAAGTATATCTATCTCAATTATACCTTCTGGGACTGGGGAAATATCCACAGGATAAATTTGGGGAGCCACTGGACCTAATGTGAGTTGGACTTCAACCAAAATTCCATTAATCACCTGACCTCTATAAACTACTACTTTAATTGGAGGGCTACTATGTTTCTTGGGAGCTCCTGGAATCGTGTCAGTTCAGAACCAGTATTCAATAGCCCCCTGAATGTCTGATTCATTTCATCCCCCAGTGTACAGTCAACCCTTGTAAAAAGCCTTAGATCCCTCTGGGGAAGGACTGGAGAAAGGCTACCAATAAAAGTTTTAGGTATTTTACCAGGGTCTTTCCTTGGGAGAACTTGGTCATCCCTTCAGTCAAGGATGTCTGATGCTATAAACTGGTTCAAGTCTGAATACTGATTTATAGGACAAGAACTTTTTCACAGATCAAAAAAAATCACAAGTCTTCTTATCTATTTCATTCCTAGGAATACCATAATTGACTAGCCAGTGATTAAGATCCATATGAGTCGTGCCAACACAAAATTCACTTTGCCCATGCTGACCATTATGATTTAGGTCACTATGAACACTGCTTTATCTGTGAGCCTATTGTGATAACTATGATCATTTTGCCTTTGATAATTCAGTACTGCCATCTGGTTCCTACAACCTCCGGGCCCAATTAAACCAATTTCATTTAATACACCCAATCAAACAGCAGCATCTCCAACCCTAAGGTCTAGCATAAAAAAAAGAGCAACAACAAAGTTCTTCAAATGGACTGGTACCCCTCTCAACATTTTTCTGTCTTATAGCATTAGTGAAGAGCATGTCTCCTGGTCCTTTCCATTGTAGAGGATTAAGTTTTATACAGTGTACCCACTATGTAGAGGATTAAGTTTTATACAGTGTACCCACTATAGTATTGCAATTACTCTGAGCCTTAAAAATTCCCTCATCAGCCCTAAGCCAAGGAATATTAAACATCTCCAACTCCTTTTCAGTAGGCCTTCTTTTGAAAAATGCTTCAGCCAACCATTAAAACAAACTTTTGGTACTTCATTTAAAACTGTGTGAACTTCCATATTAAACCTAGAATCTCCACTCAGAGGCCCCATATCAATAAATTTAGCCTGATTTAGTTTTATATTCCTTCCACCATTATCTTACACTCTTAAAATCTATTCCATCACATATTCCCAAGACTTCTGCTTGAATGAATTAGCAGACTCATTAAGCCTCTTAGTAGTGTAGTGCACCCCCCATGGACTAACTCCTCTTTAGGAGACAGTTTTGCCTTAGTCTGTTTATAGGTCTAGAGGCAACTATTGGTGTATTCTGGGGAATATCAGTATTATGTTGGCTGGCATTCCCTTCAGAGAATATCACTGATGATTTAGAAGACAATGGAGGATTAATTTCCGTAATCAAAAAGGCAATATTTCTGTGGGTGGTGGTGTGACTACATCCTCCTAGAGGAGTGGAGAGACTACTTCCTCAGGTAAGATAATCCTTGAGAATCTGAGGATTCAAAGTTCTCAGTTTCAATAGGGTCTTCCCATGCATGTCCATCCCAAGTTACAGGATCCAATTTTTTTTACCAGTTAGTGCCCTTACTTTTTAAACTGCTGGTACCCTCAGAGGCTAGGAGCTGAAGTTTTATTGTAATTCAGCCAATCTTACATGAGGGCTTCAGTTTGACTTTCTGCAAGTAAGCTCTCTAGCTACTAGAGAAAGGATTCTCTTCTAGGACACACTCTGAAACATTTAGACAGTTTGTATGCATCTGGAGCCTACCATGGAGCTCAATCCTATCCTTTGTCAGTTCGTCCAGAGAAACTAAGAGTAACCAACCAAAAATATCATTTTCCTTACTTTTTTCACAAACTGTGAAAAGCTTATTTATAGACTCACCAAATCCATTGCTGTACACAATTGGTGAATCATAATGATCAGATGAATTTATCTCTGTAATTTTGTAAAATAGTTCACACCCTGGTATGTATGATGTATATATACATATGTATGTATATGTAATATATATATTTATATATATATGTGTGCGTATATATATGTGTGTGTGTGTGTATACATGTGTATATATGTGTATATATATTAGAATAACTTATAGCCTGTGGTTCAGTAATCTAACAATGGCTGGCTATGATCAGAGTTTCTCAGTCCAGAAGATTGGACGTCTCAGTTGGGCTTCAACAAAGGAATGGACTTGCTAGCAAGGCAAGAGCAATGAGAGAGGTCTTTGGGATTATGTAGTTAGAGTGGGATGGAAGAATAAAAGTAAAGACTATCCTATTGGACTTGTATGTTAGCTTCTGCTTAAGTAAATTTAGTAAAGTATTTTTGTATACAGCACAAAAATAACTGTAACTTTTTTTTTACCTATTTTTACTCTAAGAGAAATAAAGCTTAACTAACATGAAGAAAGCAGAGACAGCCATGAGATTCCAGCAAGATGAAGTGATAAACTATTTTTGACACATGTCCATTCATCTCTCAGTCATCATATTCCAGTTTTCCAGTGAGATCTGCCACAAATACTCCCTGACCTGTGGAAGAGCGGAGGCTTCCGTTTAATTAATTGCAATACTACTATAAAATAAATCCTCCTGTCCTTATAACTTCATTTAATAATGTCTATATCACCCTTACTTGATGCCATACATTTTTCTTTATAATACATAATGAAAGTTTATATTTTATCAAATTGCTTATTATATCTACAGTTGAAAATATGAAAGCAAAGACATTACTTACTAAGGCTTGATAGAGCTAATTTGGCTTGCTGGGAGCATAAGTATGTCTATGTTTAGTGTGAGGCATAAAGAAGGGTTACATGTTGGAGTATGGGCTAATCTGCATTATACAGATTTTTTTTAAAAAAAGTTATTTACAAAAATAACTCAGTGCTGTTACTTGCAAGATCTTCAAATCACAGAAGTAATGATGGCAAATGTCAAGGTAATGCTGCTCTATAGAATTTGCATAGTTAAAGCAGTTAAAAAAAAAAGGTTTGTTTTCAAAGCTCAACAACAAAGCCGAAAAGACTGAAAGCAGCAAAAGCAGTCAACTTTCACCTACCTATACACGCCTGTGTCTGCGAAACCTAGGATTTGAAGACCTTAACGAATGGAGCAGATGTGAAGAGCATAGGAATTCCACAGGAAAGCCAAAAGAGTCAACTAACCTGGACCCTTGCAGCCTCTCTGAGACTGAGCCACCAACCAAAGAACACATACAGGCTAGACTGAGGCTCCTGCATATATGTAACATATTTGTAGCTCAGTCCCCACTCTCAGAGGAAAAGAAAGGGGGGATAGAGGGAGAGACTGCATGAGGGGGGACCAGAAAGGGGGTAGCAATCAGGATGTAAACTGAAAAAATAATTAAGCTAATGAAAAAAAGCATGAGGCAGACAACAATATAATGCTATAGAAAACTTTATTTCAGTTTCAGTGTACTTTTTTCTTTTTTTATTAGATGTTTTATTTATTTACAATATCTCCTTTCCCAGGTTCCCCTCCAAAGTAAATAAAGAAATAAAACAAACAAAAAACACTAAAACTAATCCATGTTCCCTGCCCCCTCCCCTGCTCATCATTCCATCCCCTCCTACTTACTAACCCTGGCATTCCCCTACACTGGGGCACAGAACCTTCACAAGGTCAAGGTCCTCTCCTCCCATTGATAACCCACTTGGCCATCCTCTGCTATGCACGTGCTGCTGGAGCCATGAGTCCCCTATGTGTACTCTTTGGTTGAAGTTTTACTCTCTGGAAGCTCTGAGGGTACTAGTTAGTTCATATTGTTGTTTGTCTTAAGGGGCTACAAACCCTTCAGCTCCTTGGGTCCTTTCTCTAACTCCTTCATTGGGGACTCTTTACTCAGTCCAAAGGATGGCTGTGAGTTTCTGCTTCTGTACTAGTCGGGTACTGTTAGAGCCTCTCAGGAGACAGCTATATCAGGCTCCTGTCATCCAGCACTTGCTGGCATCCACAATAGTGTCTAGATTTGATGACTGAATATGGGAAGGATTCCCAGGTGGAACAATCTCTGGATTGTCCTTCCTTTAGTCTCTGCTCCATAGTTAGTCTCTACAACTCCTTCCATGGGTATTTTGTATCCCATTTTAAGAAGGAACGAAGTATCCACACTTTGGTCTTCCTTCTTCTTGAGTTTCTTATGCTTTGTGGTTTGTACTTTGTGTATTCCAATCTTCTGGGCTAATATCCATTTTTCAGAGAATGCATACCATGTGTGCTCTTTTGTGATTGGGATACTTCACTCAGGATGATATTTCCCAGGTCCATCCATTTCCTCAAGAATTTCATAAATTCATTGTTTTTAATAGCTGAGTAGTACTCCATTGTGTAGATGTACCACATTTTCTATATCCATTCCTCTGTTGAGGGACATCTGGGTTGTTTCCAGTTTCTGGCTATTATAAATAAGGCTGCTATGCACATAGTGGAGCATGTGTCCTTATTACATGTTGGAGCATTTTCTGGGTATATGCCGAGGAGTGGTATAGCTGGGTCCTCCAGTAGTACTATGGCCAATTACCACCAAACAGATTTCCATAGTTGTACCAGCTTCCAGTCCTACCAGCAATGAAGGAGTGTTCCTCTTTCTCCACAGCCTTGCCAGCATCTGCTGTCACCCGAGCTTTTTATCCTAGTCATTCTAACTGGTGTGAGGTGGAATCTCAGGGTTGTTTTTATTTGCATTTCCCTGATGACTAAGGATGTGGAACATTTCTTTAGGTGCTTCTCAGCCATTCGGTATTCATCAGTTGAGAATTCTTTGTTTAGCTCTGTACCCCATTTTTACTAGGGTTGTTTCTCAGGAGTCTAACTTCTTGAGTTCTTTGTATATATTGGATATTAGCCCTCTATCAGATATGATTGATAAAGATCTTTTCCCAATTTGTTGGTTGCCGTTTTGTCCTATTGACAAAGTCTTTTGCCTTACAGAAGCTTTGCAATTTTATGAGATCCCATTTGTCAATTCTTGATCTTAGAGCATAAGCTATTGGTGTTCTGTTCAGGAAGTTTTCCCCTGTGCCTATGTGCTCGAGGCTCTTCCCCACTTTCTTTTCTATTAGATTGAGTGTATCTGGTTTTATGTTGAGGTCCTTGAATGACTTGGACTTGAGCTTTGCACAAGGAGATAAGAATGATCAATTTGCCTTCTTCTACATGCTAACTACCAGTTGAGCCAGCACCATTTGTTGAAAATGCTGTCTTTTTTCCACTGGATGGTGTTAGCTCCTTTGTCAAAGATCAAGTGACCATAGGTTTGTGGGTTCATTTCTGGGTCTTCAATTCTATTCCATTGATCTACCTGCCTGTCACTGTATCAATAGCATGCAGTTTTTATCACAATTGCTTTGTAGTACCACTTAAGGTCTGGGATGGTGATTCCAACAGAGGGTCCTTTATTGTTGAGAATAGTTTTGGCTATTCTGGCTTTTTTGTTATTTCAGATGAATTTGCAAATTGCTCTTTCTAAGTCTGTGAAGAATTTAGTTGGAATTTTGATAGGGATTGCATTGAATCTGTAGATTGTTTTGGCAAGATGGCCATTTTTACTATATTAATTCTGTCACTCTACAATCATAGGAGATCTTTCCATCTTCTGAGATCTTCTTCAATTTCTTTCTTCAGAGACTTGAAGTTTTTGTCAAACAGATCTTTTACTTGCTCAGTTAGAGTCACAACAAGGTATTTTATATTATTTGTGACTATCATGAAGGGTGTTGTTTCCCTAATTTCTTTCTCAGCCTATTTATCCTTTGAGTAGAGGAAGGCCACTGATTTGCTTGAGTTAATTTTATATCCAGCTACTTTGCTGAAGTTGTTTATCAGGTTTAGGAGCTCTCTCATGGAACTTTTGGGGTCACTTAAGTATACTATCATATCATAAGCAAAGAGTGATAATTTGACTTCTTCCTTTCCAGTTTGTATCCTTTTGATCTCCTTTTGGTGTCTAATTGCTCTGGCTAGGATTTCAAGTACAATATTGAATAGGTAGGGAGAGAATGGGCAGCCTTGTCTAGTCTCTGATTTTAGTGGGATTGCTTCAAGTTTCTCTTCATTTGGTTTAATATTGACTACTGGTTTGCTGTATATTGCTTTTACTATGATAGGCCTTGAATTCCTGATCTTTCCAAGACTTTTATCATGAAGGGATGTTGTATTTTGCTAAATGCTTTATCAGCATCTAATGAGATGATCATATGGTTTTTTTTCTTTGAGTTTGTTTATATAGTGAATAACATTGATGGCTTTCCAAATATTGAACCATCCCTGCATCCCTGGGATGAAGTCTACTTGATCATGATGGATGATCATTTTGATGTGTTCTTGGATTCGGTTTGCAAGAATTTTATTGAGTATTTTTTGCATCGATATTCATGAGGGAAATTAGTCTGAAGTTTTCTTTCTTTGTTAGGTCTTTGTGTGGTTTAGGTATAAGAGTAATTGTGGCTTCGTAGAACGAATTGTGAAGAGTACCTTCCATTTCTATTTTGTGAAATAGTTTGAAGAGTATTGGTATTAGGTCTTCTTTGAAGGTCTGATAAAACTATGCACAAAACCCATCTGGTCCTGAGCTCTTTTTAGTTGGGAGACTATTGGCTATTTCTATTTCATGAACAGATATGGGACTGTTTAGATGGTTGATCTGACCTTGATTTAAATTTGGTATTTGGTATCTGTCTAGAAAATTGTCCATTTCATCCAGCTTTTTCAGTTTTGTTGAGTATAGGCTTTTGTAGTAGGCTCTCATGATTTTTTGGATTTCCTCAGTGTTTGTCTGTCTTTTCATTTCTGATCTTGTTAATTAGGATACTGTCTCTGTGCCCTCTAGTTAGTCTGGCTAAAGGTTTATCTATTTTGTTGATTTTCTCAAAGAACCAGCTCCTGGTTTGGTTGATTCTTTATATAGTTCTTTTTGTTTCTATTTGGTTGATTTCAGCACTGATTGTTGATTATTTCCTGCCTTTGACTCCTCGAGTGAATTTGCTTCTTTTTGTTCTAGTGCTTTCATATATGCTGTCAAATTGCTGGTATATGCGCTTTCCAGTTTCTTTTAGGAGGCACTTAAAGCTGTAAGTTTTCCTCTTAGGACTGCTTTCATTGTGTCCCAGAAGTTTGGGTATGTTGTGGCTTCATTTTCTTTAAACTCTAGAAAGTCTTTAATTTTTTTCTTTATTTCTTCCTTGACCAAGTTATCATTGAGTAATGTGTTGTTAAGCTTCCATATGTATGTGAGCATTCTATTGCTTATGTTGTTATTGAGGAGCAGCCTTAGTCCATGGTGATCTGATAGGATGCAAGGAATTATTTCAATCTTCTTGTATTTGTTGAGGCCTGATTTGTGACCAATTATATGGCCAATTTTGGAGAGGGTATCATGAGGTGCTGAGAAGAAGGTATATACTTTTGTTTTAGGATAAAATGTTTTATAGATATCTGTTAAATCTATCTGTTTCATAACTTCTTTTAGTCTCACCATGTCTTTGTTTAGTTTCTGTTTCTGTGATTTGTCCATTTCAGAGAGTGGCATGTTGAAATCTCCCACTATAATTGTGTGCCATGCAATGTGTGCTCTAAGCTTTAGTAAAGTTTCTTTTATGAATGTATATTCCCTTGCATTTGGAGCATAGAGGTTCAGAATTGAGAGTTCATCTTGGTAGATCATACCTTTGATGAGTATGAAGTGTCCCTCCTTATCTTTTTTGATCACTTTAGGGTGAAAGTCGATTTCATTCAATATTACAATGGCTATTCCAAGTTTTTTTGGGACCATTGGCTTGGAAACTTGTTTTCCATCCTTTTATTCTGAGGTAGTGTCTGTCTTTGTCACTGAGGTGGTTTTCCTGTATGCAACAAAACGTTGGGTCTTATTTACATATTCAGTCTGATAGTCTATGTCTTTTTATCGGGGAATTGAGTCCATTGATATTAATAGATATTAAGGAAAAGTAATTGCTGCTTCCTGTTATTTTTTTTGTTAGAGTTGGAAATCTGTTCATGTGGCTCTCTTCTTTCAATTTTGTTGGAAAATTACTTTTTTGCTTTTTGTAGGATGTAGTTTCCCTCCTTGTGTTGAAGTTTTCCATTTATTACCCTTTGAAGGGCTGGATTTGTGCAAATATATTGTATAAATTTGGTTTTGTCATTGAATACTTTGGTTTCTCCATCTATGGTAATTGAGAGTTTTGCTGGGTATAGTAGCCTGGGCTGGCATTTGTGTTCTCTTAAGGTCTCTATGACATCTGCCCAGGATCTTCTGGTTTTCATAGTCTCTGGTGAGAAGTCTGGTGTAATTCTGATAGGTCTGGCTTTCTATGTTACTGGAGCTTTTTCCCTTACTGCTTTTAATATTCTTTCTTTGTTTTGTGCATTTGGTGTTTTGACTATTATGTGGCTGGAGCAATTTCTTTTGTGGTCCAGTCTATTTGGAGTTCTATAGGCTTCTTGTATACTCATGGACATCTCTCTCTTTTTTTTTTTTATTGGATATTTTTTTTATTTACATGTAAATTTCTCCTTTCCCAGTTTCCCCTCCAAAAAACAAAGAAACAAACAAAAACAACAAAAACAAACCCCTGTTGCCTCCCCCCTCCCCATGCCTGCCACCCCACCCTCGCCCACTTATTGGCCCTGGCAATCCCCTACCCTGGGGCACAGAACCTTCACAGGGCCAAGGTCCTCTCCACCTATTGAAGATTGAATTTGCAATCCTCCACTATACACATGCTGCCAGAACAATCAGTCCCACCATGTGCCGTCCTTGGTTGGTGGTTGAGACCCTGGGAGCTCTGAGGGTGCTAGTTAGTTCATATTGTTGTTCGTCCTAAGGGGCTGCAAACCCTTCAGCTCCATACGTCCTTTCTCTAACTCCTTCATTGGGGACCGTGTACTCAGTTCAATGTATGGTTGTGAGCCAGTATCTCTTTCTTTAGGTTAGGGAAGTTTTCTTCTATAATTTTGTTGAAGATATTTACTGGCCCTTTAAGTTGGAGGTCTTCACTCTCTTCTACACCTATTATCTTTAGGTTTGGTCTTCTCACTGAGTCCTGGATTTCCTGGATGTTTTGGGTTAGGAACTTTTTGCATTTTGTGTTTTCTTTGACTGTTCCATCAATGTTTTCTATGGTATCTTCTGCACCTGAGATTCTCTTTTCTATCTCTTGTATTCTGTTGGTGATGCTTGCATATATGGTTCCTGACTTCTTTCCTAGGATTTCTATCTCCAGAGTTGTCTCTCTTTGTGATTTCTTAACTCTTTCTACTTCCAGTTTTAGGTTCTGGATGGTTTTGTTCACTTTCTTCACCTGTTTGGTTGTGCTTTCCTGTAATTCTTTCAGGGATTTTTGTATTTCCTCTTAAAGGGCTTGAACCTGTTTACCTGTGTTCTCCTGTATTTATTTAAGGGAATTATTCATATTCTTTTAAATTCCTCTATCACCATCGTGGGATATGTTTTTAGATCCAAATCTTGCTTTCTTGGTGTTTTGGGATATCCAGGACTTGCTGTGGTGGGAGTACTAGGTTCTGATAAAACCAAGTAGTCTTGGTTTCTGTTGGTAAGATTCTTGCATTTGCTTTTCACCATCTGTTGATCTCTGATGTTAGATATTCTTGCTGTCTCTGGCTGGAGCTTGTTCCTCCTGTGGGTCTGTAAGCCTGTGTCAGCACTTCTGGGAGATCAGCTCTCCTCAGATAAGACCTGTGTGCAGGTGGATCAGTCATCCCTCCTGAGTCCTGGGATCAGAACAAACCCTGAAGATAGGCTCTCCACTTGCAGGGAAGGGTCAGAGAGGGTTGTGGATCTGCAGTTCCTCCTAGGTGAAGAGGGAGGTAGAAAGGATCCTGTGCCAACTGACCTGCCACTTCCGAGGCCTGTGCCTCCTGGCTGGTCCTGCTTTAGAAGGTCATGGGAGAGAAAATGGAGATCTCACCTGAGACTCTGGGTTGGAGTACTCCCAGAAGGCAACCTCTCTGCCTTCGGGGAAGGGACAGAGAGGGCTGTGGATCTGCAGTACCTCCTCCTAGGTGAAGAGGGAGGTAGAAAGGATCCTGTGCCAGCTGCCCTGCCACTTCTGAGTCAGTGTATTTTTATATACACATGTGACAAAGAAAGCAATGGTCCAAGGAAGGTTGATTGGGTTCAGAAAAACACACAAATTAATGGTGCTTAGCACGTACTAAATATTGACAGAACAGCCCTTTACCATTACTTTCTCAACACAGACCATTTTAAACATAATTGCCTAATGTGTACTACAGATTATACTCGAGAAAGTACGAAAGCAAGACAGACATGGCCATATCCAGATTTGGGGTACATTAAGGAGAGCACTCAACACATCATTTCACCAGATTAGGCTCTATAGCTATGTTCCAACAGAAAACAAGTACTAGAAAAATCAAGAGCCAATTGGCAGCTGAATATGAGGGCCCAAATCTATTCCAGCAGTGAATGAATTAGAGGATTAGTCTGAGGTACATCAGACACCAGCATTTAAGGGATGAGTGCAACTACTATGAAGGAGGTTGGCTAATAGTGAAATAAGTAGCTAGGTCCTTGAACTTTTCTCCTTCACCATACAGCTTGGTTTTTGAGCTCTTTTCAAACAGGCAGAAGACTGGAGCTTTGAAAGACTGGAGAGGATGAAGTACCAGGTAATTTGGCTGCTGTATCAGAGATAAATTGGTCATCTTCACCCCAATTCTTTCCTTCACACATATAGCTCAGTGTTGCATACAATTTCTCACTTGGAAATGATTTCTGGAGATATAAAAGCATAAGGGAAGAGATCAAGGTGTCTCTGATTAATGTTCAGCAGTCCATCTTGGTCAATCAATGGCCCTTGATAATCTTTGTCTTGACACACTAATCCTTCTACATGCAAAACTCCAACCTACAATTCTTACAAGCAAAGAAAACCTTCCACGGCAAATGATAGAAACCCAAATAATCATACATGGAAAATATGGCTTTAATGAAAATTAATGTAATGAAAGACATTCACTAGAAAATAAAATATTTCCCCACAAGCCAGCACGATGCCTCCAGAATAGCAAGATATTTATAGAGTCTATACAAGAAAAATCGGAGCATAAATACAGAGTTATTAGTAATAAGTAATTATGATAGGAGAATGAACGTTCAGTAGAAGATTTGGTATAAGGCTCCCAGAAAGTAGAAGAAAGTGTGATTGAAAATAACACATATTAGAGTATGTAAGAATTTAAGACTAGTAAGACTATAAGAACTTAAGAATAACTGGAAAATAAGAATTTTATAAATAAAGAAAACAAACTTTGAAAAGGCACGAGATGGAGATGGACCTCTGTCTCAAGTGATAAAATAAACTTAAGCCTTTAATCTCAAATGTCGGTCCAAGGACATGCTATGTTGGGGGAGAGGCTCTGTATTTGTGTTAACAGGAAAGGAGAAAGGGCTTTGGACCCCTTCCAAAGTGATAAGGATCAGTTATAATAGGGGACAACACCCTGAAGATCTTGGCTACATACTGGAAAAAAAATTCAAGAAGACCAAACAGGACAGGTAACATGATTTGCTCTTTTTCTCCACACGGTAATAGCCCTAAAACTGGCTTAGACATAAAAATATCTGAGCCAAAACTTCAGCTGAAATTAGCCAATAAACCTTGTTGGTTACAGAACCCTTAAGATTCATCATGCCACCCTTCACATGGCATGAATGAAGATGCATTATAATTTGTTATTGATCAAATTAATGCATAAGAAAGTCTCTCACTTGCTCAAACAAAGAACGAAAATTCATCCTTAACTGATCTGTACCCCTTGCACAATCCATACAAATATCTTTATGGTACTAAAACAATTTGGTTGTAAGCTTCATATTGCAAAATAAAATACCTAGATATAGCTATGACAAGATTTGTCTTTGGGGACTCTGAAATGACCTGCTGTTCCAGGTCCCTGCTCCCTGAAGCTGTTTCCAGAGACTTGCTCCCAAAACAGCCTCCGGAATAGTCACTAATTCCTGATGACTTCAGTTCATTCAGCCTTTTAAATGGATCCAGTCAGAACTTTAGCCGTGCCTTGAACCTTTTAAGTATACAGAGACTGGATAACAGATGATAACGCTAGCCTTCTTAAGTCTAACAGATTTTTCCAATTTCCCTACTCCTCCCTGTCACTTAAAAAATATATATGTACACACACACACACACACACACACACACACACACAAACACACACACACACATATATATCATTACCCATATTCAGCAGGGCAAAGCCATAGAGAGTCATCATGCCTATTCCTTATTCCTTGGGTTTGAATTTCTGGTTATAGTTATTTTATAAATTATAAATAGGTTGTTATTTTAAGAGGTAATTTAGAAATAATCATAATTTTGGACAGGGGGAACTAAACAGAGAGCCTGGGAATTTCTGTCTTTTCTTTCTTCTTCTCTATCCTTTCCTTCTTAAGGAAAGGGGAAGGGAGTTGAAAGAAAAAAGGAGGATAGAGTAATATTATAAGAAATTAGATAATTAGATTACTAAATTTACCCTTATATAAAACATTTTATAGCCATAATCTTACATTGGTATGTTTCTAAATTTTGATACAGAACTGAAGTTATATTTTCTTATATTGGTATAAAATTTATATATTGATACGGGTTTAAGGTATAAATTTTTGTATATTGATACAAAATTGAAAATTAATTTTGTTAGTCTCAGATAGGCATTGTGCCTATGCAACTCATTTAAGAATGAGCTAAGATCTAGTCCTTCTAATAGCTGCTATTACAAACTCTTCAACATGATTGAGAAGTAAAAGTAAAAGGTTAGATACTAAACTTATGTAATATTATATTCTGATTTAATTATAATATAGTGTTTTCAATATTATTCAAGTAGTAAGTAGCTAAGAGTAGTCAAGGTTTAACAGTTCAGATATGCTATATATATAAATAGATTATTTTTAAAATGCCCAATATCCACAAAATATAACATTTAAAATCATTTCTTCATTAGTAGATCTTTTGACATGTCTACTCCTAACAGTACCCCCTTCCCACTTCAAAGAAGATATTGAGCGTCATTAACTCCAAATGGAGTTACTCTAATTGTGACAAGGTAGTCACTGGGTAAGAATTCATCTACACACAAAAAAATACTGTCCAAGCTCGGACACACCATGTAAGATAGTTGAAAACTTACCTCTGCCAATACAGGGTAAACTAGTCCTTCATAATTCCTGCTTCACTTAAGTTCTGTCAGATGTCTCTAGGCCAGAAAGCTAAAGACAGATGCCCCAACATTAGGAGGAATATAGGAGACTGTTCAGGCAGCCAGCTATCTCTACAAATTGTTTAAGTTTTAAAAGTTATATTCTTGTGCATCTTATATATTCAGGTAATATTTAATTCATTCTGAGATCTCTGATGAAGTTGAAGACTAGCTATAGTCTCATAATCAAAGTTAAGTTGTTTTACATTAAGTAAGATGATCTAGACTTGAAAGGTGGTTTTCAGATGATAATGCAAGTTAAAATCAAAACATAAGTCATGTATAGAATTGTGACCTCTTTAAGTTAGGATAGATGTCAGAGTAATATATGTAAATTGACCTAATTGATGGACTAGATGTTATTAATGTATATCATACCTTATAGCTTGCATACCTGTTATAACTATATTCCTCTTCTCTTTCACTTCCATCTATCCAGTACATTGTCGTGGCTTTTGCTGTGGGTAGGCTGGCAGGCCTCTGGGTGTTCTCCACTCATCTGTGCCATATGGAATGGCAGGAGGCAGGTCTCTGTGTGTCTTACACTTCCCACCTGTGCTTCATGGCATGGAGACAGTCTATGTGTTCTCTGCCCAGACAAAAACTCCACAATGGAAGGAGGCCATGAGCACTCTATATAGCAGGGACTCAGATATTGAGCAACTGAAATCTCTTCTCACATTTCAATCTTGCCTTCTTCTTAAAATGAAATTATTTTGTAGACAGTCTTGCGATTTTGTGGGAAAGATAACTGAGAGTATCTAAAACATCCTTTATCTCATGTCCCTGCAGAAGTATTATTGAATTGTGTGGTCAGCCATCTTTAGGACTCTAATTTAACTGTGCTAGTGTAGAAGTGAGTATTATGGTCAAGTATGGTCTGTGGCACATCCCAGCAGGAAAGGAAAATCACTGATAGCCTCAGGTTAACCACCTGGGACGGAAAGTTGAGTGACTAAGAAAAGGTTACTTCTGGAAAAACAATATGTGTTTACCAGAGAAAAATTAATGTGGCTACCCTCACTATATAATATAAAAGAAAGAAAAATGCTAGTGCAGGAGAAAAAGATTTTAGCCTCTGCAGATTGCTGTCTGTATACAGGTGAGGTCAAGTGAAATATAAAGTTAGAGCTTGAGATTGGGCAATGGAAAAAGAAGGTGAGGCTAAAAGTTTTAGAGAGGGGATAGGAAAACAGAGAGAGGAGAGGACAGAGAAAGATGGGGGAAGAAGATGAACTGGATCCATGTGGCCTGAAATAGCTACAGGTAACTGATATTATAGAAGAGCAATACAATAATATAGGGCATATTTGTCCAATCTAAGTGAGCAGCTTGTATCAATATCAACTGAGTTTTGGGTTCTTTGTGTGGGCATTTTGGGGGTTTGGGGGTTGAGAATTTACTGTAATAAATTTGACTGATAAATTACAAGTCTGCGTAGTCTTAATTATAAAGGTCTAGGGGCTTAGAGCCAGATGCTGCCAGTCTTGGCAGGTTAGTCATGGGAGCTAGCAGGGGGCAGGAAGCTAGGAAGACCACAGCTTTCAGCTCCCAATGGGGGAGGGGAGAGTGCATTCCCAGCAAGTACCCAGCTTTAGTGTAGATTGTTTTAAAACTTACATGCTACAAGCATCAATTTTCTAGGCTTTTCACTATTTCAGGGAAGCAGTGTAGCAGCCCTGCCATTTTCTGCTTCCATGTTTCCAAATTACAAAATCACTTTTCCTATCTCTTTTGAAAAAAAAAATTATTAAATACCCTGTTCCAGGAGGGCCCTGGCCACTGAGGTTGCCAGAAAACAAAATAAAAGTTCTTACTTCAAAATGTTAGGAGACAGTTTTCTATTTCTGGCCATCTCAGGATCAAGTTTCATCTTGCTGGAAGGGCCAAAACTGAGATTATGTTCCCAGGCCCCAGAACTAACTACTCCTGCATTTCATGTTTGACTGTTACTCAGTAAGGATGTAAAGAGGATGTTCTCTTATTATTCTAAATTCTGGACCAGAATCCAGAAGAACATGACTGCGATTCCTGAATCAAGGACTCTGAAACCAGGACAAGGCCCAGTCACCAATATTATCTTCCTTGTGTCAAAATACGTTTGGTCTGTGCAACAGTCCACCCCACTCCTCCTTGCTTTGGTTTCCATCCTATAAAAATGTTGCACAATCTCCTTTCTGGGATGCAGTTCATTTCCCAACCTGGCTGCCTCCCTGTACTTGAAGAGAAAAAAAAGGCTTTCATTTTAAAGTTTCTGTTTCTGAAATAAGTTTTCTCAGCTTCCACTCTTAACCCAACAAAAGCCCCTAAGAATTACTTTGGGATGATAAATATAAACAAAACTAGCAGTGGGTTCAAGACAAAACCTTAAGTGCAGGCTGTGTACTATGCTATACCCTACATCTCTCTGCTCTGGTCAGTGGACAAATGAAGTGACATTATTTGTGTATCATAAGCTGGTGTGCCTGTTGCTAGCTTTCATCAAAGCCCTGGCATGGGCAGCAACTGAATTTATATGATTTGAATATTTCACCTTTATTCTACCTTTATTGTAGATGTTGCACATCCATAGTCTACACACAATGCACTTCCATATTTCCTTCCTTTAAGTAAAATCTACACCTCTTTGAATTTCTATGCTAGGAACCCAACATATGACAAGAGTTATTTTCTGCCCTCCTGTTGATGTGTTAAATCTGCTATGTGAAAGTTAAGATGGAGACTGCACTCCAACTTATTATCTCCACCTCACAAGAAAATTAGTAATGAACTCTCATCCTAGCTTTACCTGAGAATTCATTATTAATTTTCTTGTGAGGTGGATAATAAGATTGCCTCTGAGATTATTGTGACTATTACTTGAGTATTTGAAAGCAGTTAGATCTGAATTATCTAACAGTTGACACTATCAACGTCTGTTACTAATTTCTCAATCTATCCAGCTCTGGGATAAATTTCTTCGTCTTTTGTTTCCTCCAGGGAGTATTTTAAAATATTTATTTATTATTTTGGCAAACAATAATTATACATACTTCTGATATACTTTGTGACATTCTGTACATGAGCATAGTTTACAATGATCAAGTTAGAATATGTAGCATTTCTAAATCTCCAAACATCTATTTCTTTCTACTGGGAAGCTTCAAAGTCCTCTGTGCTTAGTCCATTATAAAGTAAATACATTTTTGTAAACTGCCATCACCTTATTATGCTGTAGAACATTATCCTATATATCTGTATGCTGACACCCACTATTCACCCATTCTCTGTCCTTCCTACCCTTCCTATCCTTCCTAACATCTGGTGACTTCAATCTAGGTTTCACCTCTATGAAATTAACATTTTCAGACATAACATGTGACAACCTGAGTCCTTTGTGGTTGTGTCTCAGTCACTTCATGTAACATACTCTTTTCTGTTCCCATCACATTGCTGGAAATGAGAGATTTTGTTCTTTTGATGGCTGAATGATACTCTATTATGTCTGTATACCACACTTTTTTTTTAATCCATCTGGTTATTAGTATTGTGAGTTTAGCTAAAATAAAGAAGGGAGTACAGTTGTCTCTTTGAGAAACTGATTTCATTTCCTTTCATATTCACAGTAGTAAAACTGCTATGTCAGATGGTAGCTCTCTGCTGCTTATCACAAGGACTGAGTTATTTCTTATTTTCAACAACAATATACAAGCCCAATTTTTTTCACATTCTCACTGTTTGGTTTCAGACCTGTGACCAAAGCACACCTGGCTTCCAGGTTCTCCCAGCATCCTTCAATCCCTACCTAGCTCTCAACTCTGAACTTTCCAGCCCAGGGGCTGGGCTGCTCTTCACCCAGAGACTCCTCCCTATATAATCCAGGCATTTTTGGTCTCTCCTCCTCTTCTTCTCCTTCTTCATCTTGTTCTTGTTTTTGTTTTTGTTCATTTTGTTTTTGTTTTCTTGTACTTCTTGTTCTTCTTTTCCTCTTCTCTTTTCTTTCTGCATGCCCACTCTCTTTCTCTTTTTCTCTCACCCTCCTATACTCCCTCTTTCCCATGGTGACTTCCCTGGCCTTAGTTCTTGGGGCCTGAGTACAGCTTTCCAATAAACTTGCCTTTAATACAATCTAATCTGACTTAAACTAGCTCATTATAACAGCAGAGAAATAACCTATCACTAACCAGGATTTTTCTTTTGATAAGAGGCATTTTAATTGGGGTAATAAGCCATCTGGGGACTACCCCACCTGGGGATCCAACCTGTCTGCAGACACCAAACCCCAACCAACACTATTGCTGTTGCCAAGAGGCACTTGCTGACAGGATCATGGTGTGTCTGTTCCTTGGGAGGTTCTACCAGCAACTGACCAACGTAGATGTGGATGCCTGGACCCAACCTTCAGACTGAGATTTGGGACCCTGGTAGAGGAAGCTGGCCAAAGGACTAGAAGAAGAGATGGGGATTGCAACCCCATAGGAAGAACAATACCGACTGGTTGGATCACTCAGTGCTCCCAGGGACTAGACCACCAACCAAGGAGTGTAGAGGGAGGGATCAATGTGTAGCAGAGAATGACCTTGTCTGATATCAATGAGATGGTAGGCCCTTGGTCCTGTAGAGGTTTGATGCCCCAGCATAGAGAGGTGGTGGAAAGGTGGGGTGGGAGATGGTGGGTGGGTGAGGGAGCACCATCATAGAGGCAAAGAGGAGGGGAACAGGGCAGATGTGGGATGTGGAGTTTGTGGAGAGGTAACTGGAAAGAGGGACATCATTTGAGATGTAAATGAATGGAATGATTAATAAAAAAAAAGAGAAGCAGTCTTATTGTGTTCGGATTTGAAGTTCTTTTATGACAAATGAATGGTTTTTTTCCCCCAATTTTCTAGGACTAGCAAATATTTTGAATTCTTATAGCTTTGCCTCCTTCACAACACTACCATCATTCATTTCCTGCTTCTTTTTTTTTTTATTTAGCATATGGCATGTCTTAACCATGCTGTGATTGTTCAAACAGACTCTCCTGTAAGATACGTTCTCTCCACTACTATGGCCACTGCCATCAAAATAGGACCACTGAGATCAGATCAACTTTTCCAGCACCCATCTCTTATGTAGGCAACCAACTCTAGCCCCTTCTTGGTGGTCCTCATATTGATCTTTGATCCTGGTCTGGAATCTGTCTTTACAACTCTTGCCTCTCTTTCTCTATTCCAGTTACAGTTCTGTCCCAGTCTAGTCTTCTCACCAAAGGTGAACACATGATATTTTTCCTTGTACTTTTTAAAAAAACTGTTATTTTCTAATACTTTTAGGACACTGCTGCTTAGATACTTGCCTCTGATGCTTACATGGCAATGAGCTAACTTGCCTGAGCCACAGTGGCCTCATTTCTGAAAGGGACTGTGTGGTACAAGGCTGGTACTGAGCACATATCAATTCCTTACCTCCCTTCATGTCTTCTTCAACATCCAAAATTCAGGTGATCAAGTTGGTTTGTTCACTACAAAAAAAGGATAGTGGCATTACATAACAAAAGAAACTAAGCCAAGTTCCTTAACTACAGGTCCTCAGTCTGAGGGCAGTCAAGAAATCTGGCCTCCTTTATCAAATCACAGTCCCTGCTTAACACTTTAGCAGTTTCATCTATACCATTTCCTGGACCACATTAGAGTCAAACGTTTTCAAACATTTTCATTTCTGATGTCTCAGACTCATCTCCCATGAATTGGAAACTTCAACACCAGTGCCTGGGGCCAGACAGAAGTTTCCCATCCTGCTGTAACTAGAACTTCATGCTGCTGTGCAAATTGTCAAGCAGGAGGTGTATGTGCATATGGGTCTGAACTTCTCAGATGAAGAGTAAGGAGCTGCTTAGCTTCGCCTAGGCCTGCAGAGTAGACCTTCCGAGCCAGATTAAATTGGATGCTGCAACTCAGTGGTGAATCTGGCAACTACTGAGTAAAGGAATCAGTTTATCTTCTTAGTGGAAAAGGCTCAGTAGACTCAAAGGCTTAGTTCCCATGAACAACCCAAAGGAGTTCAGAGAATTAAATCATGAATTATTACAGTGTTGAGTGTAAGAAACTTATCTAGAAAATTCTAAAAGCTTACTTAAGTAAGAAATACTTAAGAGAATTTTTTAGGTGTGTGAACTTAAAGGTTTATAAATGGACATTGAAGTCAACAGGGTCAGCTTATGAAATATATGTCAGTATGTACAATGAGGGTTGGATAATTTTTTTCATCCTACTTATGTCACTGAGTAACAGCATAATGCAGAGATGAGCATCAGCGAGCTGCTATTGTTGCTTTGGCCCTACTCGAAGGTCCTGAGTATAATGGCACAACTTCTGGTCATTTACTATAGGTTTGCTACTCTGCAAAAGAGGTCCCTTGATTTACTCTAACCTAAGTTCAGAGATTTATCATCCAGAGAGAGAATATATAAAGATTATTTTCCAGGCTGGAGAGATGGCTCAGTGGTTAAGAGCACTGACTGTTCTTCCAAGGGTCCTGAGTTCAAACCCCAGCAACCACATGGTGGCTCACAATCATCCGTAATGAGACCTGATGCCCTCTTCTGGTGTGTCTGAAAATGGCTACAGTGTACTTAGATATAATAATAAATAAATCTTTAAAAAAACACATTATTGGGCTGGCGAGATGGCTCAGCGGGTAAGAGCACTGGCTGCTCTTACGAAGGTCCTGAGTTCGGATCCCAGCAACCACATGGTGGCTCACAACCACCTGTAATGAGATCTGATGCCCTTTTCTGGTGCATCTGAAGACAGCTGCAGTAAATTACACCGGAGCAAGTGGGGCTGGCAGAGGTCCTGAGATCAACAGCAGCCATACACATGGCCATCTGTACAGCTACAGTGTATGCATACACATAAAATAAATAAAAATAAAATCTTTAAAAAAAAAACACATTATTTTCCTCTCCCTCCTTAAGTCCCTTTCCAACCCTTCTCTTCTTTCCTTTCTTTTTCTTTTTTCTTCTTATATGTATATACATATATGTGTATATATACATATATGTATATACATATACATATATATCTGTATATATACTCATACATATGAGTATATATGAGATACTCTGAGTCAGATAGCTCCAAAGTTCCCAGGTTAAATTCTGATGGCCTTGGAATAATGCAGACTCTGGATTAGTGAAGCCACATGAGGTGGAGAAAAAGTAAGCAACTACACATGTGCCAATGGTACTTCCTGGATTTTAGAACAGTAGACACTGAATGAATAACCTACTCATCTTCACTAATCTTACATAATGTCAGAATAATAACATAAAAGGAGAGAATTAATGAATGAATGAATGGAGAGAACACTTTCACACTTCTTATCCTATGGTGTACTAATCCGAAAAAAAATGAAAGAAAGACCATGGACCAAAATTAATTAAAGCAAACAAGCAATTAAAGCAATGTTTTTTGTTCATGTCCATGTGCTGTCTTTCCCTCAAATCAAGGTTGAAGAGATCAGCATTGGATGGGATGAAGACAGGAATTTTATAGGTCAGAGTTGGGGGCTTCCAAATGGAGAATTTGGTGGGCAAAAAGGCAGGGTTATATGAGCAAAACATAAGCATAACATGTTGGCTCTAATGACCCACTGATACAAAGACACGGTTGTAATAGGTAGTAACAATGTTGTTATAACAAGGTGACCAAAGCAAGGTGGTCATCACAAGATAGTAACAAGGTAGTCATAATAAAGAGGTCATAACAAGGTAGACAGAGCAAGGCAATCATAATAAGATAATAGCAACACAGTCATAACAAAGTGGTCATGCCTTTTGAAACAAAGGCATGGTTGCTGATTCCTGAAATAGACAGTACAAAAACATTTGTAATTAAGGTTATATGCCATAAGGTGCATAGCCTAATCCTTGAGAAATTTAACCATAAACAGGGATGAACCTAGTTTGTCTTTATTATAAGATGGCTTTCACCGGGCAGTGGTGGCACATGCCTTTAATCCCAGCACTTGGGAGGCAAAGGCAGGTGGATTTCTGAGTGTGAGGCCAGCCTGGTCTACAGAGTGAGTTCCAGGACAGCCAGGGCTACACAGAGAAACCCTGTCTCGAAAAACCAAAAAAAAGATGGCTTTCAAGCCTATGATGGAGGCAGGCTGATTCCTTGGGTGCTCCAACACTCTGTGTGGTCCAATGCGTAGAATTAGCACATATTTAAAGTATATTATTTTTTTCTAAAAATACCTTAAAATGGATTCATACATTTTAAAGTTGATTGTTGATTAAAAAATATTCAGTGGGTACAGCACAGTGACAGAATCTGGGAGTAAATATGAAGCCAAGGAACTCATGGACTTCAAGAAAAATTAAGAACAGCACATCTATTTGTTTATTTATATTTTGTATGTCTTTGTATACTTGAAAGTGCACATGTGCCACATGCACTGTAGAGGTTAGAAGACATCAAAAGTATGTGGTATCAAATTAGAGGTACAAATGACAACAGATGTTGGTGTACATATGAGAAGATGGGAACTATTGTTCACAGTCATTAAACTACTGAAGCCACTTCGGAAACTCTTTTGAAGGTTTCTGAAAACAATAGTAAAACAACCATATGATCTAGCTATATCCTGAGACATACTAAATAGGGCTTTATATCTTATTACAGAGAATTGCTGTTCTTTTTAAAATTGCTAAAAGCTGGAATCAACCTAGATGAACTGATGAGTAAGAAGTGAAAGTAAAAGTGTGATTCATATACACCATGTACTGTTAAAGTAAATGGAAATCATAGACTTTTCAAGTAAATAAAAAATTATGTTGAGTGGGGTTATCCAGATTTCAAAAGAGAAATACCAGATGTTCTCTCATATGTAAGCCCTGACTTTAAATATTTTGTTTTATGTACTTAAGCTGTAGTGCATAGGAAGCTAAGAAACTATACATTTGTCATTGGGCAGGGAAGATCCATTTATGAAGGAAGAAAAGTAAAATACAGATGAAATGACAGTAGGACAAGAGAACAGTAGAGGCAGAAAGGTTTAAACAAGTTGTAGAATGTTAGGGATAGGGAAACTAGGGCCAAGGAAATGGGTTAACAAAAATAAAATGTGCGTGAAAAGGCTAAAAATCAAGGGGAAAATATAGTCAAGGTAGATTGTAGAATACATGTCATATGAAAGAACCAAGGGGAAAATACCAAACACTGAAGATCTCGGCAAGGATCAGAGCAAGGGAATGTGGGAAAGGAAAGAAGAGATGGTGGGTGTCTAAAAGACTAAGGAAATATGAAGAAGCCTTATGACAACACACTTGTTTATAGTTAATTTAAGACATAATTAAAAAGAAAAGTGTTTGAAGAGGCACCCTAGATGAGACAACAGTGAAGCTCCCAGAATTTACTGGTCATGGATACCCCATAAGCACCAAAAGTAATACAAGATGTTACCATCACTCTTAATTGCTCACCAGAATTAGATGGTTAGACCATCTAATTCTTAATGGTTCTTGAAAAACTGGAAAGCATGATTTCTCCCTTTTTTTTTCCCCGTAAGCTAAAATTTTGTTTTAATTACTTTTAAAAATTCTCTTACAAACCTAAATTATTTAAATGAGACCAACAATTTCTTGGACCTTTAAAGTGTTAGAATATGGGTGGCCAGGAATTCAGATCTACCTACCTAGTTCCAGTATCTGCTTTTGTGATTAAAAAAATTAATTTAGCTTCTTAATAAATTTCTGCTACATGAGAGATCAGCGATAAGAAATAAATGGAAGAGGTGGGGCAAAAGTTAAATAGTTATCAGTGCATGCTGGTCTTGCAGAGAACAAGAGTTTAGTTTCAGAAATTTATGTGGAGTAGTCCACAACCTCTTGTAATTCTGGCTCCAGAAGATCTATGGGTACTGCATTCTGATACATTACCCCCTTTCATAAAAAATTAAAAATAAATCATTTCAAAGAGAACTGAATGGATTTCAAAATACGTTGTCTAAATAAAGGGCTTGGATAATAATTAATGTGTAACATAAAGCTCCCTGCCCCATTGGAAATAACCCAATTCATGGGCTTTCAACACTGCCTGCAATATAGAAACTATCTGGAAACAAACAAGTGATGTTTGAGTGCTTCCCTCCCCACATTCACAGATTCACACTAACTGCTCTGTTGTGGAATGTAGAATAGGTAATTTACAACCTTAAGTGGCTGGGAGTGGCTGTTAGGATTAAGGGCTACCTCTTTCATGAGTGAAAAGTCCCCCATTTATGAAATTAGTATGGTCTTTTGAGTTAGAAAAAAAGGTCTACTTCCATCAGCATACATTTTACTTCATGGGGCTACATCATCTGAGTTCTACTTAGCTAGACTTTGGAGAGTCATCCAACCTCTCTCATTTTTGAGGGTTGTCTTGCCTTTCAAGAGTAACTTGGAGGATTAAACAAAATATCCCTGTGTGTATTCTACACTTTCACTAATTGATTATAATTGACCTTCAGCAGATCACTAAGAGAATTACTCCCATCAACTTTCACTGCCTTGAGCCTGGGGAGATGGATCAATGAATATTTATTCACTTTATTCATTTGACATGTCAAATGTCAAAACCTAAATTCAAATCTCTAGAATTTGAAATCCCTGTTCTTAGTACAAAATAGGAGAGAAAGACAAAAAAAAATACTCCATGGAAGTGCATGGTTCAGCTTACCTAACATAAGCAGCTGAGATGATAAGAGACTGTCTCAAGCAAGGTGGAACATGAAGAATAGCATGGCTAGACTTCCCATACTGCAATACAGACTGCTATGCAAAAATATACCCAATGGTGCAATAGTGGCAAAACAGTTTATGACAGAAACCAAACTATTCCCTTGACTGCAGCTGAGATGTTCCACAGGAAGGCATTTGTGCCTTGTACTGTAAACATGAGGAGGAAAAAAAAGTATAGTTAGGCAGACCACAGGCCCTCAGAGACAGTAGGAGAGCCTAACGTTTAACTAGTTACTTCTAAATACTTATGTTTATGTCTAGAGATTTGTGCTGCTCTCAAACTTGGTCAAAGAAGTTTCTTCTCTGTTAGTAGTGGTCAGTGCAGAGAGATTTATGACTTTTCAAAATACTGAGAATAAGCTACTAAGAATATTCAACCTTAGATGCAACAGCTATATCCACCTTCTCTCACATCAGAAAACATCATACAAAATAACAGGTTCAGTTCAAGGAACTCTGAAAACTTTTACTTGTCTAGGGTCTAGGAATTCATTTTCTTCTCATGTTGAAAGACAGTTTTGATGAGTTTCAGTATTTTGGGGGGTTTTGGTTTTTTTTTAATTTATTTTTCTCTTGTATATTACATCCAACTACTCTTGGGAGTTTTAAGATAGTTGACCTTTAATTTAACATATAATGTTGAAAGACTCCCAGAGCTAGAGAGACCCTCACTCAAGTCTCGGATGACACGACCACCCAATAACTCATGAGAGACCGGTCTTGCTGCAAGTGTATGAGGTTTATTTGGGATAGGCCGGTACCGGGGTTGAACCCGTAACCTTGCAGGCCAGAGCGGTTTGACCCAGATCAGAAGGAGTAAGGGGTATTTAAAGGGAAAAACCACAAACCAGGGGGAGTGAGGGTGAATTCCAACCCAAGGTATTCAGTCAGTTAGGGAGGGGAACATATTCATTCTAATGTAATCTTCATCTAACGGTCGGCAGGGTGGAGAGCCTCGGTGGGGTGGAGAGGCTCGTTACAGGTTTTCCATGACCTTTTAGGTAAAGGTTATACATTATACATTTTTACTGATACATTTCTATTAAATGCTCTTATTCTAAAATTCTCCAGCCCTTCAATGTAATTCCATCATTTCTCCCTTTCCATTTTCCTTTTCAAAATCCTGCCATGTACAGTTTCACTTTTTCTCTATCAAATCCACAATCACTTTTCTCTAATCATTGTTATAGCAAATACAAATACAACCTGCTTAGTTCATATTCTGTTACTTGTAGGTACACACTTTCTGAGCTTACCAGTTGACATTGGTTAAACAGTTGTTGGGAAGACTGTTTCTGCTGATCTCAGCATTCCTTGTTTCTCCTTAGCTCTTTGTATAGGGTTGAGGTCTTGTGAAACGTCTCTTTGTACCAGGTTTTACAGAAATCCACACATGCTCAAAAATGTAAGAATGGTACATCTAAAACCTAACTACTGTTTCTAACTCTCCAGTATCATTGTGCAGAAGGGGACCAGTAAAACAGGAGGCTTTCTGTGAAACAGTGTCTCCTGGAAATGTGAGAGAATCTCCAGCCATGAAGTCTCTCCAGAACATCTGCTTAAATATATATATACTAGTGTATATATATATAATAATATATACATATATATATGTATGTAAGTATGTATGTATATAATAATGTGGAATGGAGAAAGTATTCTTGTCATTTGGATTCTTTTTGTGCTTTGTAGATACTGTCACTTCTATTCTAGGCTTCAAGATTTCTGTTGAGAAATCATTTGATAATTGTGTGGGAACTTCCTTCCGCATAGTAAGTCAGTTTTACTTTATACTTTTGAATGTGTACCTTTGGATTTGATTTGTCGTCTACATACAGGTTTCTTGGAGATCATCTTATTTGTGGTATCTTGATGTTCTTGAATTTAATGTTCCTGTACGTCCAAAAGTTTGAGAACTGTTCAGCCTTTATTTCTTTAAATAAATGTTTTCTTTCTCCACATTGTTTTCTATTCCTCATTCCTCCATCTTTTTCTCACTTTTTTTTCCTCCTTCTCCCTCCTCTTCTTTTGACTCCTTCTGGAGTCCCCTTGGTACAAGGAACAATTTGCTAACTAGTATTCTTATAGGGAATTCACCAAAGATGACCACTAAGACACAGCTTGGATTTCACACACAGGTATTTGGAGACTGAAGTGTAGGCCCAAGTGTTCAGAACATGCCAGAGAAACCATGTTTTGGTATCTTTGCTTAGCAATTGATGGAAGCTAAGAGAAATTGGCTGGGACATCCTAATCTACTTAAGAGTTACTAGAATAGAGTTGGCTAGTTTTCCATGGGATTCTCCACTAAGAAGAACAGATTAAACATGGAATAGCTCATGATGGTAGGACCTCTGTACAATATTGTTTCATAACTTTCCTCCCTGGTTCTGTGGGGATGAGTGAACTTGTTGATTCATTCTGTTCTGAAGAGGTAGTTAACTGAGTTTGTTCTATGATGTACCTGGCTTTGCAATTGAAGACCCATGGTCTTACTATTAACATGATCTAGATAAGAATCAACAGTCTAGCTACTGTAAGTAAGGTGGTCAAGGGGACCAGGATAGAGACTGATATCACTTATTTGATCTATGTCCCCTCCCCCCTTTTTTTAGGTTTCCTTTATCATAGTAAGACTTTTCCTAATTACTCCTAATTGGTTGGCATAGAAACAGGTTTCTCCCAAATTATATAACTTCCCTCTTTACATTAAGGAAATCTCTAAGCCTCTTTGATTTTGTAGGATGACTTCTGATAGTCTGTTTCATTAGACTGGATATGGAGTTTTCTAAGTCTTGGTCTTCTAGTTTACATAACTCTCTAAAGTTTTTGTCACCAACTATGAGGCTCGATGTCTTATGGCTATTGCCTTAGCAATACTGGCTCCAATCAGTAGTAGGACAATGCTAGATGCAGCTCACTTTTCCCATTGCAGCCTGTGGTCCCTCTTAAAGTGTGTTCTACCTTCTTCATTGATAGAGAAGTACACCTGGGGCAGGATATGCAGTAGAATGCCTAAGAGGGATTTATTGTTGTGGAATGCCTCAGAGGAGGAGTTAAAACATTTGTGCATGGTCAACAAATGTTCTCAGAGGCCACTGAAAGGCTGGAGAATCTGAGAGCATTTAATAGAAATGGATGCATTATTGTATAACCTTTACTTAAAGAAGGCATAGGAAGTCTCTGTCATGAGCCAGGAAGGTGGACTGGTCAGTTCCAGGAACAGGATAGTGGTCAGCTATTAAGAAGATAACATTGCCCAGAATAAGGAACAGGACAACGGTCAGTCATTAAGAAGATAGCATTGACCAAATCACATTCCTCTAGACAATGATTGAGCATAATGACTTCCTTGTCATCTGGCTCAACTAGGTAGTGGGTTCCCTTAGAATTTTCCATTGTTCTCTTGTTATGTTTCCTGGGTAACCCTTTCACCCCCCTAGTTTGTGGTTTTTCCCTTTAAATACCACTTACTCCTCGTGATCATGGTCGAACCCCTCTGGCCTGCCAGGCTATGAGTTCGACCCCAGATCTAGAATAAACCTCATGTGATTACAGCAAGTTCGGTCTCTCGTGAGTCATTGGGTGTTCATGTCATCCCAAGACTTGAGTAAGGATCTCCCCAGTTCTGGGGGTCTTTCACCACAAAATATTGCTGCTGATGTAGGTAGGAAATGACCTGGAGAGTAGAATAGCAAGCATCAGAATAAAGTGAGGATTTTAGATGAAAAGCCTTTAGCCTGTAGTCCTCCAATGTTACTTTAGTTATTCCTAGTTAGAATTATTTTTATTTGCTGGTAGACTGGAGGTTGAGTATTTAACCACATGTTACACAAAAAATATAACATACTGTCAAGGGTAGAGAATATAGAAGAATGATCCCTGGTTCTGGTGTTGTTAAGGATCAAGTTGGTAATATTTTGGGTACTGGTTGAAGCCAGTCTCATGGAAATGAGCAATGGTTAGACTGGGATCTTTCCCCTTGTGTTAGGTAGTAGGTATTTTTGGGGGTCTATGGGTCTGGAATTCTGGATAGGTAGCCTCTTCTGAAATGGTAACCTTATCCTCTAGATCTCTTTTGGTGGTATAATAAAATCTTATTTCTAAAATTCTTCCAGTGTCCCAAAAAACAATCATCTCTCTGTTGTTTTCAGTCTCTTAGTCTTCTCGTGTGATATTATGATTTCCTATTGTACAGTTCTTAAGGGGACCCTTATTTACATGTATATAAAGTTTTCAACATGATTCTCATGAATCTTCAGTTTTACAACCCCATTTGTCACAATGGAAGTTTCCTGACTCCTCATAATGTGAGGGCCAATTAATGCGGTATATATACAATTGAATTTTCTGTATTGCTTTTTCAAATAATAGGTTCCCAAAATCCATCCCTTCTGTAATTTAACCAGGCTTCAAATGTGGGACAAAAAGAATAAAACTTTATATAAAACTTTGGTTGCTTAACCATAGATTGATTATTACGTGTCTATTATTCTCGATTCCCACACCTAGAAAGAGACAGTGAAGGTTGTGTAAGACCCCCAGAGCTGGGGAGACCCTCGCTCAAGTCTTGGGATGACACGACCACCCAATAACTCACGAGAATCCGATCTTGCTTCAAACACACAAGGTTTATTTGGGAAAGGCCAGTATACTGGGGTCGAGCTCGTGGCCTTGCAGGCCAGAGGAGTTCGACCCTGAGCACAAGAAGTGAGGGGTATTTAAAGCAGAAAAACTATAAACTAGGGGGGTGAGGAGGTTACCAAGGACACATAACAAAAGAACAGTAGAAAATTCTAAAGGGACCCAATCCCTGATTGTGTCAGAGTCATAAGGACACTCATTATTCACAAGAATGTGGTCTGGTCAATGTTATTCACTTTATGGCTGACTGTTCCCTAGAACCACCCAGATGGCTCACATACCGATTTTTTCTCTTGGACTTAGCTGGGGGGGGGTGGGGAGGTGGGGGGTTGTGGCCAACAGGCTCCCGAAACTGGCCAGTCCACATTCCTGGCTCTCCACAGAGATCTTCCATGCCCTTCCAGGTAAAGGTTATACAGTATACATTCCTACTAAATGCTCTTTTTTTCTTAATTCTAAAATTCTTCAACCTTACAGTTGCACATCCCCACATAGAGAGAAAGGAAAAGAATGAGCATGGTGCTCTAGGTTAATGATCTCCAGTTAGTCTTATCTTTAAGAGGTCCAAAGTCCTAGATATGGTTCATCTGTTGTCCTTATTGGCCTTTTTTAATTGGGAGGTATGAGTCCAAGGGATAACAATAGCCACTTTTACATTAGTTGTGTTAGTAAGGATAACTGACTAGGGTATCTTTGAGGTAAGCTTCAGAGTCCAGGTAGGATCATCTTTATCCAAATCTGGTATCCTAGCTAGAATTGCTTGGTGGGCTTGGAGATGGGAAAAGGTAGAATGCCCTTCACCATGTAGTCAATGGCCTGTCAAGCTTCCTCCAAAATCAACAAGGACTTGAGATGGAAGTGATTAGAAATTTCTTGTAATCTCTCACAGCCAAAAGCAGGCTGACTCACACTTTGCCTTGTCACAAAGCAGCCAGCCCACCTAGGGTGAGGCTTCATGACATAAACAAAACCCTTTGGTTCTGTCACTTCTCTGCCTCTCTCCAAGTTCCTGCTAACAGCTACGCCCTGCTGAATTACTGCACCTGCCTCCAGACCGTACATCAAGATGCTAATTTGGCCGACAGATCCTGGTGGACTGGGGGAGGGGTTTTCCCTGCCTGCTTGATTCGCAGATTCATAATACACATCAGACCTTGATCAGAAACCATGACTCGGTCTCATTTTTTCCCTCGTCGTCCGATTCCATTACTTTCCCAAGCCCCTTTCCTCTCTTCCAGAGACCCGGTTCATGTGTAACCGCTGGTGGCTACAACAATTTCTATCTTGGAAATATTTTCGAGTTTGGGGATGATGGGAGGAGGTCTCCAGAATATAACTTCAAAAGGAATAATTCCCTCTTGGTAAGAAGGACATCAAGCTTGGAACAGAGCAAAAGGGAGGAAGTTGGACTGATTTTTGTCAATTTTCCAGACCAATTTGCTCAGATTCTCCTGAGGAGTTGAATTGTTTCTACCTGACTTGAGCTCTATGTGCATAATATAATTTCCAATTAATATTTAGTAACTTTGTCAGACTTTGGTCATGAAGGCTAGGTCATTGTTGGACCCCACAGCTAGAGTCAATCCAATCTTAAAAGTTATTTCCTACGCAAGTTTCCTAGTAACTATCAGAACAGTCTCTGTTTGGATTGCGTAGGCTTCTACCATATTAGGAAATGTTTTTACAAACGCCAGCAACTATTTATATCTAGAGACAGTAGCGATGATTTCAGTAAAGTCCGAAGCCCAGTGCTCACCAGGCTCATTTCCTTGAGCCAAGATCCCTTCTGGGATCCTTCTTCCTCTTGTGGTATTTACCTGAGTGTAGATGATACATCTAAAAATGCTGTTTTTAATCAGGCTTTCCAAATTTGGAAAATAATACCTGGACTTGAGGTACTCAGTAGTTTTCATGGCCCTAAGGTAGGTGACTTGGTAGAGATTCAAAACTAGTCACCTTCACAGACTCACTGGAAGTATGAATCCCATTTGGCAACACTTACCATTTTTGTTTATCCTGTGTGGTCTGTTCTTGTTTGTTACCCAAACAATCTCACTTGGGTTATATTCTGGGCAGTCTACTAAGCTGGGATCCTGATGGCTATGAAGACTTAAAGAGGTCTAACTGGTTCTAAGGCCACTTCACAGACTGTAACATCAACTACTCTGTTGCCTCCAGCTTCTGGAACATCAATTCTGCAAAGGACAATGGGTAACCAGATAGATTCTAATATGGATAAGATTTCTTCTCTATTTTTCATCTCATTTCCTGCTGAGGTTAGAAGGCCTCTCTCCCTTTTCTAGAGTGACATGGACATAGGCCATGAAAAAACATACCAGTTATCAGTATATATGGTATATATCAATGTATACAACCTGTATCAATGTGTATGGCCTTGTCTTTCCCAGAGTATAGTGCTAGATCAAAACTAAAAAGCTCAACTCATTGGGTTGAGGCTTACTAACTCAAATGTTCTGCCCAGCTAGTCCAATCTTGGGTCAACACTGATGCTCCTCCCATACCTCATCCCATCTTGGATGAAACTGCTCCCATATGTGAGCAACCTCTTGTCTGGTGTAACCAGGAGGACATCAGTCAAATCAAAACCAATAGACTGGATTGGGTCCGTCACCTTAAGACAGTAGTGCAGGACTTTTGCAGGGCAATTGTTCAGTAGAAAACTGGAAAGATTGAAGGCTGATGTCTTATGGAACTGAATGAGTAGTTGAGCTAAAGACCACGGATTCTGGAAAAGCCTTCTTCCCTTAGGGTGTAGCTTAGGTATGTGACATGAGAAATGCCCTGCTGAGTCTTTTTTATTTTTTTCTTGCTGAGACTTTACTCTATGGCTTGGGGGATTTTTAAAAGCCCTTCTGCTGCCTGCCTTATTGGTCAAGGCTATGAGAATGTCATTTGTATGCTACGTCAGAGTGCTTTGTAGATATTCTTATCTAAATTCCAATATATCGGCACCCAGGCCTTCATCAAACCATGTTAGTGAGTTTTTGAACCCTTGCAGCAACCGAGGAGTCCATGTTAGTTGGCCAGTATTTCCACCTCTGAGTCAGTTCATTCAAAGGCAAATATAGGTTGGTTAACTGGGCCCAGTGAGAGTCAGAGGAAGTATCTTAGATCCAGAACCTCATAGATCTTTCTTTTAAGGGGCAATAAGCTTAGAAAGTTACATACTTTGAGGTGGATGATTTCTGCCATGTGTTGACTTCCCTTAAATCCTGTACTGGTTTAAAGTTACAAGTATAGGACTTCAAGGCAGGTACCAAGGGAGCATTCCATGGGGAGTGGCAGGGGCCAACAATTCCTTTCTTCCTTTGATGATTCCTTGCTTGGCCTCTTGGCTCACAGGTTATTGTTTGACCTGTACCTGTGTTGCTGAATTTAATAACTAAACAATGATGGGTGACCAATATGTTGATAAACCTGATAGATTCTTCTCTGTCCAAACATTAGAATACCTTGCTTTAATCTCCCATAGGTAGTCTGAGAATAGCTCTTCCAGGTAGTTGAATACTTATGTAAGAGGTACTTCTCAGATAGAAGACTGGGGATCAGAATTTTGTTAGTGGATTGACTTAAGTCCAGCGTTAGACTAGCCAACTTCTTCCCATAAGAGATGGTGGCTCCGAGCTTTCATAATAAGTCCCTTTCAACCAATGGTGTAGATACTCTGATAACCAGAAAATGAGTCACAGTATTATGTTCTAGGTCTAGAGCATAGGAGGTTATCCATGGAAAGTAGGCAGTTTGGCCTGTTGCGTCTTAGGCTGCTGTTTTTTTGGAAATGAGGGTTCCAAGGGGTTCTATTACAATATTGTGGGCTGCTCTGGTGTTTATTAATAAGCTAAATCGTTTGCTTCCTATTCTAAGTGTTATTGTGGGTTCCCAGGGACTGTTATGTGGAGCTCTGGGCCTGTCAATTTTCAGTTAATAGGAAGAGGGATGGGGTGATTCTTCTTTTCTTTTCTTTCTTCTTCTCTTCTTTTCCTTTTTTCTTTTCTGCTATGACATTCATTCTTCCAGTGTCCCTTCAGATTACAATAAGCACACTGGTTCCCTTTCATGTGTTTTGTCCCCTTTCTCTTGATCTCTCTTTGTCTGTTTCTCTAAGGGCATGGGAGAGTTACTTTCCTCTCTGTCTTTGGCTGAATCTTAGCTATTGTAAATTCCTGAGAAACTTTCAGAAGTTGAACTCTTCTCCTTCTCTTTCCCCCAGATCCAGCCCTCCTAATCTCATCCACAACTCTGTAGCAGAAAGCCTGCTAGGCCTCTCTTTAACTCTCTAACCTCATCTTCAAAAAATGATAAAGATCCTCTCCTCAATCTTCCTCCCCGCTACTCATCCCATTATCCCAGCCTCCAATGCCAGCAGGCATTCACTGGGAACACGTCTGCCAAGGGGACCAGAGAAAAAGGAAGCCTACTGTCTTCACCACTCCTTCCTCCCCTCCAAATTTAATCCCTCAGTTTCACTGCAAGATTTACAACAGAGCACCAACCATACCTACATCTACTACCCTACCCACCCACATCTCCTGTAGATCACACAGACCATTCTCTCCAAACCTCTGTCCTCCAATTCCTTACCTTATCCTAGCCCCCAACTCCAGCAGATACCTCTTTCTGGTCCACAGGGCTCAGATCCCAGAAAACCAAGTAGGCTGCTCCAGATCTTTTATTCTTTTTCTGTTCCCTGAGAACTGAAAGACCCCCAGAGCTCGGAGACCTTCACTCAAGTCTCGGGATAACATGACCACCCAATAACTCATGAGAGACCAATCTTGCTGCAAGTACACGAGGTTTATTGGGGATAGGCCAGTACTGGGGTCGATCTCATAACCTTGCAGGCCAGAGGAGTTTAAGGGGAAAAACCACAAACTGGGGGGGGGGGG
>NW_022196909.1:20165820-20170012 GCF_008632895.1 Mastomys coucha
CCTTCTAGGAATGTAATCTTCATCTATCGGTCGGCAGGGTGGAGAGCCTCAGCAGGGTGGAGAGCCTCGTAAGCCAGTAGACCTTCATTCTTAGTTCCGCCCTCATTGTGGATCAGTCAAGAGGGGCAGGTATTGGGAACCAGAGCCCTGAGGCTCTGAGTTAGCCAGGTTCCTGGAATTGGCCAGTCTACATTCCTGGCTGGCTACCGTGGCCCTCCATGTCCTTTTAGGTAAAGGTTATACACCATACATTTCTACTGATACATTTCTATTAAACGCTCTTATTTTAAAATTCCAAAATTCTCCAGCCTTTCAAGAACCAGTCCCCAAATCACATCTGCACTCTATAGTAGAACACGTCTGGAAGCATTCTCTGCCCCCTTGTCCATGGCTTCTGTGGATCCCACAGATCTTCCCTCTTCTAACTTTCTTTCACTTTCAGCCCTCAATCTAACAGACACTCTCTGTTAACTCCAGGGCTGGTCCTGCCAGGGTAATAAATAGACTGATGGCAGATCTGTACTTCAATTTCTGCTTCTCAGACCCAATCTCTCTAGTCTCATCTCATCTCATCTCATCTCATCTCATCTCATCCCCAGCTCTGTAGCAGAATACCTGCTAGATATCCCTTTTCTTTCTGACCCCATCCCAAATGGGTCCAAAAGACCTTCTCAAGTCTCCCTTCCCCCAACTCATCCATTATCCTAGGCTTAAACGTTAGCAGGCATTCATCGAGAGTACACCCTTCTAGTTAGCCAGGGAAATAGGCTCAAAGAAAATTTCCTACCAGGCAACATACAACCACCATACCTCTCCTAAAGTCCAGGGAAGAAGCAGAAACCAATGAAGAAAACGCTCATCCAACAGACAAAACCAGATATCTTCACCTAGACTTACAATTATCTAGGTGTCCAGAAATCCTTAGCAGGAAAGCACAATCAATAACAACAAGGACACTATATCTCCACTAAAGCTCAACAACCCAAAGCAAGCACTGATTATTCCAACAAAATCAAATCCCAAGGAAAAACACCATAAAACCACATATATGAAGAAGATAGAGGTTCTTATAGAGAAAATTAATGAATTCCTTAAAGAAATCCAAGGACATCTAGGTTGTTTCCAGCTTCTGGCTATCACAAATAAGGTTGCTATGAACATAGTGGAATATGGTACCTCTGTGGCATGGTGGACCATATTTTGGGTATATCCCCAGAAGTGGTATAGCTGGGTCTTCAGGTGTAGCTGCCAATGGCCACGGGTTACTTGGTTCCTGAAAGGAAAGATGGGGTTGAATAGGAGGGATGGCGAGAGAAGAATGAGACCAAGATGAATTTCTGATAAAGGCCCAATGTTTATTTAGGAGTCTGAGTTTATAAAGGGGAGGAACCCACCCCACCCCCACTATGCCAGAATCTTGGCACCTCATGAGCATCTTGTTGCTTTGTACAGAGCTGCTCAGGAGGTGGTGGCTTCTTATAGAAAGCTGCAGATGTGGCAGGACAATAGACTTCACCTAGGTGAGAAGACTCCACCCTAGGTGGGCTAGCCAGCTGTGGCAAAGACAAGGTCTGACTTAGCCCGCTCAAGGCTAGCGGGTAGGGCACATTCACGTAGATTTATTTATAATTTTCTGAGGAACCTCCAGATTGATTTCCGGAGTGGTTGTACCATTTTGCAATCGCATCAGCAATGAAGGAGTGTTCCTCTTTCTCCACATCTTCACCAGCATGTCCAGTCACTTGAGTTTTTGATCATAGTCATTCTGATTGGTGTAAGGTGGAAAATCAGGATTGTTTTAATTTGCATTTTCCAGATTACTAAGGGATTTTGATCATTTCTTTAAGTGATTCTCAGCCCTTCGAGATTTTTCTGTTGTGAATTCTCAGTTTAGTTCTATACTCCATTTTTTGATTGGATTGCTTGGTTTTTTTGGTGGTTAGCTTTTTGAGTTCTTTATATATTTTGAATATTAGCCCTCTATTGGATGTGGTGTTAGTGAAGTTTTTTTCCCAATCTGTAGGTTGCCTATTTATCCTTTGCCTTACAGATGCTTTCCAGTTTCATGAGGTCCCATTTATCAATTCTTTATCTTAGAGCCTGGCACATCGGAGTTCTGTTTAGGAAATTTATCCCACTGCCAATGAGTTCGATGCTCTTTCTCACTTTCTCTTCTATTAGATTCTGTGGACCTAAGTAAGGATGCTTCAATCCCACTTGGGCAGGAGAAGAAGTAGTCATGGGGGTGGGAGTGGGAAGGGGTACAGAGGGAGGTAGAAACCTGGGTAGGAGAGGGGACAGGGAAGGGAAGGGGATAACATGATCAGGTATTGGGGCGTGGAATAGGATTCAAGCCCTGAAGGCCAGCAGAAAAAATGGAAATAGGCAACCTCGGGAAGTAGGAACTAGAGGTAATCTCTAGAATGTACCAGAGATCTGGGAGATAAGAGACTCTCAGGACTCAAAGGGAGGGGACCTTGGACAAAGTGCTCTACAGTGAGGAGGGGGAACTTGTAGAGTTCACCTCCAGTGGAGGGACAGGAGGACATCAAGTGGAGAGATGGGGTTGCCATCCCACAGTCAAAAACTCTAACCCAGAATTGTTCCTGTCTGAAGAAACTGCAGAGAGAAAAATGGAGAAGAACATGAGAGAAAGGAAGTCCAGTGACAGGCTTAAATTGGTATCCAGCTCAAAGGGGAAGTCCAGGGCCTCTGAGACTGTTACTGATGCTAAGGTGTGCTTGCTAGCCTAGTATGGCTATGGCTGCCCTTCCAGAGGCCTAACAAGCAGTTGAAAGAGTCTGATGCAGATACTAGCTCCAACCAGTAGGAGCTGAGGACCCCTGTGGTTGAAGTGGGGAAAAGATGGAAGAAGCTGAGGATGGTAGCCCCATGGGAAGACCAGCAGTCTCAACTGACCTGGACCACTGAGATCTCTTAAACACTGAGCCACCAACCAGACAGCATACACCAACTGTTATGAGGCCCCTAACACATACACAGCAGAGGGCTGCCTGGTCTGGCCTCAGTGAGAGAAGATGCACCTAACCATGGAGAAACTTGAGGTCCCAGGGAGTGGGGAGGCTTGATGGGGTGGAGGTGGGGGGAGGCAGGGACATCTTCTTGGAGACTGGGGGAGGGTAGTAAGAGGTGTGGGATGGGGAGTGGTTGGAGGGGCAGACCTTGAGGGGGATGAAGTCTGCACTGTAGAAAAGGATTAAAAAATAATTTTAAAAAATCAAGGAAATACAAACAGTGTAAGAAAATGAATAAATACCTTAACAAAATTCAGGAAAACAAAAACAAACATTTCAAGGAAGTAAATAAAAACTATTCTGTGCGTAAAGATGGAAGTAGAGTCAATGAAGATAACCCAAATTGAGAGAATTCTGAAAGTAAAAAATTGTGAAATTAGAAGAGAAACTACAAAGGCAAGCTTTACCAACAAAATATAAGAGATGGAAGAAAGAATCTTGGGCACTGAAGATATGATAAAAAATGCTAAATATAAATTTTTTTCACATAAACATCCAGAAAATCTGAGACACTATGAAAAGATAAAAATCTGAGAATAATCAGGATAGAGAAAGGAGAAAAAACCCAGCTCAAAGACCCAGAAAATATTTTCAAAACTCATAGAAGAAAAATTTTTAACGTAAAGAAGAAAATGCCTCTAATGATAAAAAAAAAGCATACAGAGTCCTAAGTAGATATAACTAGAAAATAGAATACCTTTATACATAAATAATCAAAGCAGCAAGTATGCAGAACAAATGAAGAATATTGAAAGCCACAGAGAAAGAAAATAGCAAGTAACATATAAAGGCAGAACTATTAGAAGTACACCAGACATCTCAATGGAGACACTAAAGGACAAAAATGCCTAGACAAATATGCTGCAGACACCAAGAGACCATAGAAGTTGTCCCAGACTACTATACCTAACAATACTTTGAATCACCATAGATGGGGAAAATAAAATAAATTTAACTAACTTTAAATTTAATGATATAACTAAATTCAAGCAATATTTATCTAGAAATCTACTCTGCAAAGGGTGCTAGAAGGAAAACTTCGACTGATAGTTAACCATATCCAAGAAAGCACACAAAATATATAATCCCAGACTAGCAAATCAAAAGCTGGAAACTAACTCTCCTCTCTCTCTCTCTCTCTCTCTCTCTCTCTCTCT
>NW_022196909.1:20170087-20178985 GCF_008632895.1 Mastomys coucha
CACACACACACGCACGCACACGCACACGCACGCACACGCACACGCACACGCGCGCACACACACACACACACACACACACACACACACACACCAGAAGATACAAAGTACTAGGAATCAACAATCAATGATCATTGATATCTCTCAGTTTCAAAGGCTCCAATTCACCAATAAAAAGACTAACAAAATGTATGCAAAAGCAGGTCTCATCCTTTTGCTGCATTCAAGCAACACACTTGAACATCAAAAATACACATTACCTAAACATAAAGGGTTAGAAAACAATATTCTAAACAAATGGACAGAAGAAAAGCTGGTTTAGCCATTTTAGTATCTACTAAAATAGACTTCAATCCAAAACTTATTACAAGAGATACGGAAGGACACTACATACTTATCAATGGAAAAATCAACAAATAGGATATTCAATTCTTTTTTATTTCCTCTCTCATTCCCCCTCCCCCTGAGTCTATGAGGGTGCCACCCACTCCTGTCCTCCAGCCCTGGCATTCCCATACCTGGGGCATCGAACACCCTCAGGCCCAAGGGCCTCTTCTCCCTCTGCTTAGACCATATGAAGCCTAAGAAGAAGGAAGACCAAAATGTGGATGCTTCAGTGCTTTTTAGAAGGGCGAACAAAATACTCACAGGAGGAAATATGGAGACAAAGTGTGGAGCAGAGACGGAAGGAAAGGTCATCCAGAGACTGCCCCACCTGGTGATCCATCCCACATAGAGCCACCAATCCTGGACGTTATGGTGGATGCCAGGAAGTGCTTGCTAATAGAAGCCTGATATGGCTGTCTCCTGGGAGGCTCTGTCAGAACCTGACAGAGGCAGAGGCAGATGCTCACATCCAACCATTAGATGGAAGTTGGAGGTCCCTGATGGAGGAGTTTGAGAAGAGACTGAAGGAGCTGAGGGGTTTGCAGCCTCATGGAGGGAGCAACACTGTCAACAGGCCAGAACCCCAGGAGTTCCCAGGGACTGAACCACCAACCAAAGAATACACATGGAATGATCCATGGTGCTGGCCACATATGTGGCAGAGGATGGCTTTGTTGGATATTTCAGTTCTTAATATCTATGCCCCAAACAAAAGGGAACCCATATTGAGAAACACACAAAAATGAAAACAAAACAAAAACAACAAAAACCCAGCAGTACAACTTAAATCACATATTAATGTTCCCATACTAATAGAGACTTCCTAGAATTAAATGAAAATGAATATACAATATGCCCAAGCTTATGGGACAAAATGAAAATATGAGTCAAGTTTATACCACTAAGAGCATATATTTAAAAAAAAAAACTAGACAGGTATCATACTAGGAGCTTAATAGCACACCCGAAAGCTCTAAAACAAAAAGAAGTCACACTCAAAAGTAGTAGATGGTTAAAAATTATCAAATTCAGGGATGAAAATCAATAAAACAGAAACAAAGAGAACAATACAAACAATCAACAACAACAAAAAAAGAGTTGGTTGTTTGAAAAAGGAATCAACAGACCCTTCTTCAAATTAAATAAAAGACAAATAATAAAGTCCAAATTAACAAAATAAGAGAGGAAAAGGGGGACATAGCAACAGGCACCAAGGAAATTATGAGGATCATAAGGACATTTAAAAACCTGTCCTCAACAAAATTCAAAAATCTAAAAGAAACAGAAAATTTTCTTGATAGATACCAGTTACCAAAGTCAAACGAAGATCAAATAAACAATTTAAAGAGACCTATAACCCCCAGTGAAACAGAAGCAGTCATTAAGTCTCCCAACCAAAAAAATTTCAAGGCTATATAGTTGTAGTGCAGAATTTTCCCTGACCTTCAAAGAAGAGGCCATACTCCTTAAATTAGTCCACAAAATACAATCAGAAGAAACATTGCCAGTTTCATTCTATGTGGCCACAGTTAACTGCGCTACCAAACCACCCAAAATCCAACAAAGAAATAAAAGTTACAAGCTACTTTCTCTTATGAAAAGAGATGCAAAAATATTCAATAAAATACTTGCAAATAGAATCCAAGAAAACACGAAAAAATCATTTATCCTGAACTAGTAGCCTTGATCTCAGAGAAGCAGGGTGGTTCGATATATGAAAATCAATAAATATAATCCATTGCAAAAACAAAGGAAAAAAAAACATGACAAAAAAGCCTTTGACAAAATCTAACACCCCTTCTTGATAAAATTCCTGAAGAGATTATGGATACAAGGGAAATACCTCAATATAATAAATTCAGTTTCCAGCAAACCCATAACCAGCAGCAAATTAAATGCAGAGAAACTCAAAGTAATTCCATTAAAATCAGAAAGAAGTCAAGGTTGTCCAACTCTCTCCATATCTATTTAATATAGTATTTGATTTCTTTAACTCAGACAATAAGGCAACTGAAGGAAATCAGGGGGATTCAAATTGGAAATAAAGAACTCAAAGTGTCTTTATTTGCAGATAATATGATAGGAAATAAGTGATATAAGTGACCCTAAGAATTCTACTGGAGAACTCCTAAAGTTGATAAACACATTCAGCAAAGTAACTGAGTACAAAATTACTCACAAAAATCATTATCCCTCTTATGTACAAATGACAGACTAAGAAAGAAATCAAAGAAACATCTTTAATAATAGCCTCAAATAATATAAAATATCTTGAGGTAACTCTAATCAAACAAGTGAAGGATTTGTCTGATAAAAAATTTAAAGTATTTGAAGAAAGAAATCGATGAAGTTCTCAGAAGTTAAAAAGATTCCCCCATGCTAATGGATCAATAGAATTGACATAGCAAAATTGGCCATCTTATCAAAAGCAATTCACAGATTCAGTGCAATACCGATCAATATTTTGACACAACTCATCTAGATTTTGAAAGGCCAGTTTTCAACTTCATTTGGAAACAAAACAACCAATCAAACAAACAAAAAACATGATAGCTTAAACAATACTGAACAATAAAAGAACATTGGCAGATCTTACCATTCCTGATCTCAAGTCGTAATATAAAAGTATAGTAATAAAAGTAACATGGTATTGGCATTCAAACAAACATATTGATCAATGGAATTAGGTTGAAGACCCAGACATAAGTCCACACATCAGTTGTTTTTTTTTTGATAAAGAAGCCAGAAATACACTGGAAAAAAGACAACGTCTTCAACAAATAAATAGTGCCAGTCACATTGAATGGTTACATGTAGAAGAATTCAAATACATTCTTACCTCCTATTACACTGCACAAAACTCAACTCCAAATGAATGAAAGACCTCTGCGTAAAACCAGATACACTTAACTTGATAGAAGAGACAGTGAGGAATAGCCTTGAACTTATTAGCACAGGAGAAGATTTTATGAACAGAACATTATTAACACTGGAATTAAGACCAACAATTAATAAACGGGACCCCATGAAACTAGAAAGATGCCACAAGGAGAAGGGTGTTGACATTGAGACAAAGCAGCAGTCTATAAACTGGGAAAAGATTTGTTGTTGATTTTTTTTTGTTTGTTTTCAACTCCACATCCAATGAAAGGCTACTACCCAAAATATATAAAGAAATCAAGAAAATAGATATTAAAAAAACCAAATAACCCAATTTAAAAGTGGGATACATATCTAAACAGAAGTCACAATAGAGGAAACTAAAATGGCTGAGAAACACTAAAAGAGATGTTCGACACACTTAGCCATTTGGTAAATTGAAACCGAAACTAATCTGAGATCTCATTGTGTACATGTCCAAATGGCTAAGATGACAGCACATGCTGGCAAGGATGTATAGCAAAGGGAACACTCCTCCATTGTTAGTGGGGCTGTAAATTTGTATAGTCACTATGGAAATCAGTGTGCTGGCTCCTCGGAAAGATGGGAATCAGTCTACTAACATCCAGTAATTGGAAACAATCTAGATATCCTTCAACAGAAGAATGGATAAAGAAAATATGGTATATTTATGCAATGGAGTATGCCTCAGCTATTAAAATGACATTATCAAAATTTCAGGCAAATGGATAGAACTAGAAAAGAATATTCTGAGTGAGGTAACCCAGACCTAGAAAGATAAATATGGTATGTATTCGTTTATATGTAGATATTCCCTAAAGTGGAAATTTCTGGTTTCTTTGGAGACTCAGTTGTATCATGCGATATTTTTCTGGAAACTGTCTTATGAGAGGATATTTTTCCTGAAGCAGACACATGGGAGGATGTTTTGCTGAGAATGGACATGTGGTGTTTTTCTGGAAGCATCCTGGAAAGGGGGAATGAGATGTTTTGCTAGAGTGGAAGCTTGAGAGAACACATGATATTTGGAAAGGATTGTAAACATAACCCAACAGACAGTGGACAACACTGTGTGGTATTAGCATGCCTTGCCATTCTTATCTGGTCATCACTTGACTTCATAGAGAGAAATCCAGAGAACTTCTTCTGGTAGTGTTCCAGTGGTTTCTTGCCACTTCCATTGATTGGCAGAGACTCACTGTTTCTTCTGGATCAACCTGCCAATGCTGATTCGTGAAAGGTGTTTGTGGTGTTTGTGAGTAAATTGAGCTGCCACTGCTGATTTGTGTGAATTGAACCTGCTGATATCCTGACAACAAAGATTGGATTTGCTTCAAAGAACTATTTCTAAACAGGTCCACATTCTCTTTTGCTCTTTTAACCTTTCCTTTCTACTACCTCTGGTGGGTGGTGGACTAGAAGGAAGGTTAAAGCTTTTAAGAACTCTTATTAAAAAGTAGGTTTTGAAAAATCTAAACTGGGCTGGAGAGATGGCTCAGTGGTTAAGAGCACTGACTGCTCTTCCAGAGGTCCTGAGTTCAATTCCCAGCAACCACATGGTGGCTCACAACCATCTGTAATGAGATCTGATGCCCTCTTCTGGTGTGTCTGAAGACAGCTACAGTGTACTCACATAAATAAAAATAAGTTAAAAAAAAAAAAAAAGAAAGAAAAAGAAAAAATCTAAACCTACAATTGGCTATTAAATAATTGATAAGAAATCTATAATCCATAGGCCCAGAGAAATTAGGCTTACAGGAAGGGACTGGTGTGATACATGGGTCCCACTGTGCTGGGGAAATAGAATATATTTTATGTGTGCACTGAATTTCACATGTGAAGGGCAAGATTGGGTGGAAAGGAGAAAAGGAGATAGGATTGAGGGAATGAGGTGAAAGACAATTAGAATTGAGTAGCATTTAAGGAGTGTATTTGAAGAAAATGGAAATCTAGTGGAGGAGAAGCTCCCTGTAATATATGAAAGTAATCCTAATGAGGTCTCCAAATGATGAGGAAGATGGTCCCCTACTGACCATCTCTTGTCACAAAAGCAGCTTTCAGGGTCAGGACTAGATTTCCTCCAATTGAGATGTTGACTAAAGAGGTTTCATGGAAATTCTCAAGCAACTCGGGGTGCTGCCAGGACAACAGGTTGCTCTCCATAAACTACCAGCAAGGCCACATTGCTGAAAACAATACACATACAACTCATCGAACATGGAGATGTGGGGCGGCTGCTTGCATAGAACCTTCACTATCAAGTTCTAATGTCTAAGACCTGGAAAAATACTCTGCAAACTATCAAAAGATTAGTATAGACACCCTCCCAACTCAAAATCGTTGATCTACAGTCATTCCCTACTGAGAAATACTCTAGGGCAATGGTGACACAAACCTCTTATGAGGAAACAGCTGATTTCTGAATTAGCTTAAGGCTCGCTCCATGAGACGCAACCTATACTTGACACTGTTTGAGTGACCAGGAACCACAGGCCTAGGGTAAAACCAAATATTACTGGTCTACAAAACAAAATCAATCAGTCGAACAGACAAAGAAACAATAAGATAACTACAAATGACATTATGCTATACTCAACGATCTATGCCTTGTTTGGCCATCATGAGAGTGGCTTCCTTCTGTAGGTAGATGGGAAAAAAATACAAAGATCCATAGCAAGATTTTACATTGTGTAGAGAGACAGAGAGACCTTGGAGCCCACAATGTTAAATGAGATCTCTCCATTAAATCCCTCCTCTCAGAGTTCAGATTTGTGTGAACCCAGTGGAAGGATAAAGCAAAGAAATGGAGGAAAGAGAAGGAATGGAGGCCACCAGAAGAACAAGGCCTTCAAAGTCAATGGAGCAAACTGAAGCAGCAATCACACAGCCTGTACCTGTCTGCACCAGGTCCTCTGCATACATACTATAGCTTTCAGTTCAGTTCTTTTGTGGGATCCTGAAGTGTAAATGACGGGGTTTCTGATTTTTTTGCCTTGTTTTAGGCTTTTTTTATTTTTCTGTTAGCTTTTCTTGTTCGGCTTCAGTGTGGCTTTTGTTTCATCTCATTCAATTTTATGTTGTTAAAATAATAAAATAAACAAATAAGAAAAGAAAAATGAACTTTCATATTTTATTAAACGAATCTTAGAAAGAAGCATTCATTCTATACACTTTATAATTTTTAATTTTTATTCATTTTTTATCATTGTTATCTAAATCACAGGTGAATAATAATTCTTGGCTATCTTATGATGTCTATAGATTATGATCTCTTCTGAACAGGTTGCATTTTCAGCTCTCAATAAGCAGTAATTTTTATGTGGGATTTTAAAGATTTTATCTCTTTCAGGGTGTAATGCCCTACTTTCTTAAAACCAAAGATGGCATACTTTGGTAAAACCTTGATTAGATAAAATAAATCACTACTAAAAGTGACTTTTAAAAATTTCAAAATTCGAGACCTATTCATCTCTTCAAATATTTCTAATTTCTGGAGCTTTCTCATTATGTCTGGGGCTGACTGCATGACAAAGGCAGTATTAGTAGCTCACTGGCTTTCAGTGGCATCTGGGTCTATGGGAGTAGCTACCCAGTATTGTCTCATAATCCTTTCCAGAAAGCCAGCAAGTGATTCATCAGGCCCATGAGTAACTTTCCACAAGGTAGAAGGTTTTTGGCTGCTGCTCTTCAGTAACATTTGATAAAAATTGTCCAACCTCCTGTCACTTCAGCGGTATTGGGATATCAACCGAGTGGCATGGATACTAAGGTCCATTCTATACACAAGATAACTGCTGTATCCCACCACTTGGCACAAGATAGAATGTCCTACTTTACAGCCAGATTCAGTCTCCCTCCTTAGTCATTAGCAAGATGGCCAGGACTGTATGCTATCATCTCAAGTCAGCTAGTGTGTTTAGAATACAGTTTCCAAGAGGCTGATAAAGGCCTCCAGCTTCTCAGAAAAAGGGGAGTTTGGGCTTTTCCAATTATATAAATTGGCAGAGAAGTGAGCATAAAAATGGGGTTAGGGAACCTCTCCTACCTTTTCTTCCTCTTCTCTGGAACTGTCCTGGAGCTTCCCACAAAGGGAGGGCCTATGGTCTCACAGACTCAGGCAAAGCCTTCCTGGCCCTCTGCTTCGGCAGAGCAGCTCCACAAGAATGGAGAAAACAGAATGGAGAATACAGTAGGTCTCCTGTCCTCCCCTCTGGTGAGAACCATTTCCCCCATCTGCTCTAGCAGTTCAGACTGGTTCAGTCAGAGCATAAGGAGGCAGCACGTCTACCTCTTCAAACTGAGGAGAGCAAACTTTTCAGCCTCTCTGAGCATCCTGAAGCATTCCAACTAGACCAAGATGAGGATCCTGACTCCCGAGAGCACAAATTTGCAGTTGTGGGGGTGGGTGAAGGACCAGTGTCAGTCAACGATTAACATAAAGAAAGTGATGCGAAGTGACTAGGAGAGCCAGCCGAAATGCTTCCGACTGTCCTGACTGCCTGAGAATCCAATGATCCGTCAGCTGGTCCTCCCACCTCAAAAGAAGGCCACTCAGGCTCACAGAGTATAGTAGAGTCTTCCTGGGGAGAAACAAATATGACAATTGTCTCCATCTCAGAAGCCTTTTTGAAAATATTTCACATACCACTTTAGAGGAGGTATCTTTTGGCAGCTTGCATTCCCCTCCAACACAGTGAAAAGTCACACACTGACTTAAAGGGAGAGATAAATCATATAGACACAAACAATGGCAACAACCAGAAGAGTTACAGGTACCCACCAAGGATTCATTGATGAAACAGACTAAGGAGGTGCAGTGACATTTTACATAGAGCCTGGACATCAGATCTACAATTTGATCTCCCCTCTTGTGTCAAAAATCAGACAGTGCCTTATATACAACAAACTTACCTCGGGGTTATTCGGACCATACAACATTCAATTTACTCCCTTTTATTTTCTTTTGGGTGCCTGCAATGCACTCAGCAGCATTTGGTCATACAGTATTTTCTTGGGGACCTGGACCATCTCAAGTTGCTTACCAGCTGAAAGACAGTTTTTGAGAGGACTGTTTTTTTTTTAAACATAGTATTGTTATTGATTATTTGGAAAATTCACATAATGCACCCTGATCAGAGTTACTTCCAAGCCCCCTCTCCCACAATTGTGTCCTCCCCCAAAACAAAAGAATAAGAAAAAAGAAAAAAAAAGCCAATTACAAATTGTGTTGCTCATATACTCACTAGAACACGGATGGTCAAACTTCCAAAGGCCAAGCCCTCTTAGTGTCTAGCTCCAATCTCTGAGATCAGCAAAGTGTTATGGGGAGCTGTCTACGCCCAAGTGTTTGGGGACCTAGTTGTAGCCCAAATGTCCAGAACATATGGTTTTTGAAGGCAGGAACTATGTTCTGGCATCTCATTTGGCAACCTTAGTGGTGGGGTTCTATATAAGCAAGTAAATTGACAGAAGCGAAAATAAATGATTTTTAGCTGGAGGACAGGTTTAAACAATTATATATATATATATATATAATTATATATATTACATAATAATTATATATATACATATATTTACATATATATACATATAATTATATATATACATATAATT
>NW_022196909.1:20179307-20181003 GCF_008632895.1 Mastomys coucha
GTATATATTATATATATAATTATTATAATTATATATATATACATATAATTATATATATATATATTAATTATATATATATACATATATATATTGGTTTTTTGAGACAGGGTTTCCTGGCTGTCCTGGACTCACTCTGTAGACCAGCCTGGCCTCGAACTCAGAAATCCGCCTGCCTCTGCTTCCCAAGTGCTGGGATTAAAGGCGTGCGCCACCACCGCCTGGCAGGTTTAAACAATTAAACACAAGCTAAGTTAGCTAGAATATCACAACCTTGGGTTCCTAGAATAGAACTGGATAATTTTCCATGAGATTTTCTATCAAGAAATGAAATCCTAGCTAAATCTGCAATCACCTCAGCAAGAAGACAAGATGGAAGAACCTTCGCACTGTCTTACCCTGTCACAGTCCACCATAATTCTTTAGGTTTTCTTCATGCCTTAAATTCTGTTTGCTTTTTTTATTCACCCAAGAGGTAATTTCAAATGAACTACCTTTGAGTTTGCTTGTTCTTCTGCTCCAGCAAAAGAACAGTTCAAATTTCTTGAACTTTTTCATTTCAGTTTATTTTATTCTATTGTTAAAAATGACCCTTTGCTTCTTTTTGATTTAGTTTCTTAGTGGTTGTTTGGTTTTTGAGGCAGAGTCTCATTATATAACTGAAGCTGGTCGTGAACTTTCTGAGTAGTACAGGCTGTCCTCAACTTTGCTCCCTTCATGGTTCGGTCTCTTATGTACTAGGATTTGGGGCATACATTTCTATTCCTGACTTTTTTTATCATGGGTATTTTTGTTTGGTTGGTTAAGGTTTATTTATTTATTTATTTATTTATTTATTTATTTATTTATTTATTTATTTTGGTGGTGGATGGTGGTGGTATTTGGGTGTGTTTATGTGTGTGTTTATTTGTGTGTGTGCTTTTGCTTTGCTCATGTATAATTTTTATAACCTCAATTGTTTTCTCTAGTGTTTGTGCTCATGTAACTCATTTAGCATCATTAGATAATTGTTCTTATTTCCTTTTCACACCACAACCAGGTTGTTATTTAGAGTCAGTTACTAGAGATTTATACTATTTCTTTCTGCCTTATTTTCGGTCTTCAAATGTTCCTTCAAATAGGACAACACACTCCAAAAAAAGCTGTTTCTCTTAGTCTTCAACATCTGTAAATGTTTAATATAAATTGTTGTGTTTTATGAAAAGGAGAAAGGAATATGTTTGGTGGAGGCATGGTATGGTGTGGGAGAAGGGAGTGCCTCTGTGGGCCCATGCTAAGGCATCCCTTCCATCTGAGGTACCAACTACACTGTGGTATAGTATAGAATAGTTTCCTTAGGGCATGAGGAGGGGAGTTGAGGGAATAGAGACAGAGAAAGGCAGAGATAGAGAAGGGAACAGGAGGGAGAGAGAGTAGAGGGGTAGAGGCTGGCCATGCGCATATCAAGTGAGGGGGGTGGAGAATGGTAGAGAGGGGGAAGAGGATAAGGGAGCAAAAGCAAGAGGAGAAGAGAAGAGAGAGAGGAGAGGGCAAGCAGCCCCTTTTATAGTGAGTCAGGCACACCTGGCTATTCCCGGGTAACTGTGGGCAGAGCCCAGAAGAAACGCTAGCATAAATTATCTATCCTCTCCTTTTTTCTCAGAGAGAAATTTGAGGATTGTGTACCCTACTTCAATCCTTTTTTTTTTTTTTTTTTTTT
>NW_022196909.1:20181013-20185703 GCF_008632895.1 Mastomys coucha
TTTTTTTTTTTGTATTTCTACAATTTTATTTTATTTTAATGTTTTGTTATCCTAGGTTTAGGAAAAGTTTTATTTTTTTTTACTTAAAATTTAGAAGCAGTGTATTAATTAATTAATTAATTAATTAATTTACAATACAGCTGTTGCTGCCCTCACAGTGCCCCCTCCCATAGTTTCTTATCTCATTTCTCCTCCCCCTGTCCCTGATAGGGAACACTTAACCATTGGACTGAAGTTGGGGACCCCTGTGGTTGAATCATGGGAAGGGTGAAAGAAGCAGAAGAGGAGGATGACCCCATAGGAAGACAAGCAGTTGTCTCAACTAACCCGGACCCCTGGGAGCTTGCAGACATTGAACCACCAACCAGGCAGCTGGTCTGTGGCTTACTTCAATCTTTTAGAGGCATGCTGGTTATAGCAAGTTGCCCTCTCTGTTTGCACAAGTAGCACAAGTACAGAACAGAACATGCAAGGCATGTGCCACTCAGCTTCCTAATATCTGTGGACTTCTATCAATCTTGCAGAACTATTCTAGCCAGATTAAGCCACCTACTTCCTCCTTTTGTTCTGAGCTATTCTCAAATGTTAACTTATGCTGGTCCCATTACCCCTCCGGGTAACGTGGTATAGTAAAGACTCCACCAGGCCTTACATGTTAGGTACATAAATACTTTCTTTTCTTGTCTTTCAGGGAAGAAGTTTTGAGTCGAAGTCACTGTCTATGCCTTTTTGAGTAAGGCAGTACTGTGAAATAAGTGAATTTGTTCATCTTACTCATTTCAGTATGGTACTGTTTATTTTATACTTCTTTTGTTTACTGAATTTTTATTAGCCAGATTCTGAGTAGAAATTCAGAATAAAGACCCTTTTGTAGGAACACAGTTTTAGAAAGAACAATAAATACACTGAATTAATTTGTAGATCTCTGGCTAAGGGACAGGGACATCAGAGGCTTGCTGTGGTGAGAAATAATATACTATGCAAGGGACATTTAAACACTTGCTTAATTTGAGTAATGATGATTATCATTTTGAAGAATGCTCTGTATGCTAGCTCAGAAAATGTTTTAATTGATGAAAAATATATTTTCAAAACTAAATTGAAATATTTCTAGTTTAATTGGAAAATATATAAAGGATGAAATTATGGAAGCATACTTTAAATTAAGACTTCTAACCTAAATGGTTAAGGAGTAAACACAAATTATGCTTGTTCAGAATTGAGGAGAAAGATTTGTGAACTAGACTCCATTCTTGCTGGAAACTTTCTCTGACTTAATAGAATATTCTCTCTGGTTAGAAAAAAAGGATGGGTGAGGTCTTCTGATAATTCAAAACTTAATTTTAGTTCCCAGTTCCAATTTCCTGCTTTAGTAAATCCTGTGACTACTGCAGTCAAATAGGAAATGTGACTAATTTTAGTTTGGGTAATTTTCTTACTCCCCATCACACATTTAATGAGCAATGAAAATCCATAAAACAGAACATGAAAAGGAGAAACAAAACAAAACAGAAACAAAACAAAGAACCCCATCAACGTGAAAACTGCCTGCTGGTTGCCAATATAAGGATTCTGTGAGTTAATCAAGGCGCAACTAGTAAAACTGGAATTTCGTGCAATACTGACATATTGAAAAACTCTTTGTCTAGCACAAGTACGCCCAGGTTGTTTGGTGAATACACAAATATAATCTACAAAATATACATACACATACAAACACACACATACACATGCACATATACACACACACCACACACACAGTAAATATTTGGGTGTTGGTGATAATATTCTTGCAGTAAGACCATTGAATTACTCTCCTTTTTAATTTAATTTTTATTTTTTTGATTATTCATTTTACATCCTGCTTACTGCCTCCTCTTGGTCACTCTCGCCCAAAATCTCTTCCCCATAACCCACCCCTTTGTCTTCTGAATGGGTGGGAGCCCCCAGATATCCCTTGCCCCCCCGCACTTCAAGTTTCTGGGAGGCTAGGTACTTCCTCTCCTGCTGAGGCCAGACAAGGCAAGCCCTGCTAGTAGAATATATCCCACGTACAAGCAACAGCTTTTGGGATAGTTGTTTAAGTTGAAGATTAAGCTGCACATCTGCTACATATGAGTGGAGTGGGCTAGGTCCAGCCCATGTATGTTCTTTGGTTGGTGGTTCAGTCTTTGAATGCCTCAAGGGTCCAGGTTAGTTGACTCTGTTGGTCTTCCTCTGGAGTCCAGATCCCCTTTGTGGTCTGCAATCCTCCCACTTATTCTTCCAAAGGAGTTCCCAAGCTCCACCCACTGATTGGCTGTGAGTGTCTCTGTCTATTTGAGTCAGCTGCTGAATGGAGCCTCTAAGAGGATGACATCCTCCTGTCTCGAAGCATAACAGATTATCATTATCTTAAACCAAACTTTAGAATAAAACAAAGAAGACTCTAGAAGAACACTCTAGATCATTATTCCTAAAGTCCAAGTAGGTCTACAGCAGTTGTCCTTGCATGATAGAACAAAGTCAAAATAAAGACACAGGCTATCAATTTACTTTAGATATCATGGTTATTTCCTGCCTTGGTTGCTCCTTAAGTCCTCAGTTTTGTGAACCATCAACTACTGTCATTTATGTAGGATCCTTTTCCTGCCTGATATCTGTTTTTGCCTCTGCTCTCTAACATAATTCCTGATGCTGTCTTCACAACAATCTGTTTTCCAAGTTCTACCTATGTTTGATTCTTCTTTCTCTCATCTTTCCACCACAGGAAAGGGTGATCAAATTCAACAATATCTTCTTTCCTCAACACAATTTCATTGATCTGTCCATTTCTTTCCTGTGGACCATTCCATAATCTAGCTCACTGCATGATCATTTTGCAGTTACCCAAAGGTATTCAGGGTTTTGTCTCAAGGTATCTTCGTGAATGTGAGCTTTTTAAAACAATAATATAAATTTAAGTAAGTACTAGCTTAACCAAATATTATAAGCAATGAAATCATTTAGGGACAAATTCTTGGGTTATAAGAGGTGCCCTCATATACTTCCAATGTGCTGTGTAATTACAGGTTCTACTCCAGGTATCCAATTTGCATGTTCTGATGCAAGTCAGAGTCCTGAACCATAAGACTCTGTCCCTGAGTCTTCACATTGACTTGGCTCTTGAATGCCAGCTAAAATAGCTCTTACCAATGAACACCAGGGCTGGGACATCTGGGCTGGGATTTTTTTTTTTTTTTTTTTTTTTGGTTTTTCAAGACAGGGTTTCTCTGTATAGCCCTGGCTGTCCTGGAGCTCACTTTGTAGACCAGGCTGGCCTCAAACTTAGAGATCTGCCTGCCTCTGCCTCCCAAGTGCTGGGATTAAAGGCATGTGCCACCACTGCTTGGCTGGGCTGGGATTTATATTATCTTTTGCTTTTGATGTTGTGCTGCATCTTAACTTTCTGCAGCAATTTTTAAAAGAATTCAATGGTTGGAAGTATAATGACAAGAAAAGAGTATGTTGTTTCCTAATAAATTTAAAGCTATAATTACTGTCAATTCCATGCTGGATATATACCAAAGAAGTTAAAAGCATGTTCTTATATATCAGTGAGAGTGACAGGAAGAGGAGGAAGAGGAGGAGGAGGAGGAGGAGGAGGAGAGTGAGAGAGAAAGTACTAATAGGGACATCAGAGGAAAACTTCCAGAACTCTGTTCTCTCTTTCCAGTATTCTTACTGAGATCCAACTCACATCATTAGGCTTGCACAGCAAGTAATTTTACTTATTGATCTATCTGACCAACTCTCAAAGAGATTTTTTAAATGAATATTCAAAACAACATTTACCATGGCCAAAGGAAACTAAATTGTTTCTTTATATGAATGAATGGATAAGAAAAATGAAGTATATAAATATGCGAAAGACTATCCTGCCTATAAAAAGAAAGTCTGACATGTGCTATAATGTGGGTAAACACTGAAGATATCATAGAAAGTGATTTAAAATAACACAAAAGGACAAATACTATATGATTTTAAAACATTTACCTTTAAATATATATATATCTGTGTGAATATGCACATGGAGATAAAGCCAGAGGCCAGAAAGAGGGGTCAGACTTCCTCAGACTACCTAGTAGCTGTCTGTGAGTCACCTAATGTGGGTGCTGAGAACTGAACTCTGGCTTTCTGAAGACCAGAAAGGGCTCCTAACCACTGAGTCATCTCCCCAGCCCTGAATGATTATGACCATATAAACTACCGATAAGAGAAAATTTAATGGAGATGAAAATAGAATGACTTTTCTTAGTGGTTGGAATTTGAAGTATATACTTCCAGCTTCACAAGGTCTTCTGTAGGTAAGCATAGATGCTTTGAGTCCATGAGTGTATCAGCCTTGTTGTGTATATAAAACACTTTTTTTGCAGCAGTCCTCCTGAACCTCTGGCTCTTATTATTTTTCTACCTCCTCTCCTGAGATGTTTCCTGAGTTTTGGGGGAATGGGGTGCAATGAAGATGTCTCATTCGGGCTGAACACTCCAGTTACCTATTCACTAGAACTTTGACCATCCTAAGGATTTATTCACTGCAGAAAGAAGTTTCTGATGAGAATTGAGTGTTGCAATAATCTATAGAAATGTGTATAAAGATAAATATCTAGCAGAGAATTCTGATACTATGTCTATTTAGCAAAATAAAGTAGATTTTTTTTTTTTTTTTTTT
>NW_022196909.1:20185713-20201058 GCF_008632895.1 Mastomys coucha
TTTTTTTGCTGAGGGCCAATTATCTCACCAGTTGTCTTCTCTCTTATACTAAGTTTTTATGTCTTTTGTCCCACAGGAAGTAAGTAAAGCCAAGCCTGATCTGACAAGATTGATTTATGTACCTCAAAGGTTCTCTGTATTGCTCTCTCCAGTCATGCTGTTGCTGTGGGACAAACTGCACTGGGCACTGCCCTGGAGTCAATCCCTTGGAAGGGTAGCTTCTATTTTGATGACCCTGTTCTTCTGGATCTAATGAATGGTACCACCACCAATCTAGCAAGCCTTGCAGCAAGTGCAACAGCCTCTTACAACACTAAGAGCTGCCCCAAAGAATAGCTGCTGCTCAGATGACCGAGACAGTGGAGAGGGTTTTTGTCTGTCAGTGGTTCACAACCTGTATGCTGTTATATCATTGGCGAACTTCTGTCTTCAAAAAGATTCCCATTGTGATGAATAACAGCAGCAAAATTACAGTTTGGAAGAAGCAACAAAAAATAATTTTATGGTTGGAGGCCACCGCCACAAGAGGAACTCTGTTAAAGTGTCTCAGCATTAGGAAGGTCTAGGTGGTCATGTAACTGACAGTAGACATAAATCATTATTGTTTACAAAGATAACTTCTCATGTCATTGAGTAGTCTACTATTGGACAGGAAGATTAGAAGAATGTAGAATGCAGAGTCTGGGGAGGGGGGCTCTGGAACTGCTCTTATGTAGACTCTAGAATTTCTCTGAAACTGCAGTCCAAAGCTACCTAATTTGCACTTTGCTCTGCTGTTTTTAGCCTCCTCCATTAAAGAATCTAACTCAGCCAGCTTCTAACCATCCCCAACAGCCAAAACAACCTTTGGTTTAAACTGTTCATTCACATCTATTTCTTTCAATTGGTAATAATACTCCTACATATGATAGTTTCTTCCACAACAACTAAAAACTTGATATGGCCCCATTCTGTTTCTCAATTAGGAATGCATGTTTCTCTGATTCAACAAGAAATGTCACTCACATAAGAGCTCAACAACAACTGAGTTTACTTATGCTTTCTTTATAGAACAATATTTTGGGGATATTATAGAATTGATAGAATGAGTTTAAAAAGAGTCACTCTATAGTAAATTCCTTATTCACAGAAAATGAATAATTTTCCATTTTGCCAATGATATGTAGAACTGGATCTGACATCCAGCTAATTGTTGGAAATAAAAAAGATCAGGCATGTGGTAAGTAAGCCTAATTGCAACAAGATTACCTACTGCAGAAATTTTGGACATCTGTGATCAAACCTGTCTGTCAACATTTGTAGCTTTGGTCTAGTAATAGTCTGAGGAGTCTAAGGAGATGGTTGAGGAGGTAAATGCTTGTCATACAAGTGTTAGATCCTGAGTTCAAATCTCCAGAACACAAATTAGTCTGAACACTATAGCATATGTCTGTAATCCAATCCTACAGGGTGATAAGAGGTAGAGACAGGAGTTCAGTAAAGAACCAAATTTAAATGTCAAGGACTGATAGTTCTGAAGTTGTCCTCTGGCCTCTACATATATCTACATGCTATGGCACTCCAATGCCTTGCCCTAACCCATGTACACATACAAAATATACACATGAATACATACACACACACACATACACATATACACACACACACACACACACATGCACGCACGCACACAGAGAAAGAGAGAGAGAGAGAGAGAGAGAGAGAGAGAGAGAGAGAGAGAGAGAGCAGATCTCAATATCTATTTGTTGATGTTTACTAGTAGAAGAATCAAGGTATACTCAAAATTTGTGGTAACATTTATGCCTAGGAAGAGCCTTGTGGTGGTCTAGAAACCATCACTGGTTAGAAAATAGGCCTGTCACATATATGAATATTATATGTTAAAGGTGAGAAGGCTTAGATATAGACATATGTAAGTGACACCCACAGAAGTCTAATGCTCATGAGTCTTAATGTTAGCTATTTACATTCTAAATTAAGCTAATTTACTAGACCAAAACTGTTGATGCAGTGACACGTTCTGCCAACATTTTTTTTTAAGTTTTATTGCATTATGATGAGAAAAGTTACATGATTTCAATTTATCTGAATTTGTTAACATTTAAAAACATATTTTAAGTAAATAGAATTAAATCACATTCTTGTTTCCCTTTTGTACCCCAGAGACCCCCCTTCAATACCTACAATATCTTTTTTTGTCATATTCTTTAAAATTTATAAAATATTATAACAATAAAAATGAGTATTATAAAAGTTTTTGATATAAAACAACAATCAATTTAAGGCTTATGTAGATGCTTGTCTATGGCAATACTGAAAATACATATGTTTTTCTCAATATAAATATTAAATAACTCCAAACATATTAACTGTATATTTCCAAATAATACATCACTACTAATATTTTCTTAAATGAACATAAATATATAAAGAGTTTTTGTTTGTTTGTTTTGTATTTAGTAGAGCTTAAAATTTTGGCTCTTACTGTGGTAACTTGATACAAGAGTTACAAACGTCAAGCAAAGCATTCAGTCTCACTCTTTGTTGGTCTCTTACAAGCCCCCTCCTAATTTAATAGTCTACATTACTTTGGGTATATAAATACTTTTAAAATATGTAAGTTGTTCTGAAAACCATAGTATAGTGTAAAAACATGAAATAAACAATACTACTAATAGAGAGGCTGAGATAGGAGATGCAAGATCTCAAGACCATTATGTTGTACACAGCAAGACACTGTCACGAATAAACAAGCTAAAAGTCTATATGGATTTATAATATTGGACCTATTTTTCCAATTACCAAATTAGAGAGACCATTGGATGACAGTCAATAAATTTCTAATTCCTCATATTTTTGGATTTCAATAGATTAGGATATGTTGGTAATATTAATTTTCATATTAAGATATTAAGAAATAATTGTTACTTCCTGTTATTTTTGTTGTTAGAGGTGGAATTATGTTTGTGTGGATTTGTTGAAAGACTACTTTCTTGTTTCTTCTCAGGTGTAGTTTTCTCCTTATGTTGATGTTTTCCATCTATTATCCTTTGTAGGACTGGATTTGTGGAAAGATATTGTGTAAATTTTATTTTGTCATGGAATATCTTGTTTTCTCCATCTATGGTAATTGAGAATTTTGCTGGGTATAGTAGCCTGGGCTGGCATTTGTGTTCTTGTAGGGTCTGTATGACATCTGCCCAGGATCTTCTAGCTTTCATAGTCTCTGGTGAGAAGTCTGGTGTAATTCTAATAGGCCTGCCTTTATATGTTACTTGACCTTTTTCCCTTACTGCTTTTAAAATTCTTTCTTTGTTCTGTGCATTTGGTGGTTTGATTATTATGTGATGGGAGGAATTTCTTTTCTGGTCCAGTCTATTTGGAGTTCTATAGGCTTCTTGTATGTTCATGGGCATCTCTTTCTTTAGGTTAGGGAAGTTTTCTTCTATAATTTTGTTGAAGATATTTACTGGCCCATTACATTGGGAATCTTCACTCTCTTCTATACCTATTATCCTTAGGTTTGGCCTTCTCATCAAGTCCTAGATTTCCTGGATGTTTTGGATTAGGAGCTTTTTGCTTTTTGCATTTTCTTTGACTGTTGTGCCAATGTTTTCTATGGTGTCTTCTGCCCTGAGATTTTCTCTTTTATCTCTTGCATTCTGTTGGTGATGTTTGCATCTCTGACTCCTGATTTCTTTCTTAGGTTTTGTATCTCCAAGGTTGTCTCTCTTTCTGATTTCTTTATTGTTTCTATTTCCATTTTTAGATTCTGGATGGTTTTGTTCATTTCCTTCCCCTGTTTGATTGTGTTTTCCTGTAGTTCCTTAAGGGATTTTTGTGTTTCCTTTTGAAGGGCTTCTAGCTGTTTACCTGTGTTCTCCTGTATTCTTTTTTTGAGGGTGCTATTTATGTCTTTCTTAACGTCCTATATCATCATCATGAGAAGTGATTTTAGATCTGAATCTTGCTTTTCCAGTGTGATGGTGTGTTCAGGGCTTGCTATGGTGGGAGAATTGGGTTCTGATGGTGCCCAGTAACCTTGGTTTGTGTTGCTTATATTCTTACGCTTGCCTTCTTCTATCTGGTTATCTTTAGTGCTCTCTCACTGGAGCTTGTCCTTCCTGTGATCCTGGTTGTGTCAGAACTCCTCAGAGTCAAGTTCTCTCTGTGATCCTGTGATTCTGGGATCTTGTGACTCTGGGCATGTTAGAGCACCTGGGATTGGAGCTTCCTCTGGGTGTTTTGGGACTGGCTGTGGAGTTTGCGCCCAAGGTCTGCTCAGGGCACCAGCTGGCCCAGGCAGACCAGAAGCAACCTGAGCCATTGGGCTGGTGGAGTTCTTGTGTGCCTGGGTCTTGCTGGTCCCAGTTGCTCCCAGTAATGGGACAGATGTTGTGTCCTCCTCACCTCTGATCCTGGGCATGTTAGAGTTCCTGGGAGTGGAGCTTCTTCTGGGTGTTGTGGGACCGGAAGGCAAGTATTTTTTATTGTACCAAAATTTACTTAATTTAATGTGGGCCTAAGTTCTATTTGTTCCTATTACCGAGGTGTCCTGAGCCAGAAGGATTATTTGCATGCTTAGCAATTGATTGAAAATATTTATCCTTATATTACCTTTGGATTTCTTAATGCAGGTATGTACATCTATTAAAAGAATCATTATGAAAAGTCATGTATATTAACCAGAAAATATTTCAGTGGATAATATAGTCTTGACACAGATGTAGCTTTCTAAAATGTTTGGTAAAAGCACATAGATCTCTAGTTTTAAAAAAAATGAGGTATACTCTTCATAATGAAGTAACATGCCTGTGTATGCACAGACATTTCATAGACTATAGAAGAACTTATTATTAGAGGCAAGAAATTGTGGTGGAAGAAAGGACAAGCCATTGAAGAATGTAATATAACTAGCGTGACAACCAAGAAGAAAAGTTTGTTGAAAGCTACTGGAATTAATTGTAGATTAGTACAGCATCAAATGAAAATACTTGGAAAGTATTTGGGGAACAAGCTGGACCATGTCAACAGCTACTCCAGAGTGAGAACCAATGACATGAAAGCAAATAAAGCCAGAGCACTAGGGATAATCTGAAGGTTAGATCTTAGGGAATATATAGCATGAAAGTGATCAGGTACCAAAAGTGATGTTGCCTTATCCACAGATCTCTTTCGTTCAGCTGAGTAACACCTAACAAAGGCACAGGATCCTATAATGATAACCTTACTCATGAGGGAGAGACAAGGATGCTCCAGTATGTACAAATACCTACAAGTTTACTTTTCAGTGGAAATTAGAGATCACTCTCTACCTTATAGCTTGAGAAAGGTTCTCTTACTTAAACAGAAGCTTCTGGTATTAGCTAAGCTATCAGGCCAATGAATTACTGTGATCTGTTTTTGTCCACCACCCATTTTTTGAGCTAAAGGGCGGACACAGTCATGAATACCTTTTAATGTGGGTGGTGGGGATTCAAACTCTAGTCTTACAGAACAATCTTCATCTTCCCATGCTCTAAATGATAAAACTCTTGTACTTCACTCTAAATTGAAATGCAGTATATGCAAGAGCACACATGCTATGAAAATATAAATGTTGTTAGATCTGTACATGGTAATGTTGCTAGTATCCAGCCTGATGCTCCTTTCACTGTACTTAATAAAATTTTCTGAAAGAGACATTGGTATATTAGCCTGTCTCTGTGCCTCTCTCAACACCACCCAGTCTTCAGGGCTTCCAGGAGATCTGCAGCAAGAGGAATTCAGCAGGTTCCAGCTGCTGAGTTTATTTGTGCATCAGGTAGGAGAGTTACCCAAAGAACTGCAGCAGCTGGAACCCTCAGGTGCCCAGCAGACCCAGGACTTCTCTCCTATGCATGAACACCATCTCCCTTCCAGTCTATACTTTTTTTGACAGGGGACAAACAAAGATCAGCCTGCCTCCCTCTCTCTACTCAATGACAGCTTGGTCAGGGAATAATTAAAGAAAGAAATTAAACTTTCTAGAATTCAATGAAGAGAAAGACATAGCATACCCCAACTTGTGGGACACAATGAAAGCATTAGTAAGAGCAATATTCAGAGCACTAAGTGCCCTCTTAAAGAAACTGGAGAGATCTTATTCTAGCATCTTAACAGCACACCTGAAAGCCCTAGAACAAAAAGAAGCAAGCACACCCAAGAGGAGCAGATGGAAGGAAAAAGCCAAACTCAGGGCTAAAATAAACCAAGTAGAAACAAAGAGAACTATACAAAGAGTCAACAAAACCAAAAGTTTTTTTTTGACAAAATCAACAAGACAGACAAACTTCTAATCATTCTAACTAAAGGACACAGAGACTGTATTCAAATTAGCAAAATCAGAAATGAAAAGGGAGACATAACAACAGAAACTGAGGAAATTAAAAAAAAATGATGAGACTCTACTGCAGATGCCTATACTCAACAAAACTGAAAAATCTAGATGAAATGGATGACTTTCTAGACAGATATCATGTACCAGAATTAATTCAACAGCAAGTAAGAAATCCAAACAGGTCTCTTACAACCCTAAGAAAATAGAAGTCATTAAAAACCTCTCAACCAAAACCAGCACAGGGCCGGATGACTGTAGTGCAGAATTCTACCAGACCTTCAAAGAAGGGCTAATATCAACACACTTCGAGCCATTTAATAAAATAGAAACAGAAGGAACACTACCTAATTCATTTATTTCATGAAGCCAAAATCACTCTGATACCTAAACAGCACAAGGACCCAACCAAACAAAAAACAAACAAACAAAAAAAGAAATTCAGACCAATTTCACTTATGATTAACAATGCAAACAAATTCAATAAAATTCTTGCAAACTGAATCCAAGAACACATCAAAACCATCATTTACCATGATCAAGTAGGCTTTATCCCAGGGATGCAAGGTTGCTTCAATATGTGAAAATCCATTAATGTATTCTACTATATAAAAAAAAAGACTCAAAGGAAAAAATCATATTTTCACATTAGGTGGTGAAAAAGTATTTGACAAAATAAAACACACCTTCCCATTAAAAGTATTGGAGAGATCAGGAATTCAAGGCCCATACCTAAACATAATAAAAGCTATATACAGCAAACCAACAGCCAATATCAAATTAAATTGAAAGATACTTGAAGTAATCCCACTAAAATCAGGGACAAGACAAGGGTGCCCACTCTGCCCATACCTATTCAATATAGTACTCAAAGTTCTAGCTAGAGCAATAAGACAACAAAAGGAAATCAAGGGGATACAAATTGGCAAAGAAGAAGTTAAGGTATTCCTATTTGTAGATGATATGATAGTATGTATAAGCTACCCCAAAAATTCTATCAGAGAACTTCTGATAAACAACTTCAGCGAAGTGGCTGGATATAAAATTAACTCAAACAAATAAGTAGCCTTCCTTTACACAAATAATAAATAGGCTAAGAAAGAAATTAGGGAAATAAGACCCTTTATAATAGTGACAAATAATATAAAATACCTTGAGATAACTGTAACCAAACAAGTAACCAACTGTAACCAAGACAAGAACTTCAAGTCTCTCAAGAAAGAAATCGATCAAAGATGCCAGAAAATGAAGAGATCTCCCATGCTCCCGGTTGGTAGGATTAACATAGTACAAGTGGCCATCCTACCAAAAGCAATCTACAGAATCAATGTAATCTCCATCAAAATTCCAACAAAATTCTACAAAGACATGGAAGAGCAATACTCAATTCATATGGAAAAAAACAGGATAGCAAAAACAATTCTTAACAATAAAAGAACTTCTGAGGGAATCACCACTCTTGACCCCAAGCTATAGTACAGAGCATTCGTGATAAAAAACTGTATGGTATTGGTACAGGGACAGACAGGTTGATCAATGGAATAGAATTGAAGACCCAGAAATAAACCCACTCGTTTATGGACACCTGATGCTTGACAAGAGAAGGCAAAACTATACAATGGAAAAGGAAAGCATCTTCAATAAATAGTGCTGGTCCACCTGGAAATTGGTATGAGGAAAAATGAATATAGATCCATATTTGTCACATTGCACAAAGTTCAAGTCCAAGTGGATCAAAGACCTCAACATAAAACCAGATACACTGAACTAAATAGAAGAGAAAGTAGAAAGGAGCCTCTAACTTATTGGCACGGGTGAAATTTTCCTAAACAGAACTCCAATGGCTTAGGCTCTAAGATGAAGAACTGATAAATGGAACCTCATGAAACTGAAAAGCTTCTGTAAGGCAAAAGACATAGTCAATAGGATAAATTGGCAACCTACATATTAGGAAAAAAATCTTCACTTACCCCACATCCAATAGAAGACCAATATCCAAAATATACAATGAACTCAAGAAGCTAACCACCAAAAAAAACAAAAACAAAAACAAAAGAAAACAAAACAAAACAAATAACCCAACCAACCACCCACCCAAACAAACAAACAAACAAAAAAACCACAAATAACCCAATTAAAAATGGGGTAAAGAGCTAAAGAGAGAATTCTCAACTGAGGAATCTTGAATGACTGAGAAATATTCAAAGTCCTTAGTCATCAGGGAACTGCAAATCAAACGACCCTGATTCCACCTTACACAAATCAGAATGACTAAGATCAAAAACTCAGGTGACAGCAGATGCTGGTGAGAATGTGCAGAAAGAGGAACACCGGTGAGATTGTGGATTGCAAACTGGTACAACCACTCTGGAAATCAATCTAAGGTTCCTTAGAAAATTGGAAATAGATCTACCTAAAGACCCAGATGCTTGGGCATACCTACCGTGGGCATATACTCAAAAGATGCTCCACCATGCCACAGGGGCATGGGCATACTATGTTCATAGCAGCCTTATTTGTGATAGCCAGAAGCTGGAAATGACCCAGATGTTCCACAATAGAAGAATGGATACAGAACATGTGGTTCATTTACACAATGGAATACTACTCAGATATTAAGAATGAGGACATCACAAGTTGCAGGCAAATAGATGGAACTAGAAAATATCATCCTGAGTGAGGTAACACAGATCCAAAAGGGCATGCATCGTATGTACTCATTAGTAAAAGTACAGAATACCCAGGATACTGAAGGAAACCGGCCTGCAGCTTCACTTCATTCCGTGGGTGATTCACGAACAGGGGAACTCGAGATTCTGTAAAATAAGCGGGTAGGGAGAACAAAGAGAGACGACACCAGGAAAGGGTTCTTATCGAGGTGTGTACTTTACTTAGAGAAACGGAATATATATATTCTTGAGGCAACAGAGTCAAGCCTTTTAGCAGATAGGTGAGAGCGGGGAAACGGGCATATCAAAGCTAGGACTTCAAGGCAGGGAGGCGGATCAAAGCCACAGTCTCTTTTGAATGTTGGGCTTCTGGTTCTGGTAAATCTCTGGGCTGGCTCCAGACTCCTGGTGAGTCGAGTCGAGTAGCTGTCTCTGGTGACGGTTGAGACCTCTCCGAGAAATCAGCAGGGCCGCCACAGGATACAATCTACAGAACTAAAAAAGGTTAACAAACAGATGAGTCCAAGTGAGGACACCTCAATCCCACTTGGGCAGAGAGAAGGAAGGACCTGGATGTGAGAGGGGACTAGAGAACCTGATCAGGTATGAGGGGGACAGGCATGAAGTCCTGAGGGCCAGGAGAAAGAATGGAAACATAAAACTTTAGGAGGTGAAAGGTTTGGGGGCCCTCTACAATGTACCAGGGACCTGGGAGGTGAGAGACTCTCAGGACTCAAAGAAATGACCTTAAATGAAATGTCCAGCCGGGCGGTGGTGGCGCACGCCTTTAATCCCAGCACTTGGGAGGCAGAGGCAGGCGGATTTCTGAATTCGAGGCCAGCCTGGTCTCCAGAGTGAGTTCCAGGACAGCCAGGGCTATACAGAGAAACCCTGTCTCGAAAAAAACCAAAAAAAAAAAAAAAAAAAAAAAAAAAAAAAAAAAAAAAAAAAAAAAAAAGAAATGTCCAGCAGTGAGGATAGGGAACTCATAGAGTCCACTCCCAGTAGAAAAACAGGACATCAAGTGGAGGGATAGAGTTGCCATTCCAAAGTCAAAAACTCTGACCCAGAATTCTTCCTGTCTGAAAGAACTTCAGGGACAAAAATGGAGAAGAGCCTGAGGGAAAGGAGGTCCAGTGATCCGACCAAATTGGGCTCCAGCTCAAAGGGAGGCTCCAAGGCCTGACACTATTACTGATGCTATGATGCTTATAGATAGGAGCCTAGCATGGTTGCCATTCCAGAGACCCAACAAGCAAAAAAATTGATGAAAGAAATGTGAGGAGATGTTCAATGAACATATAAAATGCACTCCATAGCATTGCTAACTAAATAGAAAATAAAGTGTACTATTTTTCTTAGCAAGTTCCTAAATAAAAACAAAAACATATGTGGTGTTGCCTTAAGACCTTCATCCACCGCTAATTCCTTCACACTGTGACAGTGACCTTGGGAGATGATAGAATTATCATGAGGACCTCAACTGAGTGGTTAAACAATCTAAAGTAACATGTTAATGTAAAAACGTAAACTATGTCCACAGATTAGTAGGATATGTCCCAATGACAATTTATATACACTTGAAATTGGTTGTTAAATCATCGGAAAAAAACCATCAAGGGCTTTTAACAATAATATATTTTGACCCAAAAAATCTTACTTTTACGACTTTGTCTCTAAAAATAACAATAACAAAATATATATAAAGAATGTGGAAAAAGTAGGATCTCAGAATAGCTGTGATGAGACTATACTTCACAGTGTTCTTTATCCTTTCCTTGCTCCTACTTTCCTGTTTTATTTTTCTCTACTCTGAGATCTGTGCATACGACTTCTAGAGTTCAGTGGTGCACAACTTAATGCCTCCAGGAGTTTTGAAAATTGCAGATGGCAATTTTTGGCTATATAAAATTGACTATTTTCCTTATCTTTCTGAGAAATCAGATATGTCTGCTGGGAATGTGGAACACAGGGTAATTTGTTAATATAACTATGTTTTGTCCCTTTAAAGAAACCAGTTATTTAAAATTATTTCATATTATTTATATGTATTGTTTACAACTATTCAGTTTTTTAAAAGGAAAATGAAGCATACATAGTTTGTGCTGCCACGAATCTAAAACACGAGCTAAAATCAAATCTATAGCCTGTTTCTGAGAAGAATGTGTGAATTCAGGCACATGATATCATAAAGTCCTTTTTCCAATTTGGTACCGTATTTTTCTCTTTGACTTTCCCCTTAATTTATGTTAGTTTATTTTATATTGTAATGCAGAATGATAACATGAATCTTTGTAGATTAACTCCTGCAAAATAAGAATCATATAGATCAAAAGCTATATTAACATTCTAAATCTTTAGTCCATTTCTCAGTAGTATTATTTCAGAGAAAAAAGAAACAATGTTTTAGTAAACCTTGACTTAAATAACCAGTAACAAAATTAAAATGTAAACCAGTAAATAAAATAAAAATGAATATAAGTAACTCCTAGGTGAATGGAAGTTGCATGTCTAAAGTTAAATAACTACCAGTAAAATATACCAGTAGAAGGTGTTAAGGGTCACATGTCCCATTCTACTCTGTGTGAGCTCTCTTATAGTTTAAGACCAGAGTTTCTTCTCTCTTTTCAAGGCTGTACTTCTGAGGCAGGTAATGGGCTGTTCAATCTCCATGGCTAAGTGTTTGATTTATTGTTGATTTGGGAACGGTCTCTGCATGAAGTAATAAAGGAACCACTGAAACAATGGCATTTAGAAGCAGTAAAATCCAGGGGCAAGAGTTCAGAAGAAATTATATATGCTCCCACAATCACTCGGAGGAATAAAAATTAAGCAGCACACTGCTCTTAGAGAGGCCTAAGTTAAGTTTCATGTATCTGAAGTGGGCATAAATCATTGTGTTTAATATGGCCTTGATTGTGGGGTGGGGCTCCCCTATATATTTTCCCATGAATCAAAAGGATACATCAATACCTTGGCTAGAACCCAAAAGCATCCATAGAGTGAAGCCAAGATGATAAAGGGATAAAAGAACCATGCCTATAGAGATGATAAAGGGATAAAAGAACCATGCCTATAGAGAGATTAGAGGAGATGAATTTGTTCAACAAAGAGAAATGACTGAAGGGATGGAAGTATTCCCTACAGTACTTGAGAAAATGTGCCGTAAATGAAAAGTTGGAGCTTCTCAAACAGATTAAGTCAGAAAGGACTGATACCCATGTTAGGCACAGTTGGTACCCTACTTAGTTCCCCAAATTCTTTTAGGGGCCTAAAAAAAGGTATTGGGTTCTTTTAAAAACAAAACTAAAAGACTGACAGAGATGGATCACCAGTTAAGGTCGCATTCCGCTCTTCAAGAAGATCCAAGTCCGATTTCTAACACCCATGCCCTTGCATTCACATCCGATGGACACATAATCACTTATAACGTCAGTTATGGGGGATGGGGTTGGACACCTCTTGCTTCTGTGAGCTCAAAGGCAATGAATGATGCCTATTCTATGAAAAAAATGTGATCCTGAAGCTAACTGCAAACTTTAGATCAAAGTCATATCCAGGAAAAGCTACTGAGTGTTAAGTATAGAGGGTTTGTGAGGTTGGTAGGTGGGAACCTAAAGTCGAGACTAAAAGGGAGAAGTGGCACACCAGAGATAATAAAATTTTAGAAATAAACATTTCAAATAAACAATTTGAAAACAAAACTGTAATTTCCTGATCACTGTATTTGTGAAAATCCGTAGTCCCATGACAGGGTCTACTGCTTTGTAACTGTTTCTTTTGAGTTGAAGCAACACTCCCCAAGGGATGCTAGGAGGAGGCAGGGAGAACGCACTGAGAAACTCAGAAGCTCTGAGGTCACAAGGCCCCGTGCGAAGTCACAATAACGTAACACAATTGCGGGAAAGAGCTGCCAGCAAATTGGGCAGAGAACTACAGAGATGCAGCTTTCACGAAGCGCCACTCATGCTGACAGGGCTAGTCTATGATGAAAGTGTCTTTGAGTTATCCATGTCTATGTCAGTAATCACAGTTCATTCATTGATTCACCAAGTTCGACTTGAATGAAATTATTTCTTTGGTCTGTTATCTTGGATAAATGGAAGCTTGTTTGTGTCCCCTCCGGCCAAGGTGCTTATTTTACTATATGTAATTTAAATCATATTTGTTATTCTTTACAAGTAAGAGTTAGCATTCAGATTGAGCAACTTTCCAGTGGATCTATACAATCAGGCCTAGGTCTGTGATTATGAACACCAAATCTTTCTCTAAATAAGTTACAATATCACAGCACACAACTAGTAAATCAGATATCAGTTCCACTCATGAAACCAAAGCACATTTCAATGATTATTATATTCTATATAATATTAAATATCACATTAATAATATTTCATTAAGTCCTAAAGCTACATTTTAATACTTGCACTGGCAAATAGAAATTTTCTTTTATGTGGAATACTATAAAGACTTTTCTGATATCAGAAAATATAAATTTTCTTTTATGTAGAATACTATAAAGACTTTTCTGATATCAGCTCTCATTGGCTGGCTCACCCTTTTATATGGCCATTGATATAAGCTTATGAGGTACAGAATTTTCTGAAGCTTCCTGCCTAAAATGGATAAGTAGTCAATCTCTGGTATGGAGTAGAAGAGTGATACGGCTGATCAAAGGTCATCTATGCAAACACAAGATCTTCTAGACTTGACAAAATATATATGCCCATATATATTTTAATACTAGAATTTGCTGGAGTTTATTTTAAAAAAGAAATCTCCAGGGAGTTGATGGTTATGTTTTTGGGTTGTCACAGTCCATGGCATTTCTTACTGTGTAGTTATAAGGCTCTTGGAATTGTTCAGTCAAGAAAAGTGACTGTTTTATTAAAAAAAATTGAGACATTTTCATTCAACAGAGTTTCTCTTAGGGAGGATATTATACTTATTTTAGCAAAGAACACTTGGACAGACTTATTACTAAAGAAGATGAGATCCCTATGGGTCTGAGATTGTCATACAAATCATACAGGTCTTGTCTCTTGGAGGGCCCTTTGCCTGAATACCATGCTGGGTTTGAGTATGACATGTTTGGCATGGAAGATGAGCAAAATTGAATGTCTCTAAGAAAAAGGTGGACTCATAATATGATGTCCCCAGAGGTGTGTGTGTGTGTGTGTGTGTGTGTGTGTGAGAGAGAGAGAGAGAGAGAGAGAGAGAGAGAGAGAGAGAGAGAGAGAGAGAGAGGGAGAGAAATAAAGAGTGAAAGGTATCTTTAAAAAGAAGTTTTAGAGGGTATTAATAAATTGTGTGTGATGAAAGTTGTTTCTCTTAAAGTTTTCAACAAACTCTACCTTAGTAATGCTTTGGGGGAGACTTTTTTAAAAATTAGAAAAGAATCTAAATTAGCTCAAGGGAATTCAGATAATGCAGAGTTAGAGGTCAGAACTAGATGACAGGGGACAGAAATATGAGGGCCCTCTAAGTTTTTCCCAGGGCAATGTACTTGCTGAGTGAAAGAAGATCCTTGTTCTCTCTGAATATAGATAAAAATTAATGTTTAATAAGGAAATTATCTGAAAGTTCAAAAGTTCATGAGCACTGTATTTTTTTAAATCTAAGAATGAAAACCCAAAATATATGAAATGGATTACTTATTCATTGGTGACATTTTAATCATCAGAATTGTGTATGATCACATAGAATCTATTGGCTTAATTTCATTTTGAAATTCAAATTAGTTCAAATATAAAATGATTTTTATGTGTTGTAGACCTTGTTCCATGATTCAAATCAATATTTTACTTTATTTTGTTTTTAGGTTTTGGAGTTTTAAGAAAGGATCTTACTACATTCCCCAGGCTGGCTTGGAACTCACTTAGACCCTGCTGTCTTTAAACTTGTGACAATGCTTTTGTCTTGACTCCTGGGATTTTGGGCATATACCATCAATCTAAATAAATAGACATAGATAGACAATGACTTTCCCCTAATGATTCCTATTGTCTGTACTGTAATGGTAAAGATAAGAAGAATTATTTCATCATTAATATTTAAGGAGTCAACTGCTCTCAACTAAATGTTGATATGACTGGGACAGGTGACACAATTCCCTCCACCTAGAGAGTTTCAAGCAGGCCTGGGCTACATAGCAAGATCCTGTCTCACAAATCCAAAACTTGCCAGGGAGTGGTGGCTCATGCCTTTAATCTCAGCCCTTGGGAGGCAGAGACAGGCAGATTTTGGAGTTTGAGGCCATCCTGGTCTACAGAGTGAGTTCCAGGACAGCCAGAGCTGTTTAGAGGAACCCTGTCTCAAAAA
>NW_022196909.1:20201068-20267010 GCF_008632895.1 Mastomys coucha
AAAACAAAACAAAACTTAAATACACTAAAATATTAATTAATTGAAGCAAGTATATTGCATATATATCATGTCATATTTGCAGTACAGATACAAAATATTTCAAATATAAAATTATATCAATTTATTCTATGTCATCATATATCACGATTCTGTTTTTTCAAGGGTGGAACACAGTGGGTTTTTTTTTTTTTCAGTCACCTCAGTTATTTAGCAGTGTGCTTTCTATATCAACTGTCCTATTAAAAATTGTTTGATATTTTGATTTCCTTAGAAAATATAAATTAGTATTGCTATGATACTTTGAGCAAGTCTGTTCTGGTAAAGCAAATGTGATTTTGAGAATTTTCAGCCTAAACCTCTCTTCTTCCCCAAGTCGCATTTTTTTCTGAGAACGCTTGCAGGTCTCCACTTTCTTTATCTTACAAGGCAGCAGAGAAGATAGTTGAGCTTCTGCATGTAATCCCTGGAGCTTTGTTTGCTTTCCTGCAATGACCTGGAATCACTGGGTCACATCTAATATGTTTTTGCAGAGCTACATTAAACAGAAGATAAAACGAAGCAATTGGAGACTCCGATTCAGGGTTTAATGACATGCTCAAGAGTGAGTACAAAGAGAATATTCTACTTCAAATCTACAAGGTCAAGGGCTTTAAAAAATGAAAGAGAAAAAAAAAAGAAAGATTTCCTAATGGATTCCTTAAAATCACAGTACATGTTGCCATTAAGAATTCTCAATTGGAATTTCTCTTACCTATAATAAATACTCAGTGTTTTATAAATATGTCACCTCTTTCATTAAACAAAGAACATATGAAATGGAATATTTTCCTGATAACTTTGACCATGATGTTCTGATAAGAAAATATTTACTTTGAGGTCCATATTATTCAGATTGGCTGTGTGGCTGTGTATGTTAATGAATATAACTGAATACGCATACCCTTTTATCCAGGATAACACTCAGACTCACGTCTTTGGAAAATTCACTTCATATTAGACAACCACAGTACCATTGTAAACACTGGAAGGGATCAACTCTTGCTACCTGCCAACATTATTTATAACTTTGTTTATTCAAGAACATGAACAACGCAATTTTTTTTCCTCAGAAAAGAAGTCAGAAATACTTTAGCATTCTGAAATCTTCATTCCTTGTCATAAGCAAATGCTGTCAGTTGCTGGAATTTTAAGGAATAATAAAGAGAAATTTCAAGAGAGTTACGCAAATGACTTTTTTGTTTGTTTTATGTTGTTTTGATTTTATTTATTTTGTTGAGATAGGGTCTCACAATGTAGCTGTGGTGACCTGGTTGAGCTCACGGAGGTTGAGCTCAGTGTCCTAGAGATCTCCCTGCCTCTATCTGCTGAGTCCTGAATAAAGGCATATACCACCACACTTGGCTAAATGCTTATTATAAAGTTCTTTCCCCCATATGTATGTATGTATGTATGTATGTGTGTATGTATGTATATTTATATATGTATATGTATTAGTGAAACTGAGGTTAAAGTACTTTTTAAAGAGTCATTGATTTTTATAGATGCATATACATGTGATGTCAATGCAGTTGTTTTAAATTTTCAGATTCTTTATACATGATTTAATGATTCTGTAAATTTCTTCTATTTACTTAAGGACCATTGCAACAATTTTGTCTCTGCCTCTGTGGTTCTATCTAGATCATTCCCAAATACAGTAAATGCCTTCTACTCCAATGAACATCATGACCATAAGACTCAAAGGGCCCCTACTCTAGAGGGTGTATATTGTTCCTATTCAATTAACATGGCAACTAACTTGCCTCAACTCCTAACTGAGGCAAGTCAGCTTTATTTCACTGTTTCAAATTCTCTAGTCTTTGTTCAATCAAACAAGAAACTCTGGAATACAATTCAAATGTTTAAGAGGTTAAAAATATGTGTGTGTGTGTGTGTGTGTAAATATGATACAACATGGAATTCTGAAGTATATGTGCTTGAAATATTGAAGAAACGAAAGGCTAAGACAGTTATAATTTCTTCTAGACAAATACATGCATTCATGTCTTCATAATCTTTTATAGCAAATGACATCAATTCCTCTTCCATCACAAAATGGCTTCACCACGATTTGAAGAAATATTTAGAAATAGTTTTAAATTTTAAAGGATGAGGTCAGATCTTCGTATCAATGAGGTTAGGTCCAGGTCCCTCCACAGTCTGCATGTTTTGTTCTTCAGCTGACTTTGTAAGGTAAGCTACTCCAGCAAACACATAGAGCCACGTCCCTGTTGCCTTCTCCACATGCACAGGCGTAGTTACAAATCTCCACCCCACAAGCCAGGTTTACTCATGAGCTGCCTTCACCTACAAGTATCTTCTTTCCTATTTGGTGCTATGTTAATGCCTATAGGCCAAACGATAGACTGGGGGCTCAGAAGCCATCTTTGCGTGATCCAAATAAACACCCCATCTACCACCTTCACCTGACCTAGCTTCAGACATGCAAAAGCTCTTTCATTAGCCTAGTCTAGGGTAGGACAAATTCTTACATCACACATACAAAGTAAGAGGTCCTTAGGTCCAGGACATATTGTAAAACCAAAATCAACATGAATGGCCAAGACAGCATGTCTTTGATCAAAACCACTAGTCCTATAAAAGTGTTCTCACATTAGAACTACCTAGATGAACCCTACAGATATTGGATTTTAAAGCATAATTATAAATTTTATCAAAAGAATTCAAAGAGCTCAAAGGATACATGCACAAATTCTTTATTAAACTGCAAGAACATAACACATGTTCAACTGATGTCAAAGAAGAGATAAATGCACAGCTGAGTGAAAAGATGAAGATGATTTAGGATTTGAAAGCAAAGTTCAGTAAAGAGATAGAAACATTGAAAATAAAGCATAAACTGTAATGACAATGAAATTGAAAAGCTCCACAGGAAGACCTACAGGGTCAACTAAGCTGGACCCTTGGGGGCTCTCAGAGACTGAACCACCAACCAAAAAGCACACACAGGCTGGACTGAGACCCCTGGCATACATGTAGCAGATGTACAGGTCAGTTTCCCTGTAAGTCTCCCAAGCAACTGGAGCCCATAAAGCTGTTGCTTTTCTGTAGAATACATTGCCCAACTGAGCTGCCTAGTCTGACCTCAGTGAGAAAAGATGTGCCTAACCCTACAGAGACTTGATATGTCAGAGTGGGAGGATACCCAGGCAGGTCCCTACCCTTTCAGGGGAGAAGGGAAATGGAAAGGGGAAGAACTTGATGAGAGGAGGACTGGAGGGGGCGGCAATTGGACAGGAAATGAGTAAATAAATTAATTAATTAATGGGAAAAAGAGAGAACATTTTGACTCCTACGAAGTTCTAAACTAAATGACAGAAAAACGTTTCTTCTCTAGAATATGCTAAGAGCTACTGAGGCAGAGATGGCTTTCAAGGAAGGCAAGTCAAATGTGAGGGAATTGTTTTAAACCATGTTTTGTGTATATGTAATGAGTACTTCTCTGAAAGAAGAATTTGCTTGGTTCTACAACTGTGTACTTTGTGCACCCTGTATAAGGATCATTGTTTGGCACTGTGAGGAATGTGAAGTATGATGCTAAATTCGGTCAAGTTCAGAGGACTGAGACAAGAATGGGTCATTAGAGTCCCAGGCAGTGTGCACGTAGCAAGTTGTCCTTAAAGAAAAGTAAATATGTCACGAATCATTTATATCATGAAAGTGGACACGAACTGAGGGACAGAGGGGATTCGTGGGAGAGTGCAGAGGGGAACTATGATCAAAGGTCAGGATACACTTGTGTGAAAATATATTTCTGAAACCTATTACTACGTATGATGAATGTGTGACAATGGTAATATAAAGACCAAAAAAAAAAAAAAAAAAAAAAAAAAAAAAAAAAAAAACAAAAAAACAAAAACAAAAAACAAAAAACTCAATGTACCATTAGAAAACTCAAAGGAAGTCCTTACAAGTAGAAAGAGTCAAAAATAAGATAGAATGTTATGATTCTAAGATAAACCAGAAGGTTTAGAACAAATAAGCAAAGCATATGTAAAAAATTAAAGCACAGGAAAGGATTATGCAGCAAGCATGGGACACCACCAGAAGACCAAATCTTCCATTTATAGGAATGAATCATCTTCTACAGTAAAAAAAAAAAAAAAAAAAAAAATCACAGCACAGTGGCATAGGCCAGACCTTTAACAAGATCATAGAACAGAACTTCCTGAAACTAGAAAAAGGGACATCTATACAGATATAAGAAGCACACCGCTTCACAGACACTGACGCAACAATATTTATTACTACCCTAATCACAAGAGCTAGAAAATGGAAACAACCGAAATGTCCATCAGCAGATGAATGGACTGTGAAATTACGGTACCTATGTACGATGAAATACCATTCAGCTGTAAAGGAAAGTAAGATCATGAAACTTGCAGATAAATGGGTAAAACTAGAAAAGATTATACTGATTGGGGTAAAGCGGACCCAGAATGGAGAGCCTATTGTTCCTAGTTCCGTGTCTTCAGATGTACATATATGTAATACAGAGTAAGTATAGAAACCAGAAAAATATAGTGAGACCATTGGGGCAGGGTGTCAGGGCAGTAAAAGGGTACAAGTGATATGTAGGATGAAACAGAAAACAGTGAAGGGGACCCTAACTAGGTATGTGGGGAGGTACTGAAGAAAGAGAAGGAGGAAAGCCAACTAATAACACCAGAGTTGTTTCGTAAAGCCTCCAGGAATCTTATTTTATATTTGCCTAAAATTATAATATAGATGTAACATATACATATATGTGAATATGCATATATGTATGTATAACACAGTTATGCAATGTGGACCAACAACACTCCCCAGGAATACCACAAGCTAATAAAAACCCAACTCCATTACCAGTCACAAGAAACATCCTTCCAAGTGGTTGTTCAAGGCAGTCCAAGTGATTACTCTTTAGGAGTTATAAACCTATACTGCTGGTTATTGCTGTTGCCATTGGATACCACTCAGAGATTAAAGCTTAGATCGTATTGCTGAAGACATTACACTGTTAGGATAGATACAGGACTTGTATTATTTGACCTGACATTAACCTTGAAGCTTTCTTTCTTCAGTATATCTTCCCCAACACTTGAATACTATGCAAGTTGTCAAGGGAGGAAAACAATTAACAGTTCTACCCAGGAGTAATAACTATGAACCACAGCAATGACTAGTGTGGCAAAATATCTCTAAAGGTGCATTATGTCACTCACATGTTAGTGTAACCAAAGCTGCCTAGCTGGAATAATGGGCCACTTAGCAGGAGAGAATTAATACCTAGTATTTGAAACCTAGTCAATGACCCAGGGCTAGTGGAAACACGAACCTTAGAAAAGGATCTACTACCACCAGTTTCCTAGACCAACATAATCCCTGGACTATATCCTAGATCTTATCCTTATACCCACAAATGAATGTAACTAGCATTCCTCATCAAAGAAGCTTTACTCTATAGCACATGGAGACGATTACAGAATACATCAACTAGACACAATACAAAGAGAAGTAGACTGTAGACATCCCAGCTTCAGGGAGTATATTGCACCACAGTTTTTGTATCAACAGCTCAGGGCAAATTGTAGAAGAGGGAGCAAAAAAGCCAGAGGACCAGAACCTCTGCTGTCTGACAGCTTTTCTTAGAAATAAATGATTGTGTAAACAAGACTGGAACAATGACAGTACTGACAGATGTGTTAATATGGAAAGAAGATTATCTTATGGAGGGCGTTTCACACTTAGACAAAGAACTACAGGCAGCGAAAGATTATAGGAAGAGGGAGATTTAGCTTCTCCCAGGAATGAGCCTTCTTATTAAATAATAAGAACAAATCTAGAACAAAGTGCTCACCTCTGAAACACAAAAATGGACCCTGTGGGTTGTATCTATCTATCTGTACACCCACAAGCATGCGTGAGCATATGTGCGCGCACACACACACACACACACACACATACACACACACACATACACACAAACACACACTGCAAAGTGTTTACAGGCTGTGGAGGATCTGGACTTAGCCTTATCCATATGCAGATCTGATCTCCTCATTTTAAATTCACAACTATTTTAGTGTCTTCAAATCATGGTAAAGCTGTTCTGTGACAGAGGAGGAATTAATGTTGTTTGCTGTTGAAAAAAAATTATGAAGATATAAATCCGTGTGTTTATCTAGGAGAAATTATAACTGTTTTATCCTTTTATTTCTTCAGTATTTCAAGCACTTATACTTCAGAATTCCCTAGTTGAAATCTTGCCAAGTCTGGCATGGCCTTGGTAGGGACAGAATGACATGCTCCCTGCCAATGGGGCAGGACCAGCAGGCATAGGCCTCCACAAGTGCCAATGGCTGCTGTGGGCATAAGGCTTGCTTGTGTAATAATGCACATATTTTCATGATCCTTCAGGGAGTGTCCTCCCTGTTATTGACTCCATGATAGAGTCAAAGGTGTGCCTATGTCTTTAGCAAAATGGTAAATGCTGGGGCCTTTGGGACAGCCTTAAAGGCTATGAAAAATAACTCTAAAATCATGAGTTCAAAAAATATATAATTTCTCAGCCATGCAAAAAATAAGGATGGAATATGAAGTATATGAGGGGTTTCACAAATCTAAAGGAGCAAAGGCAGGGGCATTTATGAGCCAGCTTCTCAGAAAGATACAAAGGTAGGCAGATACAAAGGCAGGCATGGAGGAAATGATGATTTCAGGGTAGGGTCCCACCCAGCTGCCTATCATCTGTGCTTAACAGAAGCAGGCAGATCTCTGAATTCTTTACCTGTCTCCTAAGAATCAAAAGGCTAGAGTCATGGGATGATGACTCATAGGCTAATTGTAAGTTAAAAAAAGCAAACAAAAACCAGAAAACATCAACAACAACAATCAAAAAGCCTGGCCTTGCAGTCTCCATGAAATGAGCTAGCAGAGAAAGAGCAGTTCTTTAGAATTTTTGAGTGAGAACGAAGCTACCTTGGGGTTCTCTGGAGAACACACACACCTCTTCAAGAAGTTTTTCTATCAGGGTTTCTGATTTCAGTTGGGAAATCCATAGAGAGCGAATACAGCTCTTTTAGGATTTGTCATAGTTCTTATAGAATTTTTTCTAATAGGATTTCTGCTCTTGGCCAGAAATCGAAAGAATTATTTAAGAGAGCAAACATAGGTCTTTTAGATTTTTTTTTCTGGCTCTCAGATTTTGATCACAAATATCAAGATTTACTTTTAGAAATTTTCTAACAGGATTTCTGACTTAGTTGGAAGATCTAAGAATTTTTTTATAGCAGCTTTTCTGACTTTGCACAGAAAACCCATGAGCTATCCAGAGAGCATTTAGAATTCTTAATAGCAGAGAGAGCTGTCATATATATATATATATGTATGTGTTTGTATGTATATACACATATATATGTGGAGAGAGAAAGAAAGAGAGAGAGAGAGAGAGGGAGGGAGGGAGGGAGGGAGGGGGAGAGGGAGAGGGAGAGGGAGAGGGAGAGGGAGGAGGAGAGAGCAATCTGGAAAGCTGTCTCAATCAAAGCATAGACAACCCACTATTTGACTTTGAATCATTTGTTTTCACTGCTTCCAGACACCCCTTCTCTCAGAACCCTTCTTCAACCCAAGGTTGGACTTCTGCAGAATTTCCCATTAGATCTTCTTCATTGGAGTAACACATAAAACTCATCTAACTTCCTGTCTAATATTTAAACACCAACTTGACTATCTCTTACACTTTTGACTCTTCTCTTCTTGACTCAAGTTAAGGCACTCAGAATTGAACTTTAATGTTCTTCCTGAAAATAGACAAATATATATATAAAAAATAGCTTAGAAATTAAACTCATAAAGATGAGCATAATACTGTGGCACCCAGATAGAAAACAAATAAAACATGAATGCCCTCTTTGCTGCTGCAGCATTCAGGACATTATGTAGCCTGCATAATCTTGACAATATGTGGAATTAAAAAGAAAAGTTGGTCTCATTGCAGCTGGTTGTTACCTCAACTGGGCAGAGTATCAATCCCACAGAGATAAAGGGAGAGATGGATCAATGGGTACTCAGTTACACTTAAAGAAGAATAAGAAATTTCAGGATGTTTGTGCAGTAAGTTAATCATAGGTAGTAAAGAAAACACAGTATAATTTTGTTTATGACAGGGTCATGCAACCCAAGTTGAACTGAAACATCCAAAAATGACGCTGATATCCTGACCCTCCTGCCTTCATCTTCTGAGTGTGAGGACTACAGACACATGCCACCTTGTCTACTTTATACTATACATTTTTAACATTTTAGAGTAAATGTTTAAGGAAGTTTTCAACATAAAGAAATAGTAAATGTTTTTAGAAGTACACATTTAATTCAACTTGAACATAAAAATGTATACATGTACACATGTATTCAATAATCTCAAATTTTAAAATATGTAAATATCAGCTAAATTAACTCAATTTTTAAAATCAACTATCTTCTTAAGGTTTTAAGACACTGAGTGTAGGATAATGAACAGGTTTTAAGGACAGTTAATGATAAGTTACGTAACAGTTCTTAGTACCACTGAAATATACTATTGAGGGTTAAAATGATGATGTTTATGTTAACTATTCCATTAATTTGTTCAATTTACATCCCAACATCCTCCCTCTCTTTTCAGCCTTGCCTCTCACAGCTCCTCCACTCTTCACTCCTCTTCTCTTATGAGAAGATGGAGACACCTATCCTCCTCCATATCATCCTACCCTGGCATACCAAGTTTCTGCAGGAGTAAACATATCCTCTCTCACTAAGTCCAGACAAGGCAGCCCAGTTAGGGGGACAGGATCCACAGACAGGCAACAGATTCAGGTATATCCCTTACTCCAGTTATTAGGGGACCCTCAGGAAAGTCAAGCTGAACATTTGTTACATATGTTCAGGGAGCCTAGGTCCAGACCATGCTTTAGGAACCCCCAAGCATCCAGATAGGTTAACTCTGTTGGTCTTCCTGTGGAGTCCGTAGTATTCTCTTCAGGTCCTTCAATCCTTCCCCCAACTCTTCCACAAGAATTTTGTAATGTGGATGGGAATTGCAATGTATCTGTAGATAGCCTTTTTGTTAAGATGGCCATTTTCATTATGTTAATCCTACTGATCCATGAGTGTGAGAGACCTTTCCATCTTATGATACTGTCTTCAAGTTCATTCTTCAGAGACTTGAAGTTCTTGTTACACAGATCTTTCACTTGTTTGATTAGAGTTACACCAAGGAATTTCATATTATTGTGAAAGGTGTTATTCTCCTAACTTCTTTCTCAGATTATTTATCCATTGTATAAATACTGATTTATTTGAGTTAATTTTTTTATCCAATCACTTTGCTGAAGGTGTTTATATTCTTGGATAGAATTTTTGGGGTCACTTACATATACTATCATACTATCTGTGAATAGAACTATTTTGACTTCTTCCTTCCAATTTGTATCCCCTTAATATCTATTAGTTGTCTTATTGTAATAGCTAGAAATTCAAGTACTATATTGAAGAGAAAGGGGAAGAGTGGTCAACCTTGTCTTGTTTCTGATTTTAGTGGAATTGCTTTAAGTTTCTCTCTATTTAATTTTATGTTGACTATTACCTTGCTGTATATTGTCTTTATTATATTTAGATATGTACATTGTATACTTGCTCCAAGGCTTTTAACATGAAGGAGTGTTGGATTTTCTCAAGGCCCTTTTCAGCAGCTAATTAGATGTCCATGTGGGTTTTTTTTTCTTTCAGTTTGTTCATATGGTTGATTATGATTTTCATACATTGAATGATCCCTGCATCGCTGGGATAAAGCCTACTTGATCATGGTGGATAATGTCTTTGATGTGATTTTGGATTTGATAATACTTCATTGAGTATTTTTGTTTCAATATTTATAAGGGAAATTGGTCTAAAATTCTCTTTGTTGACTCTTTGTGTGGCTAGGTATCAAGGTGATTGTGGTCTCATAGAATTAGTTTGCCAATACTCCTCTGTTTCTACTTTGTGGAATAGTTTGAAGAGTATTGGTATTAGCTCTCATTTGGAAGTATGGTAGAATTCTGCACTAAAGCTATCTAGCCCTGGGCTTTTTGTTTATTTGTTTGTTTTGTTGTCTTTTTTTTTTTATTGCTTTGGTTGAAAGACTTTTAATGGCTACTTCTATTTTCTAGCATATACTTCTTCTATCTAGCAGGTAAACTCGATAGTCTTGATTTAACTTAGGTCCATGGGATCTGTCAAGAAAATCATCTATATCATTCAGATTTTCTAATTTTGTGGGGCACAAAATTGAAATAAGGCCTAGTGATTTTCAAAATTTCCTCAGTGTCTGTGGTTATGTTTGCTGTGTGTGCCCTTGCATTGGAGCATAGATGTTCAGAATTGAGATGTCCTCTTGGTGGATTTTTCCTTTGATGTGTGTCCTCTTTTGATTACTTTTGGTTGAAAGTCTTATTTTATTATACATTAGAATACTACAGGTTTTGGCAGAGTTGGGGGTGGGCATTAGCTTGGATTTTTTTTTCTAGCCCTTTACTCTGAGGTAATATCTACCTTTGTTGCTAAGGTGTTATTCTTGAATGTCGCAGAATGATTGATTCTGTTTACATATCCACTATTAGCCAGTGTCTTTTCATTGGGGGAATTGAGTCCACTGAGAGATATTAATGACCAGTGATTGTTATTTCCTGTTATTTTTATGTTGGTGGTGGTACTTTGGGTTTGTGTTTGGAATACCCAAGCTACAATCCACAAACCCCATGAAACTCAAGAAGAAGGAAGACCAAATTCTGGATACTTTGATCCTTCTTAGAAGAGGGAACAAAATAGCCATGGAAAGACTTACAGAGATGAAGTGTAGAACAGAGACTGAAGGAAGGACAATCCGGAGACTTCCTCACCTGGGGATCCATCTCATATACAATCACCAAAACCAGACACTATTGTGGATGCCAATAAGTGCTTGCTGACAGGAGCTGATATAGCTGTCTCCTGAGAGGCTCTGCCAGTGCCTGATAAATACAGAAGTAAATGCTCACAGACATCCATTGGACTGAGCACAGGGTCCCCAATGAAGGAGCTAGAGAAAGGATCCAAGGAGCTAGAGGGGTTTACAGTCCCTTAGGAGGAACAACAATATGAACTAACCAACTCCCAGGTACTAAACCACCAACCAAAGAGTACACATGGTGGAACTCATGGTTCCAGCTGCATATGTAGCAGAGGATGGCCTAGTTTTATGGAGGAGAGGACTTTGGTCCTGTGAAGGTCTATGACCCAGTGTAGAGGAATGTAGTAGGATAAGGTGGGTAGGCGAGCAGGGTGAAGAGGAAGGCAATAGGGGTTCTTTTTCAGAGGGGAAACCGGGAAAGGGGATATCATTTAAAATGTAAATAAAGACAATAGCTAATAAAATAAAATAAAATAAAATAGAATTTCAGGGGCACTCACCTCCAGATTTTTAACCCAGAATTGTTCCTGTCTAAAGGAAATGCAGGGACAAAGTGTGAAGCAGAAACTGAAGGAATGGCCATCCAGACTGCTCCACCTGGGGCTCCATCCTGTATATAGATACCAAACCCAGACACTATTGCAAATGCCAAGAAGTGCAAGCTGACAGAAGCCTGATATAGCTGTCTTCTGAGAAGCTCTAACAAAGTCTGACAAATATAGATGTGGATGCTCATAGCCAACCATTGGACTGAGCAAGGGGACCCCAATGGAGGAGTTAGGGAAAGGACTGAAAGAGCTGAAGGGGTTTGCAACCCCATAAGAAGAGCAATAATATCAATCAACCAGAACCCCCTGAGCTCCCTGGGACTAAACCACAAACCAAAGGTTACACATGGAGGGACTCATGGCTCTAGCTCCATATGTAGCAGAGAATGACCTATACTGGCATCAATAGAAGAGGCCATTGGTCCTGTGAAGGTTCAGTGCCCCAGGTTGAGGGAATGCCAGGGTGGTGAGGTGGGAGTGGGTAGATGGGGGAACACCCTCATAGAAGCAAGGGGGGGTGGATAGTATAGGGAGTTTGTGGAGGGGAAGCCAAGAAAGGGAATAACATTTGAAATGTAAATAAATAAAGTATCCAATAAAAAAAAAGATTTTCAGATATACAATCCATATCCTGGAGTGAGCCTTAGATATACTTTTTAAAAATTGACTGATTATTCCCATAATATCTGTGTCATTATTGCACCAGTATATCTTACCAGCAAGTCACTGTTATAAGTCCTAAAGTTTGTAGTTAGGAAATAGTGACAATTATTTTCCTCCTCTGGTATCATGCACCATGATGGCTAGTTAATAGGGGGGGGGGGGAAACTTCTAGTTGGGAAGTAGACTAATTTATCTGTATTTAGTGATATAATGTCATCAGCAACAGAGTCTTACCATCAAGTTGTAGAAATTAACCAGTAACCTTACCAATAACCTATGCTCCTTACTCTTAATCTAGACATTTCCATCATTTTTTGGGTGTGGTCCACCTGACATCACCATCTTTTGTTGCAGTTTACATGCTATGTCTCCTAAATTTTTGCCACGTAAGAGTTTGTGGCAAATGCAGGTAGAATAGCCAAATGTTACCTTATAATATTCTTATTTTGTTTCACTTGGTTTCTAAAAATCCACCTTATAATATTCTTATTTTGTTTCACTCGGTTTTTAAAAATCCTTTCTCTGTCCTTTACTTATACTTCTAAGTCTTGCTGCTAGGTCCAGTCAATGACTATTGTCACTCAATAAAATGTTATCAAAGTGAAGAGTTTTGTGCTGAGGTATTTTTAAGGGATTCATATGCCTTCAAATGCTCAAGTGGCTCACAGTCACAGGAAGACCCGCTACCTAAGAATCAGGATGTAGAACTTTCATCTCCTTTGCCAGCACCATGTCCTTCTGGATTCTGCCATGTCTCTTGCAATGATAATAATGGACTGAACCTCTGAAACTATAAGCGTGCCCCAATTAAATGTTTGCTTTTTATAAGAAAAAACAAAGGAATGCCTGTGTCACTTTGACATTCTTTCTTCTGCAGCCAGAGAAAAGTGGGGTGTATATAGCAAAGAAACTGGGAAAAGTGGAGCTTGGTATTCATCCACACTGGGCATATAATATCATTATGCCATTTTGCTTCCATTGCTTAGCTAAATTTATTCTGACTTGTGATATTGTCATTCAGAAAGCCTCTCTTTTCTGTAATAATTTTCTTGTAGTACATAATAAGCTATTTTTCAAAGTTTATCTTTTCTTTTCAGAAAAGTAGTATATGATAAGATGTTTTAGCTATATATGAGGTTGAGTCAGAATCCTGTAGTTAGTATCTTGACAATACAATTTGCTAGTTGTGTAATGTTGAGCACATGAATAGCTTCTCAGAGCTTTGTAAAATAAGATTGAGAATATTATCTATTAAGGGAGACATCAAAATAAAATAGGTTACAGCACCTCAAGTGGTACCTGGGGTACAGGGAATACTTGGTAGGTGTTGATCACATATAGCAGGACTTTCACAAATATCTCTGTGATTTGTATACTAAAGTGTGAGGTATTTTGATAGTCTGATATGTATGAGTGCTGTTGTGGCAGAACAGCATTTGGTTTTATAGTTGTGTCTATAAATGCTTAGTTTTATTTACTCAAAAGAAAAATATTAGATCTAATTATAAAGCAAGTTATAAATAATTTTAAAAACAGACTTTTCCTTCTGATATAGATAATGAGCAGCTGTTCCACATCTGTTATTGTTTTTTAAACACTTACATGTTCCACATGATAAATAATTTCCAAATTCTATTTCTGATCCTTTTCTTTGCTAGATAATATGTTCTGGGAATTTCATATTGTTCTTGTACATGCATTTTTAAGCAATAATGATTGTATCATTTAAAAAGATAACTTTACTTAAATTTAATTTTTCTTATCTTATAGAGATATACAACTAATAAATGACATTGCATTAGTAGGGAGCTCAGTGTCAATTCTCTGTTTCCTTTATGAAAAGACTTATGAGAGAACGCATGGTTATTAACATATTTTAATTTTGAATACAAATATTCTACCTTATCATTTTATCTTATTTTTAATTAAAAGTTTTGTGAACAAAACTGCAAGATTTTGAAACATGTTTAAAATGTGTAGTCTTCAAACCAGGGTAACTGACATGTCTGTCACCTCAAGCATTGTGATTTCTCTGTGATAAGAACATCCACAAAGCATCTCTTCTATTTTTAAACATGCAATAATTATTTATTTATTATAGATGTATACTTATCAAGAGAAGATGAGAACTTATTTCTCTATCTAACTCTCCCAACCCATCCTTTCTCTTATCCTGCCTGACCTCTAGTAACAGTTATTCTCTTCTCTGCTTCTATAACATCTTCCAGACTGAGGCAACATTGCATTATTAGAGCAGGTGTAATATGATATACATAATATAATACAAATATAATACATTAATATTACCAATTAATTGGGATGAGAATACCAAAGGTATGCAATGGATTCTTGTGTACAAAGGAGTTCTTAATCCCTACAGCAGAATTTTCTCGTTCTATATGTAACAGCTGTAGGGTAATATCCTTACTCTGTTACTTACTTCCTAACGTAAACTTGAGCAAATTACTATGTCTAATCATCTTTCCATTTTATCAGTGCAATAAGCACTAATACACACACACAGACAAACACCATTAAATGAAATTATAGGTTGATATTCAAAATATATGTGAGGTACAAACAGCACTCCTAATGGTGACAGTCAGCTGAAATCACTCCTATGACACTGTGTACAGAAACTTCTTTCCTTCTCTTGCCATGGGCTCTTGGCAGTATATACAGCCTGAGGTATAGCTGATACTGAGTTAGATCATTATCAGGAAAGCAATCATTACAGTATATCATGTTTAAGAAGAAACCCAGAGGTTCTACTTTCATACTACAAAATTTGCTCCATTATAGCCAATATATAAATTTGTAAAGAAATTTTAATCCGGCAACATGGCTGTTCTGGCAATGGATAACATCCAAAGACCTTCTAGGTCTATGTGATCCAGCCGGAATGCATACATGTCCTGGATTAAACTATGATCTGGCTGGAATACAAACATGCCCTTAGTACATACCTCAAATCCCTAAATAACCTTAATAGAAGGAAGCATCCATGTAGCTGTCCCGCAGCCATGGATGAACTGGGTACCTGAAAGGGAGACTGGAAATAAAAAAAGGATGGGGAGGTGAATGGGGTTGGGGGAGAATGAAGCCAAGACAAAGGTGTCTGATCAAGGCTCAAAGTTTAATATCTAGCATTGTATTTATATAGGGAGAGCCTACAGACCAACCCTTTGTTTCATCTGGGTTTTGTTGCTTTGTTTCAGCTGGATTATGTTGTGAAGCAAGCTCAGCTGTAGGAAATGGCAGGTGCAGAAAGACTCCACTTAGGTCTTCAGAGGACTCAACCTAGGTCACTAAGGTCCTACTGTGACAAACACTTAAGGTCTACTTACCTTGCTCAAGGATGGGGGAAAGACACATATCCATGCTTGACAGTGATGTCTAATTGAAGAACAGACAAAGCCATGAATCATAGTTTTCTATGACTTCTGTTTGACAGAATGAGTCATAGATGGGAGATGCCCAACTCACATGAGAATAGCACAGGAAAGAGGCAACTTATGAGAGCAGGCAAAGAGAAGGAGGACAATATTACCAGGACAGTTTTATAGAGACAGGTTACAGGTGAAGACTGAATGAGCCAGAGAATGAAAAAGAGCCAGAACAAGAAAAGGTTAGCACAGTTAATTTGAGGCCAAACAGAGCAATTCAGTCAGAAACTTAGAGAAGGCAAATTTGATCAGTCAGCTTTGAGTATAGTTTGAGCCAGAACAGCTGACTTGAAGCAGCCAGGCAAAGTTCAGAAAGGATTAGAAAGAAAGAGTTTATTCAGCAGTAGGTATCCGATGGTAAAACAGTGCATGCCTAAGTTAGCAGACAGAGACAGGAAGATTAGATTGTACAGAGGCTAGAAGCTCCCAAACCTAAACCTAGGGATAGTGAGAACAGAGAAAGAAATGGTCTGGGCTTAGCCCAAGTCACTTATTCTCATAGCTTGGGTATGGCTTTCATCTTATCCCTTCATCTGAGGGAATAAAGTTACATTTACGTGAATTCTTCTGTTACACTGTAACTCTGAAGATGACGTATTTAAGATTGCTCTTAATCAGAGCTAGGAAGAATGATAATCACAGATTTATGTGAAGCACAATGATTTCTCTGTGAAGACTTAATGGTGGACTCTTACTGTGAATAACTTAGTTTGTGTAGGACAAGACTCAGCAGGTTTTGTCTGACTGAGACCCACCTAAAAACCACCATTTTGGCTTCATTCTTTTTATAAAGTCTCCCATGGTCTTGCAAAAGGGTTGGCTCATAGAGAGGTGTACTACTCTGGAACCAGGCTGGAAATTTGCCCCACCAGTGAGAGTTAGTGTTCCTTGTGCCTCTGAAATATGTCATATGAGAAATAGAGGATCACAGTGTGTTGAAAGAGAAAACAACATCAGGGCTTACATTGGCCTTCATTGGAGGTAGGAAATCCTGCTATGGTATTACCAGTCAAAGGCCTATAGGGGTCCTTTAAAATATATTAGTCAGGGTTCTCCAGAGAAATAAAACAAATCAGCCATGGATGAATAGATAGATAGATAGATAGATAGATAGATAGATAGATAGATAGATAGATAGATAGATAGATGATAAGGTGATTTGTTATGCAAATTGGATTAAGAGATTATAGAGACCAAGATGTCCCACAGTGAGCTATATCCAGATTGTTAATCTAGGAAAGCCTGGTTTATTCTAAATTCAAAGCATATGCATGTATAGTATGTGAATGGTGTTAGAAGCCTGAAGACGGAGTCTGATTCCTTAAAACTGGAGTTAAAGACAGTTGTGGCCTACCATGTGGGAACGGAGAATTAAACCCACATCCTCTGCAAGATAAGTAACTTGCTCTTAACTACTGAGCCAACCATTCACCCACAAGCAATCCAATTTATACTGTGTTCAGGATTTAGGGCCGACTAATTCTGAAACCAAGAGTGAAGATGGGATTTTTTTTTTTAAGAAGTGACTATTGGTTGAAAATTGAATCCCACATTTTCTTCTCCATAAAAATCATCAACTGTTCAATATTCCAATCATTTCTTCCCCTGTACCTAGCAGAAAATCATAGGATTACTGCAGGAGTGATCAAAGTAGGGGATTCATGTCATGTACAACTGAGTAATGAGACAGTCTCACAACTACCAATATCTTCAACCCACCTTGTGTCTGTCACATTCAATTTCATGAACTTTGAATACTAGGGTTTTCCAGGCAGGACTGTGAGGCCTTTTTATTAGAGGATTTGAGTATACTGAGAGAAATACCATGAGTGTACTGCCTACAGCACTGTCTTTGGCTGTTCCCTAAAATCCATTCTTCCCTCCTTGACCATGTTTGTGTTTGGTCAATAAATATACATGCCTTGTTTGTTCTTTTATTCTTTTTTTTGATGACATAGTTTCTAACCTCTTTTCTAGCTAGTGGGTTGTGTTTTGTTTGTTTGTCTTGTTTGTTTGTTTGTTTTTTCAAGCACCGTGTGAGATGTGAATCTTCTCTTCCCATGGAATAGAATGCAGACAGGGATGAGCCACTCAGTGAATGGGAGAATTGTAGGAGAGTAAGTCTCTAGGTCCTGGTACTCCAGAGTACAACATTAGTTTTGATTTGCATTAGAGAAAAATCAGCATTTTCTTTAAGCTATTTTTTAATCTGTTTTATTTAGCTGTACATACACAATTATACAAATTATGTACCCTAATGAACAAGCTCTCAATAGTCATTAAGTTAAAAATACTGTTGAAAAGCTCTGCCCCGAAACACAAAATTATGAAAACATGTTTTTAGAGTTCCCATGCCAAAGTTCACAAAGGTTCACTTACAATATGATAATTTCTAAGCTATTATAAAAGACATCAACAATAATAATAAGAGACCAGTGGAGAGGCAATTAGAATCCTTAACATTTTGAAGTACCTTTTGAATCTGATAATTATTATATAGTTAAACAAATAAGATAAAAAAACTGCTCTATAGAACATTATAAAGATTCTGCAAGAATGGAACAAAAATAATTATGCCTTTTAAAGCTAAAACTGTAATTAAAATTTTGACAAGGTCTTTAATTAAAATTACAGTGCAGCCTAAAAGATGAAATTGAAAAATATCTCACAGAAAGTAATGCAAAAAAGCAGATAAAGCAAATGCAATATTTTTATTTTAAAATTCCAACATGTAAATGATACAAGTTATGGAAAGAGAATGGGTACAACCAAGTGAATGAAATCTTAAAAAAATCACTAAAGAAAAATCTCTAGAGTTGAAGAACATAAATGTACAGATTAAAATGAACATTGTATGTTTAGCAGAAATAATCAAAATAGACAAATAATAATCATCACCACTTAGAACATCAGAAAAGAGAACCTTATTAGAAAATCCAGTGAAGGGGCAGAAATGGTAGATTAGCTTCAGAATAGAATCACTAGAAACAGAAGTAATGAAGTCCTAGCTCTACAATTCTAATGAAAAAATATTTTCAATGTAAAATTCTACAGCAATGTGAACTATTAATCAAGTATAAAAATGATAAAATTTTAAGCATTTAAGAACAAAAATTGTTTCCCACAGAAATTGTAGAATGATCTCTTATTAAGGAAAATAGACCATAATGGAGAAGCATAGACACCAGAATATAATACAGTCATCTCAAGAGAGATGAGAGCAGCATCCCTAGAAGAGTGGGTAGTTTAAAACAGTTTCCTTAGGATCAGAACTTAAAGCAAAATTCTAAGTGCTTGTTATGTATTGAATCAATTCCCAACAGAGTGAGAAATATATAGAAAAGAGAAAGGTGATTTAAAAAAAAACATGTTGAATTTTTTTCAACATTATCACAGTGTTATATTCTGGGACATAAACTTTCCTAAGAAATGGTCCCATGTACAGACAAAGAGATTAGCCTTCTATATTGGTGTGTCAATCCAAATTAACTGAAAAAGAAGTTTACATGGGAAAACTGGATCCTTCCATTTGACTGATGGTTATGCTGTAAAGCTATATTTTGAGGCATTAGCATTTACAGGAGCCAGGATGAGCACTCTAGTCTTGTGAGGGTGTCTGAGAAGGGTACCAACAGTGACCACTAAATTGGTGAGAAATCTTGAAGAAGATGATGTCAAGAAATACTTAATCTGAAGAGATTAACAAGGGGTCTATACAAATGGAAGTTTAAAGATGAATAGTGATAGTTACTTAGAAAACTTTGCAAACAATCAAAAAGCTATACAATTTCAAAATGCACAGAACAAGAAATTAATAAAATTTCAACAGTGAAAACATTTCAGATGGTTATAATAATAGACAACTGAATGCTGATCTAATAAAAAGTATGATAAAATTCTAGCTCTAGATAGAAGGCTGACAAGTAAAGGGCAAAAAAAGTAAGATTGGCCATTAGTGAACCCAGCAATGAGCCAAATAGGACCAGCACTTCCCTACCCCAGAGTCTGGGACCCACTTGTTCACGTATTCAGGAATCTCATTAAAACACTATATACTGGGAGCTATAATATATACACAGAGGACCTTGTACAGGCTAAGAAGTGGAAAATTTCTAGTGATGGAATTGTGTGTGTGTGTGTGTGTATATACCTGTGGACCCTGAACTTGACTGTTGGGTATCTTCCTGGATTACTGTCCACCATATATATTGATACAGTCTCTGGAAGAACTTAGAGCTGTCCTTTGGCTAGGCTAGCAAATCTGAGGATTCTCTGTCTCTGCTTCCTACATACCAGCATTAGACATGGGCTGCCAAACCCTGCTGTTCATTAGGGCAAGTGCTTTATCCCTGAGTCGTCTCCAGAGACTACTCTACACCTTCCTAGATTTTACTTCTTTAAAAAATGACTTTTCAGCATTTACAAAGAACCAAATATGTCACTTACAAGTGTCTATTTTGCATTACCACATACAATATAAAGACAGAATGCTGCAAAGTCTATGAAGAAGATATTTTGCTAGTTCTAAGTAGGTAGAATATTGGGCTTTTGCTGTTTGTTTTACTCTTAATGTGGATTCAGATAGGATCTCTTGCTTTACTTTTGTTTCCCCACAACAAAACACTCAGTTAAGAATTCAATGAATGCTTACGATGTGACTTCTCTGTAGAGCCTCTCCCTGACCTCATGGGGGGTGATTCTACAGTACTCAAGAAGTAAAGAAAAATGGGTAAACTTAGCCAACCCCTTGCCAAAATTCATTTTCGCATTCACTAAGAAGCCTGTTCCTCTTTGTTGAAAGTAATCTTTACATTCGCCTTTCAGCGGTCATGTGATTTGTTACCTCTTAGCTCATCTAGGATAGGTTAGAGGCAGGCCCTGTTCTCTTAATTCATAGATAGATGGCTTAGTGGGTAAGAATCCTAGCTTCTCTCCCAGGGAATCCAGGTTCAATTTTCAATACTCAAACGATCTCTCTCAATTGTCTGTGCTATACATAAAATAAAAATAAAAGAAAAAATTAAAAGTGTCAATGTATAGCCTATGCTCAGGGCTGCAGATGGGATGTGCACCTCTACAACTTAATATAAGTTCTCTAGCCTAGGTCTCTGCAGCAAAATCTGTAGTAGCCGAGCTTTACATCTTCCCAACCCCCAAGAAAACCATACTTCATGAATGAAATGCAAAGTGATCCTTGATAAGGAAGTGGACAATTTTACCCATTTTCCCGAAGTTCTTGAAGCCTGTGAAATCTCCTCTATGGGATGAGGGAGGAGCCATGAAGATCTTGTACATAACTCACACAGGTAGCAAGATAGCTGAACTTCAGCTTTTCAAATGGACTTGGGAACCAGCTCCTGAATGAGCTATGTCCACACGCTATTTCCTCATAACTTAAGGTCCTAGTGTGCACTGAATTCCTGAGTACAAGAGTCTTGCAACTTAATTTCTTTTCTAAAGTTTACTCAGTTGTTTTATGTACAAAATTATATTTGTATATTTTAGAACATGTCTAAATTCTAGCCAAATACTAATTTTGAAAAAAAAAAAAAAAGCCATAGTCTTTCACCTCTGAATAAATCTTATTGATACATTTTCTTATAAGATTCAAAACAAAGCTTTTCTCATGCACTTTCCTCCATTTCTAAATATCTAGTAGAAAAGTGAGCTAGTGGCACCTATCTGAGCTGCTTTTCCGGGTGTTTTGCAGCACACTCGATTTCAGAGCACAACAGTGTGCTTCACATAGCAACACTCCAGGATGCTCAAGACCACTTTGGGCACAACTTTAGCATCTTCCTTTAGGAACTGAGTAGCCTCAGAGGAGAGGTCCAAGCAAAGATGTGGTTTGATACTAACCCACAAAAGACGGGTACAGCTCTCAGACAGGGTACCTCGGTTGTGTGCTTTGCTGGGTAGAGAAAGATTTAAGACGCAAGTGCTCCTGTAACAGCTGCTTGCACAGTGGCAGATAGAAGTAGAGCTATATAGATTTCTCAGCTAGGGGTCACTAGGCACCCTTCCTATGCTTCAGGAGAAGGGTATTTACCAAGGAAACATGCCGAGAATCATGCCTTCTTTGGATTTTTCTCCTTTGTTTAAGGTTCCTAACACACCTTTCATTGTATTGATTTCTCAGTTTTATTTCTTATTAGTCAATATACAGATTAAGAATATTTATGGCTTGAGTTAATTTCTTTCAGTTGGCTATAAATAGCTAGACAATTTTTTTTAAAAAAAATAAATAAATAAGGATGCTGTTTTGAGAATTCTTTTTTTCTATATATTTGAAATCGTTATAAACACTCCGGGGAATTGTACAGAGACCTATAAATAAATGCCTCTGCATGATAAAATTTAGTGCTATGGTCAGCAAAATATGTCTTAAATTAGAGAGCCTACAGGCATATAATCCAACTAATGCTGCAGGATTACCATGCAGCATGAATTTGAATATTCACATCAATACCATGTTGGAATGTAAAACTGTCTCCTATCAATAGAATATGAAAGGTTTGCCTTACAAGCCGTGTTCCTGATTGCTTGTCTACTTACTATACATCAGTTTGGCCCCAGAGATTGAAAAGCTCCTGTGACTGTGTTTTCAGTGATCCCTGAAACAATAGAGCAGCCAGGGAAACAATGCAAATATAGAGATTCCCCAGAAGCCAACTTACTGCTTTTCCACCATCCTGCTGGGGTGGCTATTTCCACAGGTGTGCTGAAAAAAGAATGAGGGCTGAGCTGAGAAAAGTTCCAGGGAGAGTTGCCAGATAAAGTACAAGTCATTACAATATTTTGGGTGACAATTTATACTAAAATTTTACTTATTCTTTTAAATATAACTATGTGTCCTAATTTTTTTTTTCAAATTTGGCACTATTATCACTTATTCCTGTGAAAGAATTTATTTCCTTCTGTGAATACAAAACTCTTTATTTTCTTCTTTTCTTTCTTTCTTTCTTCTTTTTGCTAAGTTAGGGGAAAACATGAAGGTATTTGCTGATGTGTCTGTATTTACCTTTTAAAACTCCATTTTTTCCCTCACAGGAAAAAAAAATAAACAAGTAAAAACTAAGTAGTCATGCTGGTCCATGAATTTATAAACTCAAACTAATTATGTTTTTCAGAGTTATATGCTCCCAGCATCTAATTCCATTCGCATAAACATTTTAAGTAAATTAGCATAATGGTCAGTGCAAGAGAAATCACAAAGGGCTTGTTCATATGTTTCTTAATTTATCTCTTGAGCAACAACTTTCATCTCCAGAGATTCAAACAGGGAAAAAGCATTAAACAGTCAAGTATAGGACTGTTTTATTATTTTAAGCCTCCTTTTGAGAGTATCAAATGTAAATACTCTTTACATAAGCACCATATTATAAATGTCATAATTAGAATATTTATTATCTCTTTAGGGTCTAGTATACTTGTAAATTGGCATAGAAGTTAGATGTTTGCATTATTTGAGTTGAAAAGATGTTTAAGATCCCGTCTATAAGTATTATTTCCTCTCAAAATGCTGTAGTACTTAAAAGACTGCCACCTGGAATGGAGAGATGGATCAGTTAGGAAAGTGTTTGCCTTACAGGCATGAGGATCTAAACTCTGGTCCTCTAGACCGACTTAACAAGCTATCTATCTATGGTATAGAACACCTATAATCCTGAGAATTTGTAGGTAAGTGGATTCCTCAGGCTTGCTGGTCAGCAGCTCTGCCTACTTGGTTAAGTTCGTGGCCAGTGAGAAACTGTCTCAGTATGACAAGGTATACAACATCTGAGGAACATGAGCCTTTACACGCATGCACACACAATGACATGTACACACACACACACACACACACACACACACACAAAGGGGGGGGCTATCCAGTGTTTATTTTCACAGTCTGAACCTGAGTTAAGTTAATGGCTAGATAAAAAGAATAAAATATTTGTAGGAGATAAAAATTATGCCAAGGGTGCTAGAGACATGGTTCAGCAGCTAGGAGTGCATGCGGCTACTTCCAGAGGACCTGAGTTCAGTCCCCTGCATCAATACCATGTTGATCACACCTCTTTGTGACTCCAGTTTCAATGGGATATGACACCTTTAGCTTCTGAGGGCACCTGCACCCATGTGCACATGCTCCTCCTTCACATATACAATTAAAAAATAACAAAAATATTGTTTTTTTAAATGAAACACAAGAAAAATGTTGTGTGTACAGTGTATCTGACTCATGGTATACTTCTTATTTTCAAATATGTCCCATGTTTAGTTGAGAAGATTTAGTTTCATTTAATCATTTCTTTTCTCCCTTTCTTTCCTAGTATTACAACTACACAGTTATGGTTTGTGTTTCATTTAAGCAAAGTTAGGAGTTATGTTTATTCCACATTAAGACAGTTTTGTTTAAACTTAGAAAAATAAAACATAGATTTTATTACCAAATGCTGAGAATTTAAAGTGAATCAAGACACACACATACACACATATGAATTTAACAAACCAGAAGAAGTTTTGAGTTAATTCCCCTTCCAAATGATCCTGTAGTTTGATCCTAGCCGTAAAGAAGTTCTTTAAAATATTGACAAAAATTGCCAATAATCTGTCTCCAAACAATTTTTTAAAATTTAAATATTTTAATTGTTACATTAAAAGTGTTATCTTCTTAAATAAACTTTTGATTAAAACAAATCAAAATAGAGCAAAACACGCAATTATTACAAATAAAGGTGGATTGTCACTGTATGTCATCTGGATTTCAACCAAACTTATTCCTATTTCCTTCAATCAATTTTTCCCTCCTTCCCTTCTCTCCCTTCTGCTTCCTTCCTTTTGACTCCATTTTTTCTCCTAGCTCCTGAATTTAGCAGTAATTTAGATAATGTCTATTATCCAACGTTTGCCCGGAAGTACTGAAATGTGCAAGATCTATTTTCACAGAAAGTGATGAGACAAAGTAACCCACTCTGCTGTAGTGTCTTCCCTTCTGTTGTTGTTGTCACGTTATTTCTTGCTATCTTCTTTTCTTTCTTTGGGACTGTAGAAGATATAGGTTCTACAGATTGTTAATGGTACAAAAAGGACACTAGGAAGACAACCCACCATAATTCAAAGAGATGACATTCAATGGAATTCAGTGCATCCGAGCTTCTGCTAATACACACAAGATGTAGGGCAGGTCTCTGGATCAGGAATCTTGAATACTAAGCGGCAATGCATGCATGAAATAAATCAAATGGGAGAAGAGTGAAAATGCTTCATGCTTTCGCTCCAGCAAGCCAGATTTTTTAAAAAGGGAGCCTGGCTCCCTTCAACTATTTCTGCGTGTAATCTCTTGGCAATTATAACTTTTTTAAAACTATAAAGAAAATATAAACAAAGAGAGGGTGCTGGAGGAAAGAAAATAGTCTCCTTTTCTTGAGTCTCCCTGCTCAGTTGTTAGGAAAACAAGCTGCTGTGTGTCATCTGTTTCATGATGGGCAAAATATGATTGAGATTAAAAAAAATAAGCAAAGTACACCTGGTTATTATTTGTAAAGACTTAACAGTAAGTTTTTAATGATTAATTTATCTGCCACATAATGTTTAATAGATCATGGAAACATCAAGGGAGGAATGTGGTTCTGCATCTCTAAAAACCTCCTTCCTGGGCTCAGAACGGTAATAGGCGTAGACGGGCGTCATTAGTCTTGTTAGGGGCTTGTTCCTAGAGGAATCTCTCTGCATTACTTTTTAGAGGGAAGGTCAAGGAAGCCACCCCCTGGGACTCCCCTGCAGGATACAACTAACACACGCATAAACTGTATGGAAATGGCTAAATTATCTTTACTGAGACCTTGGTCTTTCGAATCAATCAAGTCCTTCTGAACTAGTAAAACAGATAAGCACCCTGCTGACAAAAGTGTTACTCTCCTTATGCTCCTCATGACTGGCACTACAAATTTAACAATAAACAGGCAGTTATTTGTCTTACCTCTTTAAAAAAAAAACAAAATACGTGTGCTGAAAGTCCTACTGCTGCATGGACAATTCCTTTTTTTTTTTTTTTTTTTCCAAAGCGGGAGCAGATCTAAGAAAAGAATCGCTAAGTGGATTCTGTGTCACTCTTTTCCTCCCCCAAAGATTCTTTGTCCAGGATTCCAGTGTAACTGCCACCTGAGCACATGGAGAAGGAGATGTGAATCTGACAAGCCAAAACAAAGCAAATAAGGGACCCAGGCTGCTTTTCAGGGTGGAGTGAGCAAATTTATCCACTTCTGTCCCAGCTTTCAGAGAAGGGCAGCCCATGTCAAAGCTTCATTCTGACACCTAATTCAAGGGGGGATTATAAGTCATCAATAACAATGACTGTAAAATACTTTGTACATAAAAATGGCTTAGAACTTCCAATTAACAACGGCAAGTAGCTCTCTGGGGTCTACCAGGAGAAATAACTAAGCTGGTAAATTGGGTTTTACTTGGTATTTCAGTGCCATTAAAAATGGACCTCTTTTCCCATCTCCAATTCAAAGATCCAGATACGATTTCTTTTTTTATGTGTACTACCGCATGTGGTGCTTTTGAGAGGACAGGTTGGGTGGAAAAAACCACTGAGTTGAGGATTCCCTGCTATTTAACATGAGTACTCTCAGCAAGCATGTGTCCTAAGCCCCTTCATGCAAAACAAGGAGTAGGAATAGAAAGCGAGACCCTCGTGCTTTCTCTCAGTTTACTTAGGACTTTGACACATACATTAATACACTGCAAATGTAACCTAGGAGCTGCCCGTTGAGTTTCTAGTATGTTCCAGGCACTGGGTTGACACCACAAGAGTTTTCATTTACACCTCACTTACACCTGTGAGGGAATTACCAAGTAGTGCCGCAATAAAAGTAATAGCCATGATTATGGGTCAGGCATTATTTTAAATATATTAAAATTAATTAACTCACCAAGACTCAGAATAATCTCACAAAGGAGGTAACCATTATTTCTATTTTAAGGTTGCGTACATTTGAACAGAGAGGTCATCTGGGTGGCTCAAGTCTCCAGGAAATGGAGAGTTGAACTTTGGCAGTTGGAGTCCAGGCATCCTTATCCACTGTTACATTCTCGGAAAAGAGGCCAAACTCCATACACCTACCATCTAGGGTATCTACCTGGTGGTAAAAAGGTAAATAAGATAAAACAGATAAGATCAGTCTGTACTTCTTGCCTGAGTCCTGACAGACTGGCCAAGAACTCTGGGATGCTAGGCATCACAGGAATGCGCAGAACAGCTGTGACATATAAATAAGGCAGCATTGCATTTAGGCAGGACCTTCAGATAAGCTTCTAGAAAACAATAACTCATTGTGGTTTCCGCTTCCTTAGTCTTAGTCTTCTTCCCATTATTCTTATCACTTTTGGAATAGAAGTTTATTGCATGGCCACAGGAAGTAATTCCAAACATAGAGTTGAGTCAAAATGACCACCATTCCCAGCTTCTAAAGAGGCAACTCTGAAATCTTAGTCCATAACATCAAAGCCTGGACTTCTAGAGCTTTACAGAAGGCAGGTGGAAAATCCAGAGATTACAACGGCTCTTTAGATGTCATTACTTACAGAGCATCCTAGAGCAGTGTCAGCTGGATGTGGGTTTGGTGGCCCTGACAGACAGAAACTCTGGATTGAGTGGGAAGCTGTATGTGATTTGTCCTGTGGGGACCGTCTCTCCAGAAAACACTACCTTCAAGTCAGGGCTGCCAACCAATAGAAATATCCCACTCTCCAGAAAAGCAATTTGATGAGAGGTGGGGAGGCATTTGGAGAAGGTCACTTGGAAAATGGGCAAGGAGAAAAAAAAGTACAAGAAGGACCCTCAGCTTCTGTGTGGTCCTTGATTTCTTCCAGTCAAGAAGGGGAATGTGGCAGGAAGTGAAAGGTAGATATGATCATATTTTACTGTATAAATATATAAAGTTCTCAGAAATAAAAATTAAAGGCAATGAAAGTTAAAAAAAATAATGTGTAACAGCCTTTTTACTGTATTTCTCAAAGTTCGCATTATTCTTAAGTATACAGCGAGTTTCACACAAAATGATTGAGTTGAAGTCTTTCTTCAATTTTCTCGTGGAGTCCCTTTTTCCAAACCGTCAGGTGGGCCAGTGACAGGTGAACAACATTAGGGCAATACCCTATTAGAAAAGGACCTCTGGACGTTTATACTGAACCTTTCAGAGAATTTTAAAATCATACAAAAATACAAATATATTGTTTTCACAAACAACACACTCTAATTAAAAACCTATAGTTCTAGTTATGGCATGGTATACCAGGCTGGCTTACCAGAAGTACTGAGAACGGCTCCGGTGGGCACTGTCTGTCTTTCATAAAGATCTGTAACAGTACTCACAATAAACAGGACCCACCCACAAAACATGAAACCTATTCTTGCTACTCTTTTGTCATTCTTTTACGTAATAACAGCTTATAAATTACACACCACGGAAATCTTTATTTATGTTCACGTGTAGAAACTGCAAGAAAAACTTCATTACTTTTTCCCCCCTTTTAAAGAAAGCAATTGTAATTCATTGGGAGGAGATAGGGAATCTATTCACGTGTATGAAAGCGTCTCGAAATGTAAACCTGAATGAGTTAGCAAATGTGCCCTCCCAACTTGTCCTTGAGATGCAGAGGCAAACTAGCTGGTTGTGACTGCACTTTCCCACTACACCACACACACAATGCCTTGTGGCTTGAATCCTTTCTCCCCAGATAAAGGCAGATATGGCCTATAATACATTCTGAGTTTACTCAGAAAAGTCTCAATGATACACATGGTCTGCTGACTCTTACAGCAAGGATTTGAGCAGCACAGGCAATCCATCCTAAGTGTGTCCTTACATATGTGAACCTCAGCAGAAGCTGAGCTGAACCACACTTCGCAGTTGGTTTGGTTGGGGGCAAGGTACCCCCTGCCACTTTTTTCCCCTCTCCATGTCTCTTGGAAGTATCGTTTTATTTCATACAGAAATAAGCTGATTAGTATGTAAAAAAGCAGCATCCCTTGACTTCCACCAATGTGTTTTGATTTTCATTCCAGGCTTCACGTCCTTCCTGCATACATTTAGCTGGAAATCATCCCCCTCCTGTGATAGGCACTGGGTCCAGGGCCTGGAAGTACTTACTCCTCTTCCAAATCTTGCTTACATTTGCATGTGAAAGGAGAGAAATGCTGTTGAGTGATTAGTCATCTGAAATTCTGCACCATGAGGGGGAAAAGTGCTTTTGGCTACTTACAGAGAGAAAAATCTATATGAACAATGAATGCCATATTGATGTGCTGGAGGGAAGGGGTGGGGTTTTAGCACATCATTATGAATATCACCTGAACAACAATGAAATCATTACTTCCACATATGAATAACAGCTAACTGGAACATCACACAAATATGGTTTTCTTTTCACTACTTTGATTTTTTTTTAAAAAAAATATTAATTCTATAGTCTTAAAAAGCCCTTTCTCTGACCTGATATTTGCATGCCATATTGAAGAAACTGGTGATCAATATGTATTGATTTGATCACTAATTGCATTAATTTTGCTTTGGAAATTAGAGAGGCTCTAATGAGGATGTGAAGTCACTTCAAGACAGTGCACTACTGGTGGGCTAATTTAGCTGGACTCTGTGCATCAGATTATTTCATTATGAGCTGTCAATTACCATACAAACGAATGAGATAAATAGCCTTTTTTGAGTAGATTTACATTTTTAATTCATCTATAAATTTCAAGAGCTTAAGTTAATTTATAGCCTAGCATCATATTTAATATACAAACGGTTCAATCGCGAATGCATTAGCTACGTAAACCCTTTCTTTAGTCCTTTGTGTGACACTTCCAACAACATTAGAAACAACCTGCATTTTACCTTCATTCATGCTGTGTTTACTCCCTTAAAAGAAAATTGGAAATATATTGGGTTTTGTTAAAATCTTTGGTGTTAAAATCTTTTGTGTTAAAATCTTTTGTGTTATTGCTCTAGCTATTGGTACAGTGAAGCAACAACAACAACAAGAGTAGGTATGTCATTTAAGGCACACAAATGCTAAGACTATGAAATAGTCAAACTGATTGTGAACTTGAGTGTAGATACTAAAGTAACTCCCTCAAAATTCCGTGAGTGTATTCCTCTTCACAAAACTTACTGTACAACTGAACGAAATAAAGAGACTCCAGAAGCAAGATTTTTACTGTAAGATTTGATTTTTAATTTGATCGTTGGGAGTTGGGAATGGGGTGTACAGAAGGCAAAGGGGGGGAGTTTAACTGGGTGTCTAGAATTCTAGACTATACAGAGGAAAATCAAGTCATCAAAACAGACCCCATAAAAATTTTGCAAGTAAATATTTGAAAGCTCATTCTATTTGAGAAAAAAAAAGTATATAAATGAGCAAAAATAACACCGATATTATTTCACATAGCCATTCACAGTCCAGGACAAGTAGTGACAGTGAAAAAAATTTTTTTGTTTTGTTTTGTGTTTGTGTGTGTGTGTGTGTGTGTGTGTGTGTGTGTTGCTGTTGTTTGTTTGGTTTTATTGTTAGTCTCCTATTTAGGATTTTACGCTAAGTTTATAAACATACAGTCTAGGAATCTAATTCCTTCAGTTATGTTTATGATGCCCATGTAAGCTTTCAAACCTTATAAAATGGCTCAACAGCTGAATTTAGACTCTCGCTCAATTTCTTGTTCCCTGGTGTAAACTACATCATAGCATGATAGCAAAAATATCCCTGGATTTTTGATCTTAGGACATGACCTATTATAAAGCCAAAGCAAAGGTTTTGTGAGAGAGACATTAGAGTTGTGGGCTCACCAGAATCCAGGGATCCCTTTGGCATTTAGTATAGACCTGTACTAACAAGTCTATAAGTTTTCAGATTCACTGAAAACTTCCAGCATCCAATGTTGAAGCTAATATGACACTCAGGAGATTCATTTGCACATCGAAGTTAGAGGAAGATTCATCTAGTTCTCCTTGTCATCTAGGAAGCACAGCAGCTTAGGCAAAGATTACCTAAGGATGTTATTCATAGTGGCAGAAATTAACTCTCGTGTGTATGTAAAATTATGGTGTGAACGCAGGAATTTAGATCTCAGTACTAGGTTCTACAGAGTCACGTCATTCTGCAGCTGATTAGTTACTGGCTGAACTCGCAACTAGCTTTGGGAACTGCATGCCATAGTTATAAAGGTGTTAAATGCAGGAACTTTCAGAAACTATCCCTACAGCTGAGTATGTACAAGGCAAGCAAATAGTTGCCCTTGTATAGACACAGCTGAGCGCACTTAATTAGTGACAATTACAACGTTGTTCTAAACTGCCTGCAACCTTGCTCGGATAAACTCATTTAAGTAAACACAATGTCAAGAAAATGGACAAGCCCTTTGACTTGCTAGAGAGATAAGAAAGTGGTGTATTCTTCTGGCAATTAGATGTGTGCCTTTTAACTGGAGTTATTAAAGAAAACTGAACCTCACATGTACTAATAAAAATCTCACAGAAATCTTTACATTATTTCTATTAGCTTTTTGACATTAAATATATAACAAATACTCTTTTTCTTTTAAGAATGTGCCCTAACAGTCATCACACACCAAGTTTACACTAAGAGCTTTCCGGAAAATACCTGGAAATACATTTGCAGTAGTTTATAAGCTCATGAATATGTAGCATTTTTATTAAAAGAAAAAAATGGGAACTTTTGCTAATGCTTGGTACTCAAGAACAGGTCTTTTATTTATTTATTTTTTTGAATTTTATGACTTCAATGCACTTCAATCACTGGACCAAAATTATTTTAAAACTACTTTTTTTGAGGCCATGAATTTGAGAAGAAGTGAGGATGGAGGACACAAGAGGAACTGGGAGAAGTAGTGGAGTAAAATCTGATGTAAATATGGTACTGCGAAATTTCCAACAAATAAAAATAAAATGTATAAAAATATGTAATTTTTTTGTGTTTTCCTACCTCTGAAGGCTACATGAATAAAAAGGCTATTCCTAAGAACCAAGAAAGGCTTTCACAGTTTTGTTTTATAACTTCATAGTTAATAGTCGGGGGTTCAAGTGAGCAGAAAATAAACGCTTAAGTTCCGTGGTTTCCCAATGGCACCACAGTAACTCTGTCATTCAGAAGATGTATGTGTTTGCTGTTTTCCAATTGGGGAGTCAGAGCTTAGGTAGATGTTGCTCTGATATATTTACATGCCCTTCTGCAGGTCTTTAAAACAAACAGATTATGAAGGACTAATCCACACTAGTACTCGGAACAGTATTCTACTAACTAGTTGCAACCAACCCAGCAAAATTCATCCATTCCCTACCATGTGTTTAAATAGATATTTTTGTCTCAGTTGTATGACTTTCTGGAGACAAAATGTCTGATGATCTTTTGTAGCATCTTATAACTCTAGCCTTGGATTCTTCTAAAATACACATAAATCCCAGCATGCTGAGCTGAATAACTAGGAGTTTAGTGGGGCCAATTTTTATTCTGTAGGCATACATAGTGTCCCACTAATGTGTTCCTTTTGCTTTCTACTTCTCATATTTTCTTTCATACAACTGCCAAAATCCCTTCTATGTGAAGATATTTGAGGCTAATGTCAGGTGATATTTGGTGTTCCCTTTTCTAAACTGGTTTATTTTTATACATAAATTATCAACCTTTTGTCATACTGGCTTGTAATAATTCAGTCATTAGGGCTGTGAGTTTTGATTATCTCTGCAACCTCACCTCTTAACAGAACATTTTTATTAAGCTAGTGAACACTTAGTTAAGGGCTCTTCAAACTCGACCCAGATCTTTGAATCCCTGAAAAAACAAAACTATCCTTTCCTTAATCACTGTTACGGCTGTGACGACTTGACAGTGGAGACTGGGGAAGTGGCTCAGTAGATAAAGTGCTTAACTTGAAACATGAGGACCAGAGTTGTATTCAGTAGACACCATATGAAAGTTGCACATCGGTGGCTGGTGTCTATCATTTCAGCACATGGAAGGTAAAAGCAGAGAGGTTCCCTAGGGCAAAACAATCCAGATTTAATGAGCTCTAGGTTCAATGGGAACCACTGCTTCTAGAAAGAAAGTAGAAAGCAATCAGGGATGACACCTAAGTTCAACCTTGGGCCAGCACAGTCACATATATGTGTGCATGTACTCACACAACCACAAACATGCAAACATGCATACAGCATGTGCAAAACACATATATGCCTCCCCCAAATAGCAATAGTTATAGTTTATGTTTTTCCAAGTTTCCATGAAAATTCTGACCCTGTCCCTGTCCTAAGTTATATGGAGACAGTAGGCTAGGCAAGGTCCTTAATCATTGGGGCTTGGAGCCTCCATCTATTTTGGAAAGAAGGCTTAGAGTTTCAGGATGCTACAAAGAAGACCTTACTTTCCTAGTATCACTGTACTATACAGCGAAAGAATTTCATAAAACAATAATTGAAGATAATATAAGTTGTTTAGGAATAGTTCTTGGGCAATTTAGTGAATAATTTGCTAAAGATATATTTTTCCGTGAAATTAGGATAGGTTATCTAGTTTTACTGGGTTGTATAGAATAAAATAATATTGTAAAGCTTAATACAGACCCAAGAATTCATAAACATTAGCAATTATAATTATTAATGTCATTATTATTAATTAAAAATTACTGATTTTTCATGCTTTCAGAACAGCTTATATGAATATTTTCTTTACATTTTTACTCAGCATTTATTCAGAACCCTACATTTTTCACACCTTGGTTACTAAGAAGATAGAACTAGATTCTATATAAAATAACGCACTGCTCTAGCTCCTCGATAAACTTTCCTTAGAAAGAACAGTGAGAAGAAAGTATGGATAACTGCCATGCAAGAAAAATAGCAAAGTGACAAAATCTGCTCCTTTGGTTCTGTAGCAAGCAGCATCCCTAAAAGGCAATATGGTAGTTTTGTTCTTGTTGTTTTCTTCGGTTGATTTTTGTTTAAGTTTTGTTTCGCTGTTTCAGGTTTTTTTTGTTTGGTTTGGTTCAGTTTGGTTTGGTTTGGTTTGGTTTGGTTTGGTTTGGTTTGGTTTGGTTTGGTTTGGTTTGGTTTGTCCCACCCCTCAACAACACCACTGCAGTTCCATTTCTACATCCTGTGCAGGACAGAGGACAGCAGCAGAACCTCCTCTAGCTTCTTCCTGTGTTCCTCCTACAGGGCAAAGAGGGCCACAAGTAAACGTAAGCACTTATGGCCCCTAACAGGTAAGCACTTATGGCCCCTAACAGGTAAGCACTTATGGCCCCTAACAGGTAAGCACTTATGGCCCCTAACAGGTAAGCACTTATGGCCCCTAACAGGTAAGCACTTATGGCCCCTAACAGGTAAGCACTTATGGCCCCTAACAGGTAAGCACTTATGGCCCCTAACAGGTAAGCACTTATGGCCCCTAACAGATGGGTGCCTTGTCTCAGTTCCTTTTCTGTGGAAAGGTGGTGTGTGTCAAAGGGATTTGCTTTTCTCTAGACTGTTAGTTACTGAATGTGAGAGAGGAGAAAAGACTTGACCTAAGGAAACACTGAGCAAGCTGGTGGATTTTTTCCCCCTTCAAGCTACTGCCAAGTTTCTTTTGTTTGACTTGGCATAGGACTCTAAGTGACTCCAGCTCCCCACAACCCCCCAACGTACACACACCACCTTGGAGCAAGTGCTGCGGTAGTGCCTGTGGCTATGACCTCCACACTCTTTTAGAGGAAAGCCATTAGGAACAAAGGATGGCCTTGGGATTCAGTGAATCTTGTTCGGTAAAAATGAACTAAATTTTGACAGAACTAGATTTTAAAGTTATTTTAGAACAATAACATAAACACTTCTGAGATTGAATCATAACAAACATGAGCTACAAGTTACTGTGTTTTCTTAAAAACAGATTTTTTTCATGCCATATATCCTGATAAGTTTTCTCTCCCTCAACCCCTCCCAGATCCACTTCCCCACCCACCCAGATTCAGATCCACACTCTTTCTTTCTTTTTTTTCTGCCATTAGGATACAAACAGGTACCATTATTATTATTATTATTATTATTATTATTATTATTATTATTATTAAAATAAAACCAAATAACTAAATATACAAATTCTTAAAAGTGCCAAAGATAAAAACCCAAGGATTCACCCTTGTGCTACCCTATTAAAACATAGATATTATTTACCTTCTAAGATCTTGAAATGAAATGAAGTTTTCTTGGGAGCTCTATCTTTAAACTTTCAATATAGGGTCTCTCTCTCTCTCTCTCTCTCCCTCTCACACACACACACACTCACACACACAATGCTGTTACTTTTACTGTTACTGACGCCTTGACACCTCAAGGTCTCTTTCGAGTGCAGATTCCTCTTTATGGCATGTAGTGGCAGTAATTCATTCTTCCACCTGTATATGAACCTTCTGTGTCTGTTGCTATCCTAAGGTCTACATGGACCTTGAGCTGAAGCAGGTACTGAACCTCTGGCTCTCAGCCTGCTGGAGCACCTTGAAAAGAGCAGAAAGAAGGGTGTACAGATAGTTGCCAGACAAGAAAAAAAGCAAAACGACAAAATAAATGTCTTTGGTCCTGTAGCCAGCAGCATGTGCATCTGTGTCCTGGTCAGGTCAGAGATTGGTGCTCCCTTTCAGGTGTGAGCTTAATAGCCATGGCTTCACTGACCCTGTTTCTGTTCCAGCGGAAGCCACAGCAAATTCACACATCACCAAGTTTTCAGTCGTCATAACCAGCAGAGGGAGTGGAAGTGCAGAGAAAGTCAACTTTAATACAGTATGAAATATCTTTTAAGATGTTGGCTCATCATAATAAATCTGCTCTATGTGTTTGGGTGAGGAAATGTACCATTTACAGTATATGTGAGTGCTACCTGTTAGCACTGTCTAGGCAAGATCAAACTACAGAACCATGAAACATCAACAGCAGTGCATTTTCTATCCTTGACTATTGCTAAGAGTAGATTTTAGCTATCCACACAATAAAAATGCTAGTGTGTGAGTTGTGCATCTACTTATTAATTTGGCTTAACATATTCATGATGTACATGCATTTGAAAACACGTTGTGCGTGATAGGTAGTGTTTCTGTTAAGTAAAAAATTATTTTAAAATGCAAAACCACAAGAGGAAAGAGCTAAAGCTTACCCGCATCCAATCCACTGTGACATTAAGATGGAGGAGGAGCCAAGGGATCCCTGAAGCCTCTTAGATTTATCCCTTCACCTTCTGACCTCCTCTTTCATTGTCCCATTGGGCTGCTTGTCTTTCCTGACACTCATCAGGAAACAATTCCACACTGAACTTGCTGTCCCCTTTACTTAGTCAATTTTTATTTCTGTTCATTCCCCAATCTCAGTTCCTTGACATTTTATTTTGACCATGTTACCCCTTTTCCACATTCCTCTCTGCCTATTTTTCTTCCCTTGACCTACTACTCTGTATTTCAGACTCTTTATTTTCTTTTTGAGTTTAGGAATTTCTATCATTTTTATCGTCATTTTTGAATGAATGAATGAACGAACACAGGACTGAATGAATAGATAAAAGAGTGAATGAATTTTCTATTTAATTGCAAATGCCTTACTGGCAAAAAAGAAAACCAATTTTCTTCTAATGAAAGGAACATTATATTCATATTACTTTTTTGGTTTTGATAAATGTGTTTTTAAAAACAGTTTCAAGATTGTTATATTTATTATTTATATAACAAATTTATATAACACAAATGTGTTCATAATTTTGTTGTCTTACCACAAATATCAAGTCCTTTAGTCACCTCTTTCCATTCTAATTCAATTGCCTCTGTTGAGGGTCACACATTCCATCATGAAAAGACAACATTAGCTGATATATAGTACTCATTCACAGACTTTGTGTGTTTGGTATGTGTGACCAAATACCCTTTAAAGTGTTCCATGCTAATATTATGTGAATGTTTTAGGATAGATTTACGAGGGGCCTCTTAAGTAAATATGTGTTTAGTTGGTTGTGTTTCACACATATTTAGAATTTTTCATTTACTAACTTCCCATGTATTATTTACCTGATGGAACTATTTAACTTCATCCTTCTCTTTTCCTTGTAGATAAACCCACATTCCGTTTGTTACTATGTGTGCCATTATCCAATGGACTGTCCTGTTATGTAATATATTTATCATATTTATGAGGTGAATAGGTACAGTTGGCCATATACTTAATCACTTGATTTTGTTTCTTTCATTTTGGACTTTATTCATTAAAGACACAAATGTTATTGGAAGAAAGATTAACTAGAGTGTGGGGAAGGAAGCAGGTGAGCTCTACCAACCAAACTGTACCCGACACCTCCTGAAGAAAGACTGATCCAAATAAACAACACTAATTAACTCCCTACACATTTTCTCTATTTCTTCAGAAACCTCTTGTATCCTGAAACCTAATTGCATAATCTATAGGGCTACATTCTTAATTTTAATTGAAGGAAAGAAAATTGTTATGTGCTTTGCTCTCCATTTTTACATTGAAAAAAATCTGTTTTGTTTTGTATCTAAGGAGCTATGTTTCCTATGTCGGGAAACAAGTTAGAAGTCAATGGGGTAGATGAATAATTTTGTTACATTTTCCCATTCAATCAGCCTCTCATGGGAGTTTAGAGATAATTCTATTTATTTGTCTTCTGTGCGGCTAATGCAGTCAACCTACCACAGGCCGCTGCCTTCAACTTCTTTGCTGGTTTGTTTGCGGACTACTTGATTATGTTCTTAATTTTTTTCATTAAAATCTTTATGAAGGCTAAGTGGCAATTTCATGTTGGAGAAATAAAGCAGCAGAAACCACTGTCTTGTATCCACCATTAAATCAAAATATTAGGGGGTTGTTCTTCAGTACTACAACCAGTACTTCCAAATAACGCAGACAGAGCTACCTAGGTATTTCACGAAGGGGTTTCTTTTCAGTGTTTGGCCTAAATGAAGGCATGGAAATGCTGTCCAAAGAGTAGGCCTTTATTATATCTGTTTTGAATGCAACGAAACTTAGTATGGAGAATCTGTTTTTGAAGAGATACTAAACAATTTTTAAACTTTTATTTTGAAATACTTACAGGCTCATGAGAGCTGCTAAAACTACCATCTGTGTTCTGCCCTCAGGTTTTTTTTTTTCATTGAAAGACCTTACATATATATGATTCTTTAATAGATATTTTTGAAAAGACAATTTTAGAGCAGTTTGGGGTTCATGCAAAATTAGAGGTGGGCTCATAGATTTCTAAGTATACTCATTTACTTACACATAATATCCCATATCAACATCTCCCACTAAAACAATATATTAATTATAGTTAATGTGCCTAAAGGGCACAGAATAATCAATTAGTACTCATGGTTCTCGAAGGATTCAGTCATAGTGTTGAGCACTTTACAGATGTTGATAAATGTTTAATGGAATGTATGATATACAGCAATATATGAATCTAGTTTATGTGGAATGATTTCACTGCTTCTCAATTCTCCTGGGATATTTTTGTTCAACACTTTTATAGGCTCAGCAGTTCTTGCCAACCTCCAATTTGTGTACTGTCTCCATAGTTTTCCCTTTAGAAGATTGATTTTAAATGTGAATAAAGTATTAGGTCTCTCATTCAGAACCAGAAATGAAGTATCACACAATTTGTTAGACAACCCTGGCAGTGATTCTGCATTTCCATGTTTTCTTAAATGTATCCACCCTATAATGTATGTGGTGGTGACTGATGTAGCAATTAACATGATTAGGATAATCATTACCCAATGTGTACTTCCATCAAAGCATTATGTTTTCCATCTTGGATGGAAATCCAGTATGTTTGTTTATTTCTAGTCTCCTTAAGTTATATCTTTCAAATATATAACTATTTCAGTGATACTATCTTACTTTTATTTAATGTTCATCTTCCTTCCATTTAATTTTATTTTAAAGATTTTTTTTTCTTTCTTTTCAGTCAGACGTCACAATTTTAAAAATCCTTCCATTCTCAGATGCTTGAAGGAGGTATAAAATAGTAAGGCTTGTGAAGACCTTCCAGTATCACTTGCTTAGAAGATAACCTATCATCTAACTTTTGTACGAGCTCTGTGTCTTTACCCTGGGGACTGTGGCAACAATGGAAGTTTAGCATGATTCGTGGAGTCATTCAATACTGCTTTGAGCACCTTTAGCTTCTAGGCAGCATTAGAGTCTCTGAGGACACAGTGATGTCAAAAGAAATAAGAAAGGGAGTCTACAATGTAGATGGGAGAAATTATCAATATACCTGTAATTAAACAGCAGACAAGATTCCATCACAAAGCAATTGAGGTCATGAAGAAAAATGGGTCAGAGTGACTTCAAAGAGCATTATGGGTAGGGGAACCAAAAATGATTTTTATGTGTATAAAGAGAAGGACTCTTGGAACATGTGACATCTGAGCTGTTGGTGAAGAAAAGTAGTTGTGGTCTCTAAGAGAGCAGGAGAAACAGGCTGCAGAGAGCATCAAGTGCCTGCCTTTGTTTACTGTGTTCCCAACCCTGGAGATCCTGAAGTGTGTGCCCTCGTTAACTATTTCCAAGCAAAAAGTTTTTACAGATTTCTCCTTCTCTTTTTCTTCCTCTATTTTCTTCTTGCTCTGCTTCTATTCTATTTTTTACTCTTTTTATGTCCTCTTTCTTTTTCTCCATCTTGATGTTATCTGTGTGTGTGTGTCTCTCTGTCTCTGTTTCCCTCTCTCTCCCTTTTAGTGTGTGTGTATAAAAACACTATTGAAAGGTCAACAATTGAACAATTCAATCAAACTTCAGACACATATCAGAGGAGAAGAACATGAGTTCACACAGAATTAAAATAACTACATCTAATTAACACACTGTTCTTACTTTAAGTAAAGAGAAAGATGCTTCCATTTACAATTTGAAAGAACAGTCACAGAAAGGCATAAGAGTGCATAAGCAGAAATCTTTTATTGGTAAGACTGGTGGGAATTTGAATTTTTTTCCATGAAAGCAAAGTCCACCAGAGCATTTCAAAGCAATAGTGTGGCAAGATCAACTCCCATTCTTAAAAGACTAATATTGTTCAGTAAGCACATATAAGTAAAGTTTCCAATATTAGAATGAGAAAGGGGGCTGAGCTATCACTATTCTTGCAACTAAGAAGAACTTTTGGAAACTCTATTTGAATAAAATATAAATTTATGGATTAGTAATTCTGTAATTTTTCATTGTAAGCAACTACTCAGCTAACTTATCTGGAGAGTTTTATATAATTAAACTAAATATTAATTTTTCCAGATAAAACATAATTAACTGCTTAATTGCTGTACTGGCTAGTTTAGTGTGTCAACTTGACACAAGCTGGACTCATCACAGAGAAAGGGGCTTCAGTTGAGGAAATGCTTCCATGAGATCTGGCTGTGGAGCATTTTCTCACTTAGTGATCAAGAGGCGAAGACCCATTGTGGGTGGTGCCATCCCTGGTCTGGTAGTCTATAAGAAAGCAAGCTGAGCAAGCCAGTAAGGAACATCCCTCCATGGCCTTTGCATCAGCTCCTGGTTCCTGGCCTGGTTGAGTTCCAGTCCTGACTTCCTTTGGTATAATCAACAGCAATGTGGAAGTAAGCTGAATAAATCCTTTCCTCCTCAACTTGTTTCTTGGTCAATGTTTGTGCAGGAATAGAAACCCTGACTAAGACAAATTGGCCCAGCATAGTAGGGTATTCCTGTGACAACCTGACCATGATTTGGGAGGACTGTGGAAGGACTTTGGAACTTTGGGCTAGAAGATCCATTGGTTGTTAAGAGGTCTGTGGGATGATGTGTAGGAGCTTGGAAGCTCACGTTGAGAACAGTGAGGAGAATGAAGGCCTGGCTTGTGAAATTTCAGAGTGATGATTAAAGACTCTTATCAGAGTCATGCATTTTTTTGTGAAGATTCTGTGGTTTTGGTTAGCTGGGGCTGAAGAATCAGCTGTGATTAACAAGACACCAGAACACTAAAGCCAACCTTTGTGTTTTTGAGACTATTGATGCTGGTTAGCTGGAGCTAAGAAATTAGTGTTAAGAAGAGACCAGCATCACTGAGGTGAAATTTTCTAGGGAGTGTTTTCTGAGAGCACAGAGGCTGTGTTCCAGAGATAGCCAAGGTTGTACCTTGTGCTGTCGCAGGACTTGGTAATATGTAAGAGTCACCCAGGTGGTACTGGTTTTGAAGGCATGGAAGGGTCATGAAGAACAGCTGAGGCTCCGCACTGTGAGAGGTTGTGGAAGGCCATTGGTGAAGGTACAGCCTTAGTTTCAATTGATGGCCCAGGACTGAAGGGGTCATGCAAAGGAGTTGAGGGTTGGCATCATGAAGACAGTCTATGAGAGGCTTTTGTTGAAGCCTAGTTACAGCAGAAGACAGCAGTGTTTTGGAGATGCCAGTACCATGAGATGATCACCAAGAACAGCAACAGCAGTGGAGTACAGGCAGCAGGAGCCTAGAAGACAAGGTGTGTGCTACAAAGGGCAGGGCTGAAGAAGTGACCCAAGACCTTAGAAGAGCCCAGAAGATCATGAGTGGATCCCAGACATTAGACAGTTGGAGTTTGAGTCTGCTTTTGATTGTGACTGTGCGCTGATATTTTTCCCTTTTGAAGTAAGAAGGTATTTTAGGAGAGCCCACAGTTGAGAGACTTTGAATTTTAAAAAGACTTTGAATTTTAAAAAGACTTTGAATTTTAAAAAAATATTGGATATTTTAAAGAGAGTGAATTTCTAATATGTAAACACTGTGGGACTCTTAAAGTTATTTAGATCCTGGGGATGAATAAGAAAGGAAGGGTTGAGGCTTAATGGTGATATGTTTGTGTGTCAAGCTGACAAAGGGTCAATTGTACTGACTGGTTTTGTGTGTCAACTTGACCCAGGCTGGAGTTATCCCAGAGAAGGGAGCTTCAGTTGGGGAAGTGCCTCCATGAGATCTGGCTGTGTAGCCTTTTCTCAATTAGTGATCAAGGGGGTAGGGCCCACAACAATGTATGACAAGCAGAGGAAGGGCAGCTGCTGGCCAGCCTCCTGACCATTGTCTATTGCAGGGGGAGGAGAGCAGGCCGATGCCTGGAATCAAGGAAAACCGTAGCCTCCCTTGGGGACGAGGTATAGAGATCAAGGTGTCTATTAAGTCTTGCATGTCCTTTAATGATGATGACAATGATAATGACCTCAATGTCCCTGGAGTAAAACACCGAGTGAAAGGGGAAAGGCACGCTCACACAGAAACAAGACACGTTTTGTAGAAGACAGAGAGCCTTCATTTGATTTCCAGCTTGTTGGTAGGAGCCCATGCCTGTTCCAGATTAGGAATGCCTTCCCATCATATCCCTTGTGGAGTATTCACTAGAGAGGACTGCTTGGACATAGGTTTAACCCAATAGAGTCTCAACCCATGAGCCAGCCAGTGATTACACTGGGTGTTCGGGATCCCATTGCAGGCCTGAATCTTTCTCAGAGTGAGCTTTTAAGCACAAAATAACCAATGTTTTGGGTTGACATATTTCAGTTAACAAGAACAGTAAACAGGAAGTGGCATTTCGGAAGCCAAAAAGCAAGGATATGGTTATTAAGAGACTTTTCCCTAACTATGGACTTTGATGAATTATGCCTTTGTTTTAGTTTTGGCAGGTGGTCCTGCCTATAGGCTCAGGTTTATAGACTGAATGGTACTTACCTTCTGGGGTTAGTTATGCTAAGGTCTCAGGGTCTGCTAAGGCTGGGGCCCATTACAGGACCATGCCAAAATTCAGAACTAGCCATGAAGTTTTCCTTGAGGACTTTTGTATCAAGGCTGGAAAGTACCTATGTGTAGGCAGAAGATTATATATATATCTTCCTCTATTTAAAAAAGCAGGGGATTGGGTTTATGTAGAAATTTTTTGTCACTGAGACAATTTTTTTCTGAGTATAAACTTCCTCAAGAAGTTTATTCTTGATATTCTTCAAGTGTCAGGAAAGAATATTTTGGCTCTTTCTCAATTTTATATCATCATCAATTATCAATCATCAGTCATCATCATCATCATCATCATCGGGTTTTCTTGAGACAGAGTTTCCCTAAGTAAACTCAGAGATCTTCCTGCCTCTGTTTCCTGAGTGCTGGGATTAAGGTATGGCCTACCACTGCCTGACACAATTTTATATTCTTATGTCCTTTGTCCTTGTCATCTTTATCACTTTTTAATCATAAATTAATTATAACTACATCTCACTTTGCACATATTTTCATGGGTACATGAAGCAATGTAAATAAGTACTTTCTGATACATAGCATCTCAGAAAGCCCTACCTTGAGTGCAAGATGAAGAAAGGCATGTGAAATACTGGGTTCCAGGGCAAACATGTATTCTTACAAAAGGGGCTAAAGTACAGATATATAAGACAGCCTCTTGGCAGGGCGGTGGTGGCTCACACCTTTGATCCCAGCACTTGGGAGGCAGAGACAGGCGGATTTCTGAGTTCAAGGCCAGCCTGTTCTACAGAGTGAGTTCCAGGACAGCCAGGGCTACACGGAGAAACCCTGTCTCAAAAAACCAAAAAAAAAAAAAAAAAAAAAAAAAAAAAGACAGCCTCTTTAATCTTGGGTTATGATTCTTGCTGGGGCATTAAGACAAAATATAATTGTGAAATTGTGTTATAACTCTTTTATTCGGGAAATAATAAAACGCGTGTGGGTAACAAGAGACCATCAAACACTGATGTGATATGAAATAAGGACTCCACAAAAAAGCACCCTGTGCATTAAAACTGCTCAATACATAAGAGAGCATAAATGATGGGCCCCCTAAACCAGTCTTTCATCTGTGAGGCTTTTAGGACCCAAAATACACTGAGATGAAAAGTTTAAGGGAGGCCATCACAGCCAGTATCAAATTGCACCTAACAGCTGCTGCTGAGTGCCTGTGTGTAGGAGGTGCAAGAGCGCGGCTCACACATGGCTTCCTTTAGCACAGCTTCCCTGAAAGGCAGCAGTTGGCAAGGAGAGTCATTTGTGCACATGAAGTGACTCACGTTGAGTAGAAACCGTCAGCCAGGACAGAAGGTGCCATGATTCATTTCAACTCATCCTCAGTTATCTCTGGTCTCTCTTTCCCCTCCCGATGGAAACCATTTGGAAAGGTCTAGATGTTTTGTGAGTATGCATTGAACTCATAGAAAATAGACAATTGCTATTTGTCCTAGCGGCATTCCATCTATTCCTACAGACTGTTATTTTTGGATGCCATATTTGATGCACCAACTGAATCCCCGAATGAAAAACAAATGTTTCTGGAAAAGCTCAGTTCTGTTTAGGCACCAATTCATTTAATTATTTAACAAAAATGTGCCTGGGTTAGGGAACTTAAAAATCCTGAGTTGTTTCAAAAGTAACCATATTTGTCTTCAAGTCATGACATTTCTGTTACAATTAAAATTGGTTCCCTGGAGGGGAAAAGGGAGGTAGAGAGGGAGAGGGCTGAAGGGCCGGGATGCATTTACCATTCTTGTGTGGAATTTTTTTCCTTTCAGTGCAGATCCTTTATTCCTCTGTGATTGTCTCAATATCTTCAGGTTCTTTTTATATCCTTTAAAATAGGGGAAATGTCACGGGCCGGCCAATCTGGGCCTCTCTCAACACGCGGGAGAAACGGGGGTCTTAGGTCAACAAGGCGTAGGCGAAGAAATGACGACAGAGACGACACATGAAGTATAAGATCTAAATGTATTTCTTAGAAATGGCATCAGACTTTTACAGTCATTGCAAAAAAAGAGATGGTAAATCTGGCAGCTCAATAGTAGAGGTACATCTGAGGCTATCTGAAACATGCTGGGTCTAAAGCAGCAGCTATCTCCTCTGAACTGGTGCTGTATCTCCCGGGGTCCAAACGCTCTGGGCCCGGGGGGAATGCGGATGCATGAATCTGAGTCCTAGCCCATCTAAGTTCTAGTGCTAGCCCTTCTTCTTCTCCTTGTCCTAGTGCTAGACTGAAGTCACATAGGCAAGCGACCCCCACACCAAGGTCAGCAGGGTCGGGTAGCTAGGTATGAAGCAGGAGGAAGAGGGGTGGAGCCCTCCCTGTTGAGTTATTCTTATGCTAATTCTCTGGTTCTTGCTGGAGGCAATGATCAGGAGATTACAATCTCTCCTTTCCTGCTAATTCTCTGGTTCTGGGGGGGAGGGGTGGGCGGAGCAGGCAGAGGGGAGTCCTGACCTAACACTTTTAGCTAATGTCCTAGAGTGAGGGAAACCCTTCAATTACTCTCTAGTTTGTAAAACATTAAACTAGGATAGTTGGAAACATTGTGTCGGCTAAGAGACAATGCCCAATCTTAACCATTTACAAATCATTTCTTGGGGTACCTTTATGCCTAATTATGAGGCCGCGTTGACGATTGGAAAGACTAATCTGGAACACGTCTGAGTTAGGGGATATCAGTGACTAGTCTGAAATCCAGGAGGCTCAGAACCCTTTTTGGGGTCTTATTGCCTCTTATCTTTTATCAAGATTTTATCCCCGATATTTTGGATGTGACTGGAGTAGACAAGTGTGCGTAGCAGGGAAAAAAGACATAATTCATAAACTTGAGGATTTTTCCAGATTACCAACGCAGGCTTCATAAAAGATGGTGAGCTTCCTTTGACACTTCACATCTAGATTTCAGTTCCACTGTAACTGTCATTTTTCTATGTTCAAGTTACTATTTTTGTAAAAAATTAGAAATGTATCATTTTACTATTCTATCCATAGAGTTTCCCCACTATTATCTTTTTCTAATCAGTAATATAGAAATCTTGGTAATTTGAGACACGGAAATAGACAATGTGTGAAAAATACGTGGACCATCTAGTTTCATGTCAAATTGGATACAGCCTAGAATCATCAGAAAGTTGGGAACATCAAATAAGAAAATGCCCTCACAAGATCTTACTGTAAAGCATTTTCTTAGTTAGTGGAGGAGGGCCCAGCTCATTGTAAGTGGGGCAAACCCTGAGCTTGGGGCCTTGAGTTCTATAAGAAAGCAGCATGAGACAAGCATGGGTAGCAAGCCAGTAAGTAGCACCCTTCAGTTTCTACCTCCAGGTTTCTGCACTCTTCCTGCCCTTGCTAAACTGTGAGCAAAATAAACCCTTTCCTCCCCAAGTTGCTTCTGGTAACGGTGTTTCACAACAGCAATCATTACCCGAAGACACTATGTTTATGATACTGTTAAATATACATAATGAGACCCATAGATCTGTCTAGGTGGCCCCAGGGGAGCACTTTCCTTCTGCGCGAACTGTGTCATTGGCTGCTCCTCGGAGCTTAGGAAAACTGCTAATTACCACCCTGGACCGCAGTGCTGAAGGATGATTTGTACTTACAACGCTTGTTGATGCTGGAGGCTCCAGGCTTATGCGCTATTGGAACTCTGACAACTGTGCTGTTTCCTCTAGCATTGTGGGAAATTTAGAGAGAAAGGGAAGGGATACAGCAAGAGCCCAAGAAGATGAGTCTTACAGCAGATAGTCACTATTCCCTTTTAAGGTTTGGAATATTCCCTAGCCTCTTCCGTGTTTCCACGGCCACAACTGCCCCGTTGCTACTTCCTGGCCCTTGCCCTTTCATCTCTCTCGTTTTCATTGGCTTGCCATTGGGGTGGAGATACATGAAGCAGCATGTAGAAGAATATCACAATTCCATACTTTCATCAACTTTATACTCTATGTCCTTCTACCCACTAGAGCATCTGGAATCCCAAAGCATTTGTATTGCTCAAAATAGTATCTTGATTTTTCTCATTCACCTTTGTTCTAGAACTGGATTCTTTTCTAAGCTGATGTTGGGTGGAAGCGTCCTGGCTAGTATTAGGTCACAAACCTATCATATTCCGTGAAAATCAGCACACTGACCTCATAGAAATGCTCTCAAATGTCTCAATTTTATTTTGGCTAAATTGTAACTGTTTAATAATGATTACTGATTTGTATTAAATAGAACAAAATTTAAAAAAAGGGAGATCTTGCCCTTTACTTAGTGTTACTATCTGTTAACTGTTTTGTTTGTAACCAAAACAAAGCCAAATGGAAGTACATTTCACATCATTTCACATCCAATCTGTCCCCCGCCACACACACACAACACACAAAGAGGTAGAGAACAAAAGGCAAAAAGACAACGCACACATTAATTATTACTTTGACCATTATATGAAGGGGTAAGAAATGTACTACTTTACTACTTTATTACACAACAATTGAAAAACTTGTATGCTATTATACAACTATATTGAACTTTAAATAGAACATAATAAGAACAAAAGAAAGACCCTAATTCAGAAACTCTGAAAATATTTTAATTATGAATTCAAAGAATGACTATTTTATAATTTAAGGGCATAAAGCAATATTATTTTGCTACCTAATTTTAATTCTCTTAACCTAAAAGGAGTTCATACCCATAAAAACAGTCAATTAATTTTTAAAAGGCTCTGAAATGATGAGAGAATAGACATTATTATAAAAATCTGGGTACTGAATTGAGAGGAAGTTATCTGTAGCACCCGAGGGATATACATGGTTGGAAGCAACATTTGGAGTAATTTTATTTGGAAAATATAAAATTTGCCATAATATGTCAATATAGTAAGTACAATTAATAGGAAGTATAAAAATACTAATGATTTTGAAACTTGTAATCACTTTCACGTTTGTTGAGACTAATGACAAAAATCTCTATAGACCCAGATTTGCTGGCTTCTCCTTTTATTCTGACTAGGTTCCAGTGTGAGGATCACATGTTATCTGTTCATTTCAAAGAGGTTGCATGGCCTTGTCCTGCTTTCCTTGTCACTGCATCTTTAATAGAATAGAGGTTATGCTGTAATTTAACCCTTTTGTCTCTTGTTAATTCAGTGAAGTCTCTAGAGATGCTTTCTCGGGGACCAGGGACCTTCTTCAAATTTCTCCTAATTTGGAGAGAGCATCAGACATCCTTTATAGTTCCCAAATAAAATAGACACTCCACAATTAATAGTCTTTAAAAGTAAATCATTCACTATATTGCAGTAGTGAATCCTTTCTAGAAAAATATATGCATTCTCTGCAAAAGCTATATTGAGGGATTTATTTATTAATTTATTATGCAACTGCACTTGTTATTTTTTTTTCGCCAAAATATCTGAGTGAATAATTTAAGGGAGGAAGGGTTTATTTGAGTTCATGATTTCAGAGAGTTCAACCCCAGTGGTTCTCTGTCCATGGGCGAAGCATAGTTCATGAATATGGTAGGAAAGGTTTGTCACCTCATGTGGAAGAGAGGAAGAAACTAAAGGCTAGCTGTCACCTTCAGAAGCATACTTCAAATAGGCCCTAACTTCTGTCATTTCCAGAGTCTCCCAAAATAATGTCACCAACTGTGAATCAAACATTCAATGCATAAGCCTCTACACAAAATGTCATACATAGTCCGACTGTAACAACAAAATTGTACTCAAAATCCACTAAGGGGAGTATAGCTCAAGCGTAGAACATTTGACTGCAGAGTTCAATGTATACCATGGCTTTACATCATTGAATAAATATACACATCCCTCCTCTCAAGTTTATTTTCTAATGAGAGGAGCCAGACAGAAGGCAAATAGTTAATTCATAGCATCATCCAAATAATGATACATTCGCTATGAGCACTGAACATAAATGCATCATTAAGCTTGTAGAACAGACTCATGCCAATGCATGAGTGAAGCTAATGCCACATCTGGGCACATTTCTACCCTTGCCATAGTCACATCTTAGTATGTTTCAGAAAACATATAAAGAAGGAGGTCAAGGAATAGGTCAGCTGATGCTCCTGTAACTTAGAAAGATGGGGGAAACAAATAAAATTATACCATTTTCTAATGCAGTACAACAATACATAGCATTAACTCCATTTATGAATGAATGTATGTGTCTGTGAGTGTGTGCATGTCCATGTATGTATGTATCTGTCTGTGAATAACTACAAGAAAACATAACTATGAAATTTCACATGAACTGGAAAATTTTCATTTACTTAAGCAATGTATACTTATATACATTGTATACTTGTAATTATATATGTATTTATAAGTATATAAATAAGTTTTACTGAGAAAAGCATAGTAATATGCAATGAAGGATGTTTTCCAACCACTAAGACAATGGGTTAATATTTCCATAAAGGAATAATTCATACTTCTGACTACACTAGCATAAAAGACATTTTAAAATAAAGCATGTCACTGGGCACATTTGTCCCATTAATTACAACTCTGCTTATGTATTAAAGTCTCTGTATAAACTATTTTATTAACTGTTTGGAACAAGTGGGAAAAGGGACTAAATTTTGAATTATTATTTTCTCCATGACTTCATTAATATTGAGAAAATCAATAAGTAATAATAAATATTCTGAAGCACTCTAACAGCTTTCCTACAGAATTAGACTAATGAGAATTTTGAAAAAGAAATTTAATCCACATGTTCCTGATTGATTTATAATTAAGCTAATTGTAAGAACCATTTAATGTTGCAAGGTTGTATTACAAGATTTTAACAAGTTTGAATTCTTTGAAACAAAAGAGCTCTTATTTCCAAGAGTAAATCAAACTTAAGGAGACATTTAATTTAACAACAACAGCACAAATGAAAAACAAAACAACACAATCACTTCCAAAGCAGAATAACAGTGCTTTACTGCAGAATAATCTCATTGTTTGCTACACCCATCACCACCTTGCCAAAAACAAAACAAAACAACCCACAAACCAACAAAAAGCAGACAAAATACTCTTGCTGGGCCCTTTAACATTGTTAGATCTAGACCTGAATTACTGGGCAATCTCATCCACTCATTTATAACTGAATTGGTTGATCATAAAATTTAGGATAGTATTTTGAAAACAATGTATATAAAAGGATGTTTGCAGGCCAGATTTTTAGCTGTTTATGCAGAAAGTATTTTCAATTCACCAAAACCTAAAAATCATATTTTTTTGAAATTCATCATGGAAAAATTCTTATTGGTAATAAAACAAAATCAGAAGAAGCAAATAAATTTGAAGAATAAATTGTGACCTTTTGTATTTTCACCACCATACTGTAATCATTACTAATTATCATAGGTGTAGAACTGATGCGATAAAACTTTTCTACATGCATTTACAATTTTATATGGATAGATGCCATATTGTATTTGACTATAAGAAAATTCATAAAAATGTCTTTATAACTCACTCAAGAGGAGAACAAATAGCTCATGAATAAATACTTTTCTCTGAACACCAAAATGAGGGGACACTATGCACTATACTCCATATTTAGAAAATATAAATCACTAAACATTTTTAATAATTCCGTGAACTCAAGCTAATGATTTAGGAAGTTTTGTTTTGTTTCAGAGTGGGAAAGAATAAAAACTTTTAAACTTTACTCATAAATAAAAAGTGATCATAAAAATAGGGACTAACTAACACCATAACAGAATTGGTTAAGTTAGGAATTATCAGTGAATTCTAGAATTATTAGATTAAAGTCTTATACAAAGAAATTGAGTTGGAGACTCCTTTACTGATTTATTAAAATTAACATCAGTAATGTTGTAAAAAGTTGACGTCATATGCTTTTGATTTTGTAATGAGTAGACTACATCATATATGTTATAATTCTGTTAAGAATCTTAATTAATCATAAAGAAGCATTAAAATTCAACAAATTAAAATTTTTTTAGGCACAGCCCAAAAAATATTGGTCCAGATTCTGAAAAATAGCAACAATATAAAAACCTCTTTTACCTCTCATATCATTAAAGGATAAGAAGCTGTTCCAGGTTAAAAAACAAAAACAAAGTTATAACTAACTAAGTAAAACAAATGTTTATTGAATGATACTTCCTTCCAATAAATTATGTGCTAATGGAGAATATACTTAAGAATATTCTGACCTTTGAGTTTCAGGACTCAAAGCGAGGGACCTTAGATGAAATGCCCAACAGTAGGGAGAGGGACCTTATAGAGCCTACCTCCAGCAGGAAGTTGTCATTGGGGTTGCCATCCCACAGTCACATCTCTGACCCATAATTGTTCCTGTCTGAAAGAATTACAGGGATGGAAATGGGGAGGATCCAGCTCAAGGGGAGGTCCCAAGGCCTGACACTATTACTAAAACTATGGAGAACTCACAAAAAAGGGACCTATCGTGACTGCACTCCAGAAGACCCAACAAGCGGCTGAAAGAGTCAGATGCAGATATTTGCACTTAACCAATGGACAAAAGCAGCTGGCCCCTGTTATTGAATTAGGGAAGGCTGAAAGAAGCTCAGGAGAAGGGCTATCCTGTAGGAGGACTAGCAGGCTCAATTAATCTGGATCCCTGAGATCTCTCAAACACTGGACCACTAAACAGGCAGCATACACCAGTTAATATGAGACTCCCAACACACATACAGTAGAGGACTTCCGGGTCTGTGTTCATTTAGAAATGAGATGATGCACCTAACACTCAAGAGACTGGAGGCCCCAGGGGGTTTAGAGGTCAGGTAGGGTAGGGGTGCAGGCATCCATGTGGAGACAGGGTGGGTGGGGAGGAGGTGTGGGATGTGGAGCAGCTGGAGGGTGAATGGGGGGAGATGGGGAATGGAATATGGAGTGTAAAAAATAAATTAATCTAAAAAATAGATATAAAGTGAAAAATAAAATGTCAAAATATTAATTGTTGAGTTTAAATAAAAGACTAGTACACTGAAGGAAAGAAAAAGAATATTCTGCCATGTGAATGTGGTTAGGAAATGCAAAGTCCCCATTATTAGGAAAGTATGTGCTAAAATCTCATCAGAGAAAAAGAGGGGCTAAAAGAAGAGAAGAAGTAAAAATTATAGCTACTTACAATGGAGCTATAGGTGGAATGCATATAGGCCTTTGAATGTGGTAAGGAATGCAAGCAAAGTCCTTGTTATTGGGATTGTAGGTGCTGAAATGTCATCAGAAAAAAACCAGGGGCTAAAGGAGGAAAACCATAAAAATGACAAAGTCTTTACAATGCACAAGTCTGGGTGGAGTTCGTATAGCCATTCTTTGAGCTATTAGGCAATTTTTCCATGTTTTAATTATTTTGAAATAATTACATTTGAAATGTGAAAATGCTATTTTTAAATATAACTTAATTATTTTGAAGCAGTACCGAAAAAGTTAATATTTGTAAAATTAATATTTGATAGACATAGCAGTGGTTTATAAACCCTTCTTAATTCTCCTATGTAAACTCTATCTCACAATACTTAGCATGTAGTTTCAATTGCACTTGAGATAAATAATGGCCAAATTTATATTTTTGGCTCCATTTTGTACTCTGAATAGTTCACTGGAGAGTATCCATTGTTTGATATCTAGTAAATCTTCAAAGCATACTCAAATGCAAATATTTTTTTGGCTTGGAAGGGAAAGTGACAAGGCCAGTGAGGTAAAGTTAGCATTAACAAAAAAGCTACTGGAATGTGGGGATTGTCCAAATAGAGCCTCCTAACGCTGCTCCTGAGGTTGACGCAGCTGCTTACAGAGGTTCTGCTTCGGTGGGGCCTTTAAAGACAAGAGCTGAGGAACAGAGATACTCCACAGTCTCTGAAGAAAAGACAAGCGGAAATACAATTCAAAACGAAAAGCACAGGAAACCCAAGAAGTTCTTAAGAAAGCCTTCACAAAAAGATTGGATCAAATGAAGTAGAAATATCAGTCTCAAAGACCAGGTAGAAGAACTGGAACGTTCAGTCAAATAAGTTTTTACATTTAAGAAAACACGGGAACAAAAAGTTCAGGAAGTCAAGACACTATAACATTAGACTAATCAATGAGTAATATGTATAGAAGAAAGATAAAAACCAAAAACCAAACAACAACAAAAGAAAAAAAAAAAGATCAAAGGCAAAGGCACAGAAAGTATTTTCCACAAACTATAAGATAAAGTTTCTCAAATCTGAGAAACGCAGTCTATATCAAGTTTCAAGGAACTTAAAATTGACTGGACCAAGAAAGATGATGCTTCCCGTTCCAAGTAATAATCAAAACACTAGAGGTACAAAACAAAGGATACTGAAAACTGTAAGAAATAAAGACCAAATTAAATACAAAGGTAAGTACGTGAGAATAATCCCTTTTCAATAGAGATACATAAATTAAGAAAGGTCTGGACTGTATGCTACGAATCCTAAATATTCCAACCTACACAATTATACCCCGAACAACTATCAGCCCTAATCAAAGGAGAAAGAAAATCTTTTCAAGATAAAAACAGAATCAAAGAATTTATGTCTACTAAGCCAGATTTAAAGAGGATACAAAAAGAAATTCTTCAGCCTGAAGAGAAGATTAAACACACCCAAACAATTTCAGAACAGTTATTCAAAAGGTGTCTAAAGTGACTACACCAAACACAAGAAAATGACAGTAATTAATAAATCTTGTCCAATAATAATATTCACAATTATGGACCTCAATTCACTAATAAGACACAGAGCAACATATTTGGGCTAGAAAACAACATCTGACTTTAAGTTGCCTCCAAGGAAGCACCTCACCATCAACGATGGTATGATCTTTCAGTCAAAGAAGGGAAAGGATACTCCAAGCAAATATAAGTCAAAAACACATACCATACATTTCAAATGTAATTATTTCAAAATAACTAAAACATTGAAAAATTGCCTAATAGCTCAAAGAATGGCTATACGAACTCTACCCAGACTTGTGCATTGTAAAGACTTTGTCATTTTTATGGTTTTCCTCCTTTAGCCCCTGGTTTTTTTCTGATGACATTTCAGCACCTACAGCCTAATAACAAGGACTTTGCTTGTATTCCTTACCACATTCAAATGCCTATATGCATCCCACCTAGACCGATTGATACTTGACAAAATAACATCAAATTGTAACTAGAAAGAGAATATACTTATACTTATTAAATAAAAATCCACCAAAAAGATCACAATTCTAAACAAATTCACTCAATTGCATAAAAGAAATGCTACTAGATAGAAAATTGCACATGGAATCTAACACAGTGTAAGTGGCTAACTTCAATACTCAATCCTCACCAATAGACATATTTCCAAAAAAAAATCTAAATGCAGAAACTCTGGAGGTAAACTATATTATGAATCAAATGTGTTTATAAAATATTTATAAGACATTCTACCAAAATATTAAATAACACATTTTTGGAAGCCCATATAAACAAAAATATCAACCATATACAAGACACAAAACAAATATCAAGAATTTTAAGAAAATTGAATTAACGTCCTGGATTCCCTCTGACCACAATGAAATAAAGCTGGGTATAAAAGAACACTAAAAATAGTAGAAATTATGGAAATTGAGCACAACACTACTGGATGAAAACTGGAACAGGGAAAATTGAAAAAATAAGTTAAAAATTCCTAGCATTGAATGAAAGTGAAAATACAACGTATCAAAATCTATGGGATGTAATCAAGACATTTCTAACTACAAAGTTTATAGAACTAAGTGCCTTTATCAAAAAGATAACTCTGGCAAGATCTCATATTAATAATTTAACAATGCATCTGAAAGCCTTGGAAAAACAAGAACAAACTACTCTCCAAAAGAGAAGATAGAAGGAAGGAAGGAGAGAGGGAAGGAAGGAAGAAAAGAAAGAGAGTGAAATTAAAAAAATATAACAACAAAATCAACAATACAAAGAATAAAAAATGTCAATAGTTAAAACAATTAACAGATTGACAAATTTTAATCAAATTAACTAAAAGAAAGAGAAAGATTATACAAATGAATAAAATCAGAAATGAAAAGAGATACAACAGATGCTAAGAAAATCCAAAGAATCATGAGAATTAATAAATTACTTTTTATTAATTATTAATTAATTACAAGGACCTTTTATTAATTATTTATTAATTTATTTATTTTATAAATTAACAAATACTTTACAATTTTATATTCCATAGAACTAGAAAATATTAATTTTATATATTTATACATGATCTGCATAAATTAAATCAAATGGAATAAATAAACTACATAGACCTATAACAAATCATAAAATAGAAGCATCAATTTAAAATCTCCAACTACAAAAAGCACAAGGCAGATAGAAACTAACAGAACATTTTTACATTATTTTTACATAACCACTATAATCCTCACACTAAACCCCTCTGAGACTCAACCAAAGAGAAAATTATAGACCGAGATCTCTTAAGAACATAGATCTCAGTCATTAGATATCTTCTTAAGAGCATAAGTATCACCAAGCAAATGATAATTACACTACTTTGAGCTCTCATCTTAACCTAGTCAGAACAGTTGTTTTGTTTTGTTTTGTTTTGAATTCAAGCACAGGTCACAAAGACTGTCCATCATGATTAAGTAGACTTCATCTCAAGGATGATTCAACATACATAATCCATAAATATAATCCACCATATAAACAGTCTGAAGGACAGAAATCACATGGGATGCAGAAAAGGCCTGTTTTAGTGTTCTCTTGATGTGAAGAGGCACCATGACCACAGCAATTCTATAAAAATAAATAAATAAATAAATAAATAAACAAACAAACAAAGCATTTAATTGAGGATCATATGGGAAGAGGAAATTTTGATTAGAAAAATGTCTCAATTGGATTGCCAATAGGCAAGTCTTTACGGCATTTTCTCAGTGAGTGGGTGATGCAGAAGGACCCAGCCCACTCGAGATGGCATCATCTCTAAGAAGATGGTTCTGATGCGGATATGAAAGAGAACAAGGAGGATTAAGCAAGAGAAAACACCATTCTCTCCAAGGCCTGTATTTCAATCTCCCCATCCAAGTTCTAACTTGAATTTCTGACATGACTTCTCAGAGGTGAAGTGTGATCCCCGAAAGTGGTAAGCCAATATTAACCCTTTCCTTGCCAAGCTGCTTTTGGTCATGATGTTTTATCCCAGTAGTAGGAACCCTAACTAAGATGGTTATCCTCCAAAAACTTGATGGTAAGGACCTATTGCTGAAGACACCATAGTTAACTCAGGAAGCATAGAGAAATCATGTGTGAAATGACCTAGAAGGCTCATTTCTATTTGGTAGCTATTATAAGTCTGGAAGATTCTCTGCATGCTACTGGAGGAGAAAAATCGTCATCAATCTTATCCAGTTGTGACAGCATGCACCATACCTGAACAAGCATAAGGCTGATAAATTCTCAGCATGGAGTCAGGGAGGCAGACTTTCATAAATCTGACCCCTGTCATGGGAGCTTTTGACATTTCATAGCTGCCGGGAGAGGAAGAGTTAGCTTCCTTTAAGAATATGATCCCCGGGAAAGCCCAAAATCTAGGTATATTTGGGAAAGACAAATTGGACTCAATGGGATTTACAAAATGAGAAAGAGAACATGAATTTGAGTGGACGGGAGGCATGGGTAGATCTGGGAGTAACTAGAGAAAGCAAATGAAAACAAGCAAAACACATTGTATAAGATTCTCAAAGAAATAAAAAAAATATTTAAAAAAAAATCACTCTTGTCATGGGACGACTATGATTTATTATTCCTGTATCCAGTAGCATTGAATTCAGCATTGTATCTATACCTGATTCTTATAAGAACGTGCCCAGATTACAATAATCATTCAAGTGTAATATTTTTCTGAAATGTATTGACTGAGTAATTCCAGGATTCTGTGTGTAAAATAAGCCGCACTATTAAGAATGTGGATTCAGCTGGGCGGTGGTGGCGCACGCCTTTAATCCTAGCACTTGGGAGGCAGAGGCAGGCAGATTTCTGAGTTCGAGGCCAGCCTGGTTTACAGAGTGAGTACCAGGACAGCCAGGGCTACACAGAGAAACCCTGTCTCAAAAAACCAAAAAAAAAAAAAAAAAAAAGAATTTGGATTCATAAAATATATGATACATTCAAATGCATTTTCAGTCAAATCAGTCAATTTTATGTTGCTGATTCATTTGTTTATCTCTGGGTTTTAACTTAGCCAAGTAGCTACTGTGATAAGTGTATACCATATTCCTGAATATGAAAATCTGAATATTAGAGAGTTGCTAATTCTGACACCATAACAAGAAAAGGCAGAGGATGTTTTTCATAAGGACAAAAATGACTTCTTAGAAGCACAAGAACACAAACACTCTAAGCCTATCTGCAAATATGTGTCATACTTAGGTCAGATTTTGATTTTTAAGGACCTTTTGGGCAAAACCCATAGGATAAGAAGAATGCAATGAGTTAATCTTAGAAAACACTAATGTAAAGCTTTATTCAATATGTTCAAAACACATAGTATACATGAAAAAGGTCACCTGAAACCCATTGCTCTTTACAGTGCTTATGCACTAATAATTTTTTGTAATATTTTTTGAAACTATAAATTCTGTTAATAGCTTTTCTTGAAGGTTTAAGTTTACACAAAGCTGATTAAAAAAAGATTGAATAAATCTTGATTAAACTACTCCTTATTTTCTTAATCATGTGTAACAACTTGTATGAGATAATGAAGAGAACAAAATACTAATAAAATTTTATATTTAAAAATGTTGGGGCTGGAGAGATGGATCAGTGGTTAAGAGTACTTGCTGCTCATTCACAGGACTAGAGTTCAGTTCCTAGCATTTGTATCCAGTCCCAGTGTATACTCTACTCCCTCAGGTTTCCAAGTACATCCACACACATGTGTATACATAGAAAGACATAAATAAAATAAAATTTAAAAAGTAATTGTTGTGATACTTATGATAAAATAGTTATATGAGCAAAATATTCTGGACCTTAATGACAGGAAGAATTAATGTCCCTGTAAGGGACCTGGGACAGTGACTCTGAAAACTAGACAGAGAAATTTGGGGTTCATTGACAATGTACTAGGAAGCTATCATGAATTAATAGTGCAGATTTAGCACAGTCAAATGGAGCAGTGGAAAATATTTTCAAGATACCCACAGCATTGAAGAACTGGATGGTATGATCTTGTGAGGAGGTTTTTTAAAGTAAGAAAAAAAACATGTGCAGTGCTAGGGAAGGAGAAAATGTTCTGAGTGGAAACTTGCATCTGACTTTGCCTTACAAACACAATATGCCCATGGCAGGACAAAATTAATTGTTAATATGGAAATACTTGATACAAATTATGTCAAATACTTAAGGAAATAAGTTGCATCTCACCACATTAAAAATCTACACAATCTTCTCAAACTGTGTTCAGAATCCATAAACTCTTGCACTGTTGTAAAGCTGGGATGGGAATGGCATTGTCCAGTGTTGGCAGTCATTGCTTTCTTTCTCTGAAACTTCATGTATTACTGAGGGAGGAAAGAGAAATAGCCAACTTTGGGCAAAAGCAAGAAGATGACATTCTGTGGAGCATTAAAAACAAACAGTAGTACTAAAACAGGACAAAGGCTGCTAGCACTTCACTCATCTTGACAAGAGAGCCTTCTTTTGTGCAGTGGGTAACAGTTAATATGACAGGTACATACTAGGTCAAAACGTTAAAATGCTGAGAATAAAGTTGACTATCCAGCCCTAAATGGGACATCTGTATTACCCCATCCAATATGAAGGGAACATCAGAGGAAAGGAGGTGAAAGAAAGAATTTTAAGAGCTGGAGGCCTCCTGAACAGGTCATGACTGATATAATCACAAGTACACAGGGTCTATGGTTACCTGCACAGGCCGGCAGAAAAGAAAAAAAAGCCATGAGAGTAGGGCAGGAAGAGAAAGAGGGTCTAACAGAGTAAGAAAACTCTTAGACAAAGGTGACTGGTGGGAAATATCATCAATTTGCTGTAGATCATGCACATTGATAAAATTGTCAAAGCTTAAAGGTCAGAGTAAAGCTGGTCAAAATTGATCTTACTTCCCAGAAGCTCCCAATTCTCTCCTTCCCTCTCTCCCTCTCCCTCCCTCTCTCCCTCTCTCTCCCTCTCTCCCTCTCCCTCCCTCTCTCTCTCTCTCTCCCTCTCTCTTTGAGATTATAATTAACATCTTTTCTCCTGTTTTTACTCACTTCAACCTCTCATATACCTCTTTTGCTCTTTTTTCATTGTTCTGAATGCATATATGTATACACATATATATTCCTAAATACCCTGTTCAGTATGCATAATGTTATTTATACATGTGTTTTCAGGGATAACTGTTTAGCATTAGACAACCAATTGGTGTATTTGTCCTTTTGGAGGACTATTGATATTACTCTCAACATACAGTGATTGTCCATACTTGTTTGTGTAGGATTGAAGTCTACTTTAAGTGGATGTTGTTGACTTAAGGTGTATCTGGGACCATCCAACTTTAAGCCAACAACAATAACACACTGTTCCCCAAATCCCTGACCTGAATTCTGACTAATTACTGTGATAGCCTTTGCATTCTGTTATCATTCAAATGTGGACATTTTTATTCTCCCCAACGTTAGCATTTGGTGTTTGACATGCAAGTTAGCAGACAGTTCATAGTCTGACAGATACTCTACACCACAAAGAGACTCAAGTACACAGGTGAAAAAATAAGAACAGTGTGGAATTCTGTGTGGTTACACAGTTGGTTTCTGGAACACCTAAGATCCTACAAAGCCTTTCCGTTGAAACAGCGGCATGAAATAAACAGCATGTGGCTATGTGGAATTTTTATTGTTTAAACATTTAGTTGTAAAATTACTAATAAGGTTAATTTGCCACACAAAAGGTTTTGAAAATAGCTAGGCTGTGTCTTGAACAATGAACTATAGGCACAAAGCTTTTAAAATCCTTCCTTGACTGAGTCATTAAAAAACATGCAACATTCCCCCCTATGTCATAAAAGAAGAATCAAATTTTGAACTTTTCTTTTATTCTTTGTGGGTTTTTTTTCTAGGCACTATTTTCAAGTTACTACTGAAAGTCATTTTAATTATTTAGAAATGGCTGTCTGGACCTTAAGCATACTGGAAACATTATTATCGTCCCACAAACTCCTCTGGTAATGAATTCAAACATCTGGACTCAAGGAACTCTAAGCCACAGAAGCAAAACTTGTCACTTCTCCAAATATGATATCTTCTGACAACTTGGTTGGTTCCCTAGACTTAATGCATTATACTTAGTATGGTTGCAATAATTTATGAAAATAAGCAAAGTTTTATGGAAAATTGAGTATAAAAATTTTCAGAATATTTGAAGCTCTAAAATTCATACATTTAGACATTTTATAACAAAAGATGTTAGGTTATTGCCTGCAGATAATATCACTCAAGTTACATTTCATGCTGCTTTGAGGGACATTTTAATCACGGAAGAGAAACCTGAAATTTCTTGCATCGATGAAAATGCTTGATCAAATAATTGGTGTGAATTTACCCATCACAGCAGAGATGTTAATAGATGGATGCTCAGAGAAAGACAGAGTCCTACATAAGCAATTTCATTTTATCCTCAGCAAAAGCAGTCTGGGAAGAAATCTAGAAGACCTAAATGGATATGTTCTTATACTACTTATTTCTAGCCTTCTGAGAAGCTCAAACATTTTTAAATATCTAGTTTTGAGATAGAGTTTCAGAACTGACTGTCTAGTAGAAAGGGGAATCATTTAGTTACTGTGTTCTGGAGATAGTTCATGTCTCTGATTACATACAGAATTTTAATTTTGTTAGCGGTCCCTATAGCTTAGGGGAGCATATTCTATGTAAGGAACTATAATAAAATATTAGCAAGAAAAGTATTTTATTTTGTGTGTGCATTACTCTAATGTAAATTCCATATTTCTGTTACTCTGCTGTTAACAGCAGTAGTGACAATTTGTCATAACTTTAAAGAGCTTTAAGGTTTTAATAAAAATAATCTCATTCCAAATTTCTTAAAATTTAGAGATATGTATTTAATATTGATGATGCCATTTTGTTTCTCATACCAGTGGCAGATATTACTAATCAGTAATTCTAAACCAAGTCTTTTTCAATTGTCAGCAGATGTCCAGGCAGCCGCTATCTAACTGTTAGAGTCAATGTTGTAAGGGAAAACGTATTTGCAATATCTGATACCTTACAACCCATCACTTCACAGCTAAAGAAACATTTCCTAAATGATTACACATTACATTAGTTGAGGAGTTGCGATTAGAACAGGTCTTACTTGCCCGATTCTCATCTTCATGTTCTTCCTACTGTCACATTTTGTAGGTTGTCCTAACAGCCAAATGACTGCTCAGAATCTGTTCTGAAAGTACAAACGATCACAATGACTTTCAAAGTTCATTATTTGGAAAACTGTTCTAATAAGGAGACTTTGGTCCGGTATATACACTCTCTCATCTGGCCACCATTCTTTACTCCCAAGTGTAGTCAGTTATCTCTGGGAAAAAGCATGGAGTGATTTCAGTAGTTGTTGAAATGCACACACTTGTAAAGTCTGCTACAATGTTCACATCTTACAGCAATGCACATGATCAATCCCCAAACATCAGCCCTGCAAATAGAAGGATTGATGCTCTATGCAAAGGGTAGCCGATCAAAGTCAGCTAAGAATAATAAACGCGAAAAAGACGGACCAAAGAGAAAGACAGATGCTCATGAGTTCATTTTACCATTTGAGACATCTTATAATTCTAACCATTCTGCTCAAATCGGACAACAAACTGATTGCTATTGTTTTACTGATTAACTATTCTCCGTGCTTTTTCCCAAAAGACACCCTGGCAAACTTTGCTTAGTAAATATTGACACCTGTAAACCAAGCCGGCTAATGCCGTTGGCTCTCCAGCAATCTTCCCATCTGCTGCCTGAGAATTTTAAGCAATGTATTTTGGGACTCTTGCTCTCTTTCCATTGTAAACTGTAAAAAATGCTACCCAGAAGCTAATCCGAAAGCCACATGGCCCTAGAAGAGCCTATGATAAGTAAAGGAAGTCTAGTCTAATATGTAAAATGCTATCCCACTGGCCTCCTCAGACACCTTGTCCTTAGTTAACAGCATGCTGGGGTAATCTGCTTAGTTACCAAGTGGGGCTTTTTTTTCCCTCTTCCCCATGAGATCACCCAGACCTCGATCAAAGCCCAAACACTCTCTGCCAGTTCTATTGTTCCCCAGAGTGGGATTAATGACTAATTATGTCAGGTCACTCATCCAGATGGCCTCTCAGATGTTCCTTTGTCATTGTCTGACCTTCCATATGCCCCTTTGACCTTGAGGTTTATTTCCATGGAAACATGAAGCCTCAGTTTCCTTGCTCGATTGCCAAGAATTGGCCGAAGGGAGGGGTACAGAATAATCTACTCATACTTTGTATTCTGCTTCCATCTCACGCCTTGTTAAATCCAATGAATAGATAAAAAAATGCTATCTGGTCCCAGCTGAGTGATGACCATGGTCATGATTCTATGTTACATGCTATGTTTTTTAAATTAGCAGACAGCTTTGTACATGGAAACATGCATTCAATTTGAAGAACATCAATCGCCATAATGTGATCTTTTTATCTCATTAATGTTAAGCAAGGGTAATAGAATGGAATTACAAAATATCACTGTGAAAGGAATACAATTCAGAGAATTATAGACATCTCCCATTAAAGCCCTAGAGATGTTTGGATAAGCCAACTTGTTCAGTTTCATAAATTAAAGATTTCTTACTCACCACATTTTCTGGGGTTTAAATTCTCGCCTCAGATGTTGATCTTAATCTGAAAAAGAATTTTAAAGTTGCTACAAAAGTGAAGATATTTTTCTAAACAGAACTACCAAATAAGTAAATAAAAATTCAAGACTGATTTATGAAATCAATTAAATAAAAAAAAAGGTTGAATATGTGTTTGCAAATTCAAAGTATTTGGGGGATGGAATGTATTTTCCTTCAAAGCTTAAAGGCTGAGAAATAATTCAAATGTTTAAAATGTAGTGGCTACTTCACACCTGATTTCATTCAAGAATATAAGGTCTCCTTGCTCTGTACATGAATTCACACAATCTCAGGGGTCTCACAGGGAATTCAAGCAGAGTGAAAAGTACTCACATGCCCATGTTTTCCAGGCAAGGTGGTGATTGACACACTAAACACTTTTAATCAGTGGTCAGATTCTAACTGAGTTATCAGATTTTTTAACAAAATTAGAGGCTTTAAGTGAAAGAAAGAATTCTACTTCTTTTAATTGCATTTACTTATCTTATCTTTTGTGTATCTCTCTATCTCGTGTGTATGTGTGTGTATGTGTGTGTGTGTGTGTGTGTGTGTGTGTGTGTGTGTTTACTAGTACAGGGAGCACATGTACTAAAGTACACATGTTGAGGTCAGAGGACAATTTGCAGGGGTGGATTCTTTCCTTTAACCATGCGGATACCAAGAACCAAACTCAAAGTTGTCAGGCTTAGTAGCAAGTGCCTTTACTCACTGGGTGCTCTCACCAACCACTAACACTGTTCTTGAAGACCTATTTTCAAATACTTACATATGTTCAGAAACTAAATCCTCAGTGTTGCCTGAAAAGATTCATGAGAGCTAACTTGTGCATTAGAATATTACATCAAGGAGGAAATTACTATATCCATGAATACAGAAGTTGAGAACAGTAGGATCCCAGTGCTGCTTGTTGATTTTATTTCCCTTGAAACTGCTTTGTAAGTAGATTTATGTCCATTAAAGCAGTGTTGTGGAGTGTATGTGTTTATGCTGGGAGTGCTTGGTTTCTTTAAATACAGTGATGGCCCCAAGTTAGTATTAACCCACATGCCTAGAATAAACATGTCAGTTTGGTGGAAGAAGTAAGATAAAAGTTGAACCCAGATAGAAGCAAGCCCAGAAAATAAAGAGAAAGAGAACTTGCAGGCAGAGGGAAGTGTTCCTTCCATATCTTTCAGAAAAATATTGGTTGCATGCAGAGGTCTGAAAATTGCTCAGTATGACTGACTGGGTTTGGAGATGTTGTGGTGAAGAAGGAGTTCATGGTGGTATCTACAAATATCTACAAATACCTCATGGTCTCTTTAGGGAACCTACAATACCAAGAGCTCAAGCCAGGCAGTTCTAGACTGTCCACACAGGCAGCCACTGCATGACTTCTGATAGAGTCCCCAAAGTCTTCCAGGTTACAAAGTTGTCCCAAAGGTCAAGATTGCAAAACTATCCAGACAGAAGCTTGGGTTCTGGGAATAAGAAAATAAATCTCCCTATGTTAACAATAGGCGAGGCTAACCGCCTCGCAGCTACCCAGAGCTATTATGGAGATGGACTTCCAAGGGCTGGGCTACACAAGCCCTGCGTCTTCCTCTGCTGGAGAGAAGGACTGGAGCTGTAGAGAAGGGCCTGGGTGAAGGAGAGGCAGCGGAGGACAATATTTCTGCCTTGGCATAAGACACAGAATAGAATTCTGGGTCTGGAGTAGATATGCCATGCAACTTGAGAGAATTACCTTCTTAGCCCCTTTGAGTCTTCATGTTCCCCTCTATAAAATGGGACTACTGATGTTTTCTTGGATAGATTGTTGTTTGAATTAGACATGATAGAAGAAATGTGTCTGGGCATTTGGCAGGCACTCCATAACGGCATCAAATAAGACGTAGCAGTTAGCAAGGATGTGTTAAATATTTATTGAGAGATATTCAACTGCTGAAATGGAATAACAAGAAAATGTTGTATTGAAAAATTTATGTGCATTCCTTGAACACAATGACAGGTTTCATGTCTCTCACTCACAGTACTTTCCCTTGTCTCCCCACCACTACCAGACTACCTCCTCTTTTCTGACAGCCCCTCTTTGACCTTCACATTTATATATAAAATAAGCTAACCTACACATATAAAAGAAATGTGATATTTGTCTTTCTAGTTTGTCTTGATTTATTTGACATGATGATCTCTAGTTCCATGTTCCCAAAAATGGCACTGTTTTTTTCTTTGTGGCTGGACACAACCCTGTTGTATACATAATCCACATTCCCTTTATCAGCTCATTCCTGATGTATACTTTGGTTGATTCCAGAAGCCAGCTATTGAGAATAATAGTGTGGCAATAAGCATGGGTATAAATGTATCTCTGTAACAATCTATTATCGTTGTACTTACTTTACCTGTATCTGTTTAATGGCATTTTCATTCTACTTTAATCAAAAAATATGGATGCTCAAAATGATGTCATAAGAACCATTAGGTGGCATGGAAACAGAGGGATGTGGACAAGTTATGACTATTCATAGTCAATCAGTCTCGTGGCTCAAAGACTATATTAAAGCTTTGTCTTTGTTTTAGTCTTTAAATTTGTTATATTTGGAAGCCATGCACACAGCTCAGAGTAATAGTTTAACAAACTGACTTTCCAAGCAGTCAGTACAAAAGCAATCAGCCCCATATGTTGTACTCAAATACCAGGCATACTAGCACATGGCTCTAAGTCCAACATGCTAGAGGTCAAGGCAGAATTGTGGGAAATTCAAGGCCAGCCTGGGCTACATAATGAGTTCAATAACATCCTGAGCTACATAGATAAACCTTGTCTCAAAGCAAACAAACAAGAAAACAAACAAACAAAAAGACAGATAATGTCAAATTTCATTTTTAAAATGATGATGTTTTTCTTGGGTGAGCAGATATTTTTAAGATTTAATAAAATTGCATTAAGATGTCCTCAGTAGTAGGGTGAATAAAATATAGATAAGTGCCAATTTTAAAATAAATTTACTAATTAAAATAGTATGCAGTATCCATATGTCTTTAATGATTGGTATAGGACTAAGTCAGTAAAGGAAATGTAATTAAATATTATAGAGTAGCATCTATATCTGTCTCTTTTCCCATATTGTACAGTCGGGTAACTTTGAATATGTTACCTAATTTGACTAATTGTTTAATCTAAATAAACAGATTTCCTTGAATTTGAGAGACAAGGAGATGCAGAAACAGCAGAGGGAATGATTCAAAGCCATTTAAAAAAATTTTAATACATATATATATATGGCATTCTACTTGCATGTATGCATGCAAACCAGAAGAGGGCACCAGATCTCATTATAGATGGTTTTGAGCCACCATGTGGTTGCTGGAAACTGAACTCAAGGCCTCTGGAAAAGAAGCCAGAGTTTTTAACCTCTGAGCCACTTCTCCAGCCTTCAAACTCAATTTTAAACATACAACTATGTTGACCGCCGGACAGCTTCTATCCAAAATGGCGCCAAACTTCACTTCCGTACCACGGACAGCTGCTTGGCGCAGGCGCGCGTTAACAGTGACACGTCTCTCGGCTCTCCCCCTCCC
>NW_022196909.1:20269341-20283684 GCF_008632895.1 Mastomys coucha
CAAATAAAGTGCTGCTGAGAAGAATCCTGTTGCCGCGTCGTTCTTGCGGGCGAGACCGGTCGCGACACAACTAGATTAATGAAGATATCTTCATTCCCAGATTTGCTGGAGCTCATGTACAGAGATCTAAAATTTTGATATGAGTATCCACCTGCAATCAGATTACTGATTTGTTAATTTGTAATAGCTATACACATCAGCAGACCTACCATTGGATGGATTTCTGTGTAACACAGTCTGTCTCTAGTATAAAAGCAGCCAGGAAACTAATTCTTAGTTATTTCTTTGTTCCTAGTATTTCAAAATTATAGTTGTGATTAGTGGAAAATACACTTCATGTTTCAAAGGTAATATTATTTGTGATATGTAAACATCTAATGGAAAAGAAATATATGAATGAATGGTAGTTAAAACCTCAAATCAAACTATTTATCTTAAACATGTTCTTCATTTGCTACCCATTTCTAGAGTATAAAATACTAGCACAGTAAACTGTTTTCTATTGTAGACTCTAGAGATGGATAACAAATGACTGTGTGTTTGACCAGTCCTATTTTATTCATTGCTGAAGAAAAAAAAATAGCCTTTGTATGTTTAAGAAAACCTTTTCAAAGGGAAATCACTATAAATTGGATAAATTTGGCCATTTGGAGATATTCTCCAGAGTAAATGCAAATTCTTCCCCTAAATATATAAAATAAGTAAAACTTTTAGTATGTGCTTTTGTTTCAGAAATAAAAGTATCAAATTTGTGAGAAACCCAAACTTTTTTTTTTTTAAAGAAAGACTGGGAAATTCTGAAATTCAAAATGTGCTTAAGAAGTCCTGGTTCTTCCCCAGCATGCACCTTATGTCCCTGCTCCTTAAGTCACATCTGCTTTTCTTACTGGAGACATAAGCCTCTGCCACAGAAGAGCTTACACTAGTGAGGAGGGAAAGTGCATTCCTTTTTTCTCAGCGCATCATCAACCAGCCTGTCAGCCACATTCCAAATGCAGAATTCTTATTTTGCATGATGATTCTAGGCTGCAGAAAGCACAGCTTGCCTGCCTGATCCCAGGTGGAGCCTGAAGTGCTGACAGCAAGAGAACTAATGTTTAGATTTATAAACTGAGTGAAGTTGGTGTGGAAGTCGTTGCAAATGAATAAATATGGAGTCTTGCACTGTTATTTTTATCAACTCACTTTGCTCACTAGACCCCTTTCTGTGTAATTATTTGCAGTGAATGTGAGTTGTACCTACAGCATACATATGCACCTACAACTGCCACACATGCATGAAATATGTAGCTCTTCAAAGGAGAAACACCAATTTTGTCAGCATACAGATTGCTAATACAAAAGGCAAGCCAGAATCCTATGCAATAAGGAAGGAAGAACAGTGGCTTGTATAATTCATGCCCTTAAATGAGTCACAGAGTATTCATACCAGCGAGTGAAGATAAAACTGGGATCTTACTGATGGCATTATATGTTAAAATGTATATATTTTACAGGAAAATGGAAGTTAAATAAAAACTAAGTCCAAGAAAAAATGGATTGTTGGAAAAGTACTCTAATTTTCATATTGACCAGAGTATATATTAAGCTGACTTACTGAAACTACATGAATTACATGAATAAAAAATTAATTATATTTATGGGTGTGTTTGAGAAAAAAAATGTATGGTTTCTGGGAGTAGCAGGTTTTCTATATTGTTAATTCTTTTTATTTCATGTATCATTTATATTTTTGGTTTTGGATAGTTAACATTCTTTATGTTTACCATATATACTTAGGAATAGTTTGATAATCTTTCTACTTAGAAACAGTCATAAGTACCTAGATTTCACTAATAATTCTTTTGGCGGGAGCATATATTCCTCCCAGAAAGGGTGATCATACCAATGATGCCACTGGATCTTTGCTGTCTGTGTTGTATCCAGTTCATGCTGCTGTCCTCTGCCTACTGCCAGTTTGTAGTGTTATTGCCAACAGGCACAATGAGAATGTACTACAGAGCAGATGCCAGGCACCCCTAACTTTGCTAAAATGATTTTAAGATCGCTTGAAAGCTCATGCAAAGCATATTTTGTACTATTGTCACTAAGTGCTTATACAAGCCTTGTCACTAAGTGCTTATACAAGCGCGTGTTTAAAACAACCATTTTCTCCTTCTAATTCTGGACTATTATATACTAATTAAATAATACAAACACTAATTTAATAATATGAATAAAGTTTAAAATACTAAATTTCATAACTGCTAAGATGTCATGAGGTTTTATATCCTATGCATTTATTAGATATGTTTATTCTTGTCACAAAAGAATCTTAATACTCTATAAAAAATAAAAAGTCTAAGCTCTTCCTACTTAATTTGAATTCATTAAATCAAAATATAAGTATATTTTGTTTCTTAGAGCATCTTAATAGCTATTATTAGTCTTCTAAAACGAAAGTTTCATAAAAGTTTGAACTCACGTAAAAAATGTAATTACCAACAATGAATTGGTGTGAATAACATTAGAAATTATTTATTTGAACATAATATAACAATATTCTTTTCTGGGAATTGAAAATATTTTTGGCGTTTTTCTTCTTTAAGTAAAATGTCTTTTTCAATTATCAAACTAGAAAATTCTAGATTTCAAGTCCATGTTAAAAAAATAATTGACATCTTATAAGGTTTTTTTCGTCTCCAAAGCCACATCGAAGAAGTTCACATTTATCTAGTTTAGTCTGAGCATAGACAAATTCCAAAAGCTTCAAAATGCAGTGAGCCCTGTTTTCTGGGTGACTCTAAAGCTAGAACTAGAGTAGGGAGATAGGAGTGAAGCACAATAAGGAAACACATCACTCACGTGGAAAGGAAGGCATCATGATATTCTCAAACTTTATTTTAGAAAGTGATGCTAGGGATGGCTTAAGAATACTTGATGTTGTTCCAAACATCCTGGGTTCAATTCCCAGCCCCAACCCTCACCTCTTGCAGCCTAGAATTATTTGTACCGCCACTTTTAAAATACCTGATGCACTCTTTTTTTTTTCTTTATTAGATATTTTCTTTATTTACATTTCAAATGTTCTCCCCTTCCTCTCCCACTTCCTGGCCCTGGCATTCCCCCTACACTGGGGCATAGAAGCTTCACAGGACCAAGGGCCTCTCCTAGGCCATCCTCTGCTACATATGCAGCTGGAGTCATGAGTTCCACCATGTGTGTACTCTTTGGTGGGTGGTTTAGCCCCTGGGAGCTCTGAGGGTACTAGTTAGTTCATATTGTTGCTCGTCCTAAGGGGCTGCAAGTCCTTCAGCTAGCTCCTTCAATGTGGACTCTGTACTCAGACCAATGGATGGCTGTAAGCCTCTACTGTATTAGTCGGGCACTGGCAGAGCCTCTCAGGAGACAGCTATATCAGGCTCCTGTCATCCAGCACTTGCTGGCATCTCTTAGGGCTTCCTCGTGTACCAGGAATGGACACGGTGTACAAACACATATACAGGTGAACACTCATACAAATAAAATTAAAATGAATAAATCTTTTTTTAAAGTGATTTTTGGATAGATAGGTGCTTAGAGTCTTAGTCACTTTTTTATAACTAAAAAGGATGCTAACATTATTTGGTTTCTTATTCACAAGATGTGGTGGTTTGAATGTGATGCCTCATAGTCCTGTGCATTTGAACATTTTGTTCCCCAGTTAATAGTTGTGCTTGAGGTGTGAATTCGTTGGAGGAAGTATGTCAAAGGGGGGCAGCCTTCAGAGGTTTCAAAGGCTTTCTGTCATTCCCAAAGGGTCTCTGTTTTCTGCTTGAGTCTAAGAAGCGATCCCTCAGTGTCTGCTCCAGCTGCCATGACAAACCCTTATCCCTCTATAATAACCTCAAGTCAAACAAACGTTTCCTTTTAGAGTTGCCTCAGTCATGGGATTTTATCACACTAGAAAACTAACACATGAGGTCCTAACAATATTTAACTCAAAATGTTACATGATTAGGAAATACTGATTTTTCTTTTAGGAACTTAAAGCAGTCTCAGTGCCCATGAGATAAACTAGTGATCATCAACAATTTAACATCATTAAATATATTGTGGGTAAACATGAGTTAATACGAAAACAAATGTATGCATGAAATTTGTAGGTGTACTTTCTCTTTCACATAGAGGGAAAAAAAATTGAACTTTAAACCTAGGGTCACAACAAAAATATTCCTAGAATTATAAATTAAATTACTGAGTAGAGTTTAACTAAAAGTGTATTAATACCTCTGTTAGTTATTCTCATCTCCATGACCAAATACCTGACAAGGAACAGCTCAAGGGAAGGTGGGGTTATCTGGCTCATGGTCTGAATATGAGCCATCAAGACAGGGAAGGCTCTGTGATGGTGAGAATGTGAAGCTGGTCTCCTCATGTCCTCTGATCTTGGCAAAACAGGAAGCAGAGAGTAGAAAGGACATAATAAAACCAATTCCTACAGCTTCTAAGTCCTCTGACCCCAAAAAGTGCTACGAACAGCATTCACCCACATGGGTCTGTGGGGGACATTTTGCATTTAACCTACAGCAAAATCACTATTTCAAATTATCTTTTGTCTTCTATCTTCATATAAGACACATGCTTTTGTTTTTGTATAAATATGATTTTCTTTAAAAATTATTAATTAGGATGTTGAAATAATAATCCTCAATGGTTAGATGGATCACATGTCTAAGATATTTATTTAAAAATATAATTTAAAGATATATAAAATATAAGTATATTTTATATAAAAATATAGTTATAGTGTACTATATTAATTGTAGGGTGTTTACTTTCTTTAGAAACTCATGTCTAAACCCTAGGAAAAAGAAAGAAATTTTTGCTAGATTTTGATCCTGACAAAAAAAATCAAGACCAAATAAATCCCATTCTGTGTTTGGTTTTCCAAATACTTTGAATATTTGTTTACTATTTTATTTAGAAGTAATACCAACCTGAAAATAACCTGGAAAATGGTTTTTTAAATTAATTTTGTAATCAATATCTATGCCTTTGTGAAGAATTACAACCATTCTTAACTAACATCACAGACCTCTGGAGTAACATGTTAGAGCTTAGGCCTTTTATTTTACTACTGCCCCACAATGCAGACAGGGGGTGGGAGAAATAGAATATATTAAAACTGTGAAATGACTGTAGATCAGACTCCTGCCTCAAATTGCCTATAATCTGGATGGATCAGCAAAACAGGTGATGTTATCAAGAATAGGCTGCAAATGGATCAGGAGAAATGGAAAAGGCCTGTCTGTAGGAGGGGTGATTCTTCTTGCTGGGCAGAGGATGCTAAAAGCCTGTCCTAAAGGGGAGGGAGAGTTTCTCCATTCTTGGTGTTACTATCATAATATATTTATTATACAAAACAATGTGGTTCATCATAACATAAAGCAGTGATTTCATTGTGATTTCTTTTCATACACATATATGATGTAATTTGAGAAGACTTTAGACTGAAAGTGTCAAGAATGTCAAAAAGATTGAGAGAACTGAGGCCAGGGAAAGATCATAAAGCAAAAAGTGAAACCTCTTCCAAGGACTTCATTTTCCTATTCCAGCTTCATTCCCATATTGCCCTGGATCAGCAGCTCCCCTCTCTGGACCAACAGTGCTGGCTTTTCCTGGCTTGTCTTGTTGACTGCTTCTTTTTCCATGACTATTAGAACAGAACCCAGGAAATGCCACTTTGGTTTTCTTTGTGTTTAATTATAGGACAAGAAATTATTTCTCAAGACAGAAATTTGAAAGTTTCTTTTTAACTCTTTCCTGATCTTCACCTTATTCCCAAACAAGATTAATCATGAAATCCCCTTGAGGCCTGATTTAATATTCTTTCAAATATATCTAATCATTTTCACTCTTTGATCAGTCTAAATTCCCCCTCCCCACCTCCTCACTCCAGCCTAACTCTTGTCAGCCATCCCTTCATTGTATAGTTGCAGGCTTTACAAATATCCCCCCAAGTAACTGCCAGAATAAAAGATTTAAAACACTATCATTCTTATCAGACTTTCCTTGGTAAAATATAAATGACTTTGTGATCCTTGAAGTTTTACATGATCTAACATCTCTCTTACTGCTTCTCTACCATTTCATACATCCTCTCATGTCTCCCCTGGGTTACCACTCCCAATCCGGTCGGGCTCACCATAGTGTCCTTTCTTTAAGGGGATGATCTTGGTCTCCGTCGCTAGAGCCTTGGTTAAACTTCATCACATTCCTTCAGCACATTAAAGGTTTTTTTTTTTTTAAATGTATGAAGACAATCACATTTAGTTATTTCCATGTGTAGACTGCCCCTGCTTTCTGTATTACCATGTCCTCAGTAGTTAGCACAGTGTCCAATCCAGGTTGGGTATTTAGTAAATACATTTTTTATTAAATGATAAAAATCTATTTGAAATGTGAATGTTTTCAATTATTAGCTAAAATATTTGCAAATTTCATTAAATATAATTGTATATTTCTAAAATATTCCTTTCTTTAGGAATTAATTACTTTCAACACAAGTGCTGCAATAGTGCCCAGTTTCTGGAGTTAATTAATGTCCCGAGTAGTCTGGGAATATTAAGTTGAAAATGCTGGCATCAGAGAGCAGAGTTTTTATTTATTTTTGTTTTTTTATTTTTTTTTTTTGCATTTGGACTTGAAGGAAAATTGGTTTAGGAGGGAAATTTTCAGAAACCAGAATGGAAAAGTCATTGTTAAGAGGCTATTTACAAATCAAATTAAATAAAAAATAGGACATTGAAAAACTTAATTAGAGGTGGTAAAATTAAAAATATGAAATCAGTTTCTAGTTGTTTTTTTAAAAGAACAAAGTAAGTTGCTAATATTGTTTATATTTCAGCATTTTTCTCCCAGACAGCACCTTAGAGTGTCATCTAATACATGAAGGGAATGCTCAGAGAATTGATGTTCAGGGAAAAAAAAGAAACAAACGGAAACAAATCAACTATCCCTTGGAGGGAGGATAAGGCACACCAGGGATTTAGCTCAGTTACTGAATGATTCACACACACACACACACACACACACACACACACACACACACACGAAGGGCGATAAAAACATTGCTACTTATACAATGAGATATTATAAATTAATGAAAAATGAATGAAATCACAGACTCCCATGTCAAGAAGGATGACTTTAAAAAGAACAAATGAAAAAAGCAAGTTGTAAATATGTGTTGTATAGTACCATCTTAAACATTCCAAAATAAATAACAATGCATTGCTTAGGTCCTGTATTGTAACTTTGTATTAGTCATAATTTTCCAGACTATATATATTTATACATGTGTTGCATTATATATACTTACATGACATTTTATATATATTACATTTATATTACACATATGTTAAATACATACATAAATATAGTATATTATTTATTATATAGGTATATTTAATTCTCTTTGGAGAACTATAACCAATACAAGGTTATAATACAGAATACACATATACATACATATGTAAAATACATGTGAGAAAATGGGAATGAGTACATAGTCAAGTTAATACATAAAATTCATCATAGCCAAAATTTAAACATTATACAAAATGAAAAGAATGGCTTAAAAATGATATTAGTAGTGTGTTTTTGAATGAAAATGTGCAATACAGAAGAAGCAAGGGAGTAGTTTCAGCAACAATGTCGACATTGTTCCATTCACTATACAGACATCATTCATTATTTGGGTTAATAATTTGTTGTATCTGCACTATATATAATTCATTGGAAATAAAAAATAGATAAAATTTTCAAAAAGTATGGTAAAATTTAACTCCAGCAAATAAATATAAAAATTAGTCTCTCTACTATAAAATGGATGAACAAGAAAAACAAATCTCAAGCCGGGCAGTGGTGGTGCATGCTTTTAATCCCAGCATTTAGGAAGTAGGGGCAGGCAGATTTCTAAGATCGAGGCCAGCCTGGTCTTCAGAATGAGTTCCAGGACAGACAGGGTTATACAGAGAAACTCTGTCTTGAAAAACCAAAAAAGAAAAAAAAGAAAAGCAAACCTCAAAATATAAATGTACAGCTTACACACAGAGAGAGAGAACTGCCATGTAAATGATAGGTATTGAGAAATTATGTTTGTCTTCTTGTTATATATAAATTCATAAAATTGTTCCTCCCCTGCATGGCCTGAGGAAAAAAATTTATGAATTTAAAAACTAAAAATAATAATAATAGAATAAATAGTAATAAAAATAAAAATAATAGAATAAACAGTGAATGCCATGTGTTTGGCGTTTTGAGGTCTCATCTGTTGCCCCACAAAAGGCATTAAGGCATTAACCACTCTACACTGGTCACTGTTGTCATGTTTAATGTGGGCTGGAGTGACAGGGCCTCCTACTCAGTGTATGACCGGGTCTTGAGTACTGCGAGGCCTGTAACAGAGTCTGACATATAATTGTTCGCTATGTTCAGCAGTTAAAAAGTGCAAGTGGCCCCCAGTGCAGTTGAAGAAGCATCCAGCAGGGAGATGATGGTGTGAATAGTCAAATTACCCAGGGAAGGCAGTCAAGGAACTATTAATAACAATGTTTTGTTCAACTTTCTGTTCACAACTCACTCTGAGACAGCCAAGGTCATCAGGAAATGAGGGACATCTCTAGCTTGGCCCCCCCCCTTGAAAAACAGAAGATAATGGACAAACATCTGGGCAGGTGACTGCTTCTCCTTCTCAAAATCTATGTAGCAGATTGTATAAAGGTCACAGATACAGTAACCAACGTTTTATAAATTATAATTACTTATATGTAACAAAATGTAATATTTCCCCTTCAAGTACACTATTCATTAACATTAAGCAAATTCATATTGCTCCTCTAACCTCATTATCTTTGTCGAGACCTACTTCATCTTCCAAAACTAATCTCTAAAGGTAAAACAAGTCCTTGTTCCTTCTCCCTCCACCCCTAAGAACCACCTTCTACTTCATACTTCTGTGAATTTGCCTATCCTAGGCACCGTATGCAAGTAGAATCCTACGTTTGTCCTTGGTGCTCAGCACACTATGCTGAAGTTTCTCACACTTTACTCAAAGTAATGCCTTCAATGTTCATCAATGCTGCTTACGTAAAAATTCTGTTTTTAATATTCCGAAGACTCACGATACTGTTTTTCATTGGAAGTATGCACTTTCGCACTCCTACCAGCATATCCTCACCAGCAAGTTGCCCAGTTGCTTATTTTTTATACTATCCATCATAACCAGGTTTCTTCTAGTTCGCTTCTCTGTGGTTGAGATAAAACTTCAAGGAGGGAAGGGTTTATTTGGTTTCCAAGTTATATAGTCCATCATTGAGGGAAGCCAAGGAATTCAAGGCTGGAACATAAAGGCCAGAACCTAAACAAAAACCATAGAATTTGCACTATTTGCCTTCTTGTCTGGCTCAGTTCTACTCTAGGGATTGTACCATACATATTGGTGCTGTGTCCCTGCAGACCTCCAGGAAATGACCTTACTAGGGTGACCAGCGAATGAAGAAAGCACAAATATATACTGACGAGTACCGGGAATGGGAGGAGTAGAGTTTTTGAGGGAGAATCCACGACACCCTGGAATTGTGTTTATTATATACAGCTGAATAAAGAGGCAGTGTAACTGAATTCAGCTAAATCAAGAAGCTTTAGCCAGTCTCAGTAGGAGCAGTCCTCCAGGGGAGCAATTTTCAGGCCATAAATACGGTGTCAGGGAGAAAGCTATGTTGAACATTTTCTGCACATTCTATCAACATTCAAACTTGGACAAGGAGTCTGGACCATAGTTCTGCCTGCTACACATCAAGGAGGTCTGAAGGGCCCAAACAATATCTAGGTTTGACCCCATCCTCCTAACGCCCTGCCTCCCTTGTCCACCTGGGAAACAGAAGAGGTAACCTGTATGCTGTCTCCTGACCTCCATTGTCTAGCCCATGGTTCAGCCTGCCTTCCCAAAGAGGTCTGCAGAGCCCTGAAACTGCCTGCAGTTTCAAGAACCGGGTTCTACTCAGCCAGGAGGGAAAAAAGGACCTGAAATAGAGGGTTTGAAATGCAAAGAGAAAACACAAAGCTGAGTTGCGTCCCAATCAAGGCTCCACTTTACTAAGAATAAACCAGGGTTTTTATAGTCACAGAAGAAACTGAAAACAAGTCTCTAGATTACACTACAAAGAAAGTTCAGGTGCCAAAGTCCCCAGGTTCAGAAGATCTCAGGCGGCTGGCTGGCTGGCATACTCAGGCGGTGGGCGTGGTCAGGCAGCTTCTTCAAAGACAGTCAACAGAGAGCATCTGTCTTAGCTCCCAGGTGTTAGCCCCCAAGCTGAGGCTGCTAGAAGTCCCGATGGATGACTGAAGTGAAGAGGGGATGTAACAGGGCCCCAGGTCCACCTAGGACCCAAACAGCAGAGGCGAGCAGCCTGCTGTTCCCTGAACTCCATTGTAGCATCCCACAGCTCTGCCTGATTCCCCAAGAGGTCCTTCCAGTGTCAGGAACATCCAGCCAACACCAGGGACAATGAGATGGCTAAAAGCCAAGAGAAGAACATAATTAACCAGAATCACTACAATATGGCACCAACAGTGCCCAGTTATCTGACTACAGTAAGTCATAGATAACCTAATAGATCCAAAGCTCAAAAGGGCCTTCAATAGAATTATATAAAGCTGATAGAGGCCTTTAAAGAGAAAATGAATAAATCCCTTAAAGAAATACAGGACAATGCAATCAAACTCATAAAGGAAATGAATAAAACTATTCAAGAACTAACAATGGAAACAGAAGCAATAATAAAAGTTCAAACTGAGAAAATCCTGGAGATGGAAAACCTAGATAACAGGAACTATAGACACAAACATCATTGGAAACAACCTAGATGTCTCTCAACTAAAAGGATGGATAAAGAAAATGTGGTACATTTACACGATGGAATGCTATTCAGCTATTAAAAATAAAGACCCCGAAATTTGCAAGCAAATGGATGGAACTAGAAAATATCCTGAGTGAGTACATACCTGGCATGTACTCACTTATAAGTGGATAATAGCCATAGTATAAGATAATCATGCTACAATCCGCAGACCCAAAGAAGATAAATAACAGCGAGGGCCCAAGGGGGAAGCTTGAATCTCACTCACAAGTGGGTGTAAAATAGAAATTGGAGGTAAATGAAAGGAGGGGACTGGTTGGAAGAGGGAGTCCGGAGGGGGACAGAAGTGAGAATCAGGCATGGGAGAGCAGTTGGAGAGAAGTAGAGAGATGGGAGAGAGAACTGAAATTGGTGGTGGGGCATCCCTAGGATAAGCTGGATATCTAGAACGGGGAGGCTCCCTGAGTCTATGTGGTGACACTAGCTGAGACTCTTAGGAGCCGTGCATGTGGAGACTGAAGTTGCCACCTCCTGTATCCAAGCAGAACTTCCCACAGAGGGAAGGGGACACTGATCACCCACAAAACCTCCCACTGAAAAATTTGCACTGCTTATAAGACGTGCAGGTATAAAGATGTAACAGAGATTGAGGGAATACCCTGTAGTAATTTTTATTTAAATAGTTAAAAATCCTAGCACAGGGTCTCTCTCCCTCCTTTGACCATTTATGTTCCCAGATGAAAGACACACACAGCCTTTATATTTTTTTAATGTCTTAGGCAGCATGATAGCTGGCCAGCTGCCTACCCTCAATGCTGTTATATCCACCTCCCTAATGATAACCCAAATTACCACTTTATATGTTTTATGTTTCCTCTGGGCTGCTCTTAGCTCCAACTGGCAAGCCCACAGGACCATACCACTGGCTCAGCTAACCTTTCTCCCCTCCTGCATGCTCTTCTATTCCCTGATGGCTTCTCCCTCCTCCTAAGCCTGCCACACCTTAACCCTACCTTTATCTTTTCTCCCCGCGATTGGCTGTTGGCATCTTTATGCACCAAATCAGAATTAACTTGGGAACAAGGTCCCAAAGGCTACACACAGATTCTAGGTCTTAGAAGCCCCAAATTAACATCAAAATACAAACATCAGGCTAACGAATTACAATGGCCAGCCAATGACTGGCCCAACTTTAGACCTACCCCCTGGAAGAAAGCCAACACCTGACACTATTAATAATACTCTGCCATGCTAGCAGACCATAGCCTAGCATAATTGTCTTCTGAGAGGCTTCATCCAGCATCTGATGAAAACAGATGCAGAGACCCACAGCCGAACACTAGGCAGAGCTCTAGGAGAGTCCTATGGAAGAATGGGAGTAAGAATTGAGGGAGTCAGAGAGATCAAGGATACCACAAGAAGACCTACAGAGTCAACTTACCTGGGACCATGGGGGGCTCACAGAGACTAAACCACCAACCAACGAGCGTGAATAGCCTGGACCTAGGCCCCCTACATATTTGTAAGGGATGTGCAGCTTGGTCTTCAGGTGGGTCACCTACCAATTGGAGTGGGGGCTGTCTCTGACTCTGTGCCTGACTTTGGGTCCCATTTTTCCCTAGCTGGACTACCTTGTCTGGCCTCAGTGGGAGAAGGTTCCCTTAGTCCTGCTGTAATCTGATGTGCCTGGGAGAGTTAGTAGCCATGGGGGTCTTCCCCTTCTCTTCAGAGAAGGGGAGAGGGCAATGGGAAGAGGGATATGTGAGTGTGGGACTGGGAGGAGAGGAGGGAGTTTGGTTGTGATCAGGATGTAAAGTGAATAAATAAATAAATAAATATTAGAAATTTTTGAACAGGGAGGGAAAGGTAGGGTTAAGGTGTTGCCATTTCCCATTGATCTAAATCATTGAGGTCCTTGGCATGGCTGTGTCACATCACCAACACACATTCTCTCAGGACTTTACTTGTTCCCTATATATTGGGCCCTTCTGCATGATTTAGTAATAAAAAAATAATGCTCTCATAGATCAATCTGATGAGAATATCCCTTGATTTTCCTTCTTCCCAGGTACATGAAGTTAACAACTGAGATCCTACCCCTTCAGGGAAGGATGGAGTCCTCTTGGCCCCTTCTCAGTCCATGATCGACTGTTGATAATCCCAGTCTTATATTGGCCCATTACAATCAGTCATAGCTGCTTGTAAGGTCATAAAGCTGATATAGCTTTATCATGCCCAGAACTCATAATTCCATAGCCCCTTTTCCTATTTCTCTGGCTCTTAGGTACTATATACCTACACTTCCAAAATGATCCTAGGACTTTAGTGAGGGTGACTTAAACATCCTGGTTAGAGCTGAGCCCTCAAACATCATTTCTTCGTTCACATTAAGAATCCACGAGTTTCTGCATTCACTCCCACTCTCATCAAAGAGAGAAAGAAACTGAGCTGGAGGCTTCCTACCTGCTGGATAGCCTTGGTAGTGCTGGCAGGTGCTATGCAGGCTGCTAGAGGATTGAGGCATCAATGGGCTTACCTAGCTGTGAACTCTCTGTCCCAGAGTAACCCTTGCCCAGGCAATATATGCCCACCTGCACAATAGCGCCTCTAGTGGTTTGAATAGGCATAGACTTCATAGGCTTATTTGAATGCTTGGTCATTAGGGGGTGGTACTGAGTGGTGCTTTTTTGACCGGGACTAGGATGTGTGTTGTTGTTGAAGTGTGTGCGTGTGTGCCTGTGTGTGCCTGTGTGTGTGTGTGTGTGCCTGTGCCTGTGTGTGTGTGTGTGTGTCTTTGTTGGAGGAAGCGTGTCACTAGGAGCAGGCTTTGGGGTTTTCGAAACCCAAACCAGGTCCAGTTTCTCATTCTGCTTCCTGTGGGTCCAAACGTAGAACTCTCAGTTACCTCTAGCACCATGTCTGCCGCCATGCTCCCGTGCTCCTTGCCACAAAGATAATGAACTAAACCTCTCAGTCTGTAAGCAAGCCCCAAGTAAGGCTTTCTTTAAAAACTTGCTTTACTCATACAAGGTGATCTGCATCAGCAGTAAAATTCTTTCAATTAATTTTTTACATTCACGAAAGAGCTTCAAAAAGCTTCTAGAGGGCTGTTAAAGAACATTGAACATCTTATGACTGTAAGACAGGTGTCTATCATGCTCTAAACCCCCAATGGAGTTTCTTCGTGGGAATAGAACACTAAGATAAAGGTATTTTTTTTCATGCTTTTAAAACTTATATTTTATAGTTAGCTTATGAAGTATTTAACTTCTATCTATATGGTGTTTCATATGCACTTAGCTTTGGCTGACACCTTCCCCTGGCCTAACTTACTTCATCCCCTATCCTGTTTAAAACACGTGATTCCTTTTTCTTTTTTTTTTGTCTTTGCCATCATCTGATCTTCTAGTTCTTCTTTATTTACTTTTACCTTTTACGGACTCTCCTCTCCCCAGTCCAT
>NW_022196909.1:20284091-20284234 GCF_008632895.1 Mastomys coucha
CTTCAGTCCCTGCTCTCTGCAACTCCTTCCATGGGTATTTGGTTCCCCCTTTTAAGAAGGAATGAAAAAAAAAAGAACTTTTATTGCATTGTGATGAGAAAAGTTACATGATTTCAATTTATCTGAATTTGTTAACATTTAAA
>NW_022196909.1:20284637-20284805 GCF_008632895.1 Mastomys coucha
CATATTAACTGTATACTTAAAAATAATACATCATTACTAGTATTTTCTTAAATGAACATGAATATATAGAGTCTTTTTGTTTGTTTTGTATTTAGTAGAGTTAAAATCTTGGCTCTTACTGTGTTACAAGCCCAAAATAAGAACAATTTTTAGACATTGGGTTTCATT
>NW_022196909.1:20286271-20295390 GCF_008632895.1 Mastomys coucha
GAGGGTGCTATTTATGTCTTTCTTAAGGTCCTGTATCATCATCATGTTAAGTGATTTTATATCTGAATATTGCGTTTCCGGTGTAATGGTGTGTCCAGGACTTGCTATGGTGAGAGAATTGGGTTCTGATGATAGCAAGTGACCTTGGTTTGTGTTGTTTATTTTCTTACACTTGCCCCCCCCCAAACCCCCAGCATCTGGTTAACTCTAGTGCTACCTGCCCTTGCTAAATCTGACTGGAGCCTGTCCTTCCTGTGATCCTGGTTATGTCCGAACTCCTCAGAATCAAGCTGACTTTGTGATCCTGTGATTCTGGGATCCTGGGATTCTGGGCTTGTTAAATCACCTGGGAGTGTGGCTTTCTCTGTGAGTTGTGGGACTGGCTGCAGAGCTTGTGCCCAAGGTCTGCTCAGAACACTAACCCCGACAGACCAGAAGGAGTCTGAGTCACTGGCCTGGTGGAGTTCCTCAAAACACATGATTCCTAATGCCCCCGCTTTCATATCACAAACTTTGTCTTACCCTTCAGTTCTTTTGTTTTTGGTTTTGTTTTGTTTTGTTTTGTTTTTTTAAGACAGGGTTTCTCTGTGTAGCCCTGGCTATCCTGGAACTCACTCTGTAGACCAGGCTGGCCTCGAACTCAGAAATCCACCTGCCTCTGCCTCCCAAGTGCTGAGATTAAAGGCGTGGGCCACCACCGCCCAGCTTACCCCTTTGATTAAATATCTTTTATTCCAACCATCTATCCTCTTGTAAACCACATCACATATGCAGGCTTTCAGGCAACTGTCCACCTTTGCGTTTTGTCTTCATTAACCACCATTTTCCATCACAGGATAACTTTTGAGCCATCTATTGCAACTAAGCAAAGTCACCTTTCAAGAATGACGGTTCCTTCTTATGGGAAGGTGAATCCTCTGTGGGTAAAATGGGCAAAAGAAGATACCTTGTAGCTCCAACCAAACGAGGACCTATAAATCTTCATGCAGGTAAAAGAAACTCTATGACGGTAAAGGAAACTGTGGTATCATAAAACACAACTATCTTCAAGCTGATGGAAATGTTAACTGACTGTTAATCAGTATGAAGTAACATGGAAGCAGATAACATGAGACAATTTAGAAATAAGATAAATAAACAAACAATAGTTAGGGGATTCACACACTTAGATGACTAAGAGGTCACAAGGTCTCATAACTCCTCTCGACAAGTTCCTTAGAGTTCCTGTTCCTTCCCTAGTGGAATTTTCACAATTCCCTAAATGAATTGCTGAACAGGGAAATTTTCTCTGTCATCATTTACTCTCTTGTCTTCTCCCACGTCAACATAGGAGAGAAAAGCAGAAAACTTGCCTTCCAATAGCAGTCATTATCACCAACAGCCATCCAGCTGGTTTGACAGCCATCCAGCTGGGTCTTGTTTGAGAAATATTTATGGTGCCATCAATTAAATGTGAAATTAATCACAGTACAAAAAAAAAGTAGAATTCTGTCAGGAGAATCAATCAGCAACACTCCGATGGGGGTTTATAGCATTATAGACACCTGTCTTACCGTTGTAAGACGTTCAATATTCTTTAACAGCCCTCTTGAAGCTTTTGGATGAATGTAAAAATTTAATTAGAATTTTACTGCTGATACCGTGTTTCTTAACAGAGATGCAGTGATTGATGACTAAATGAATTGTTCTGGCTACATGGATCATAATATCACCGCACCACCATATGCCATCAGAGCTTAGGCCAGACACCAGTCATTCTTGACCTATGAAATCCTGCCTTGTGGTAGAGTGTCTGGGAGAATCTATCAACCCTAAAGGTGATGATGTCACAATTTCAGGAACCATCACAGCGTTTGACTACCGATAGTTAATTTCATGTATCTCGGGCTTTGTTGATAGATGCTCATTTAGAAACAGACCGTGCTTTTCATGCAAAGCACTTATCACAGAGGAACGGATCTGGGAAGATAGTCATCTGTGATTATCGGATTCTAGCAATTTTAATCAAAGAGAAAAGCAGTTCTTATGAAAATGTCACTAGGTATTCTTGATAGTTCTGAATCTGCTACTTAAATACAAAAAACTGAAACCAAGTGCTAGGCAAGTAGAGGTCGGGCTGTGGCCCTTCAGGCTTTAACCTCAGGCAAACTCAACCGTGGTCCACGTTAACATCTTGGAACTGACAGATCTCCTCCACGTATAATATTTCCTGCCTGCGCTTCTGGGGTGGTGATTGACAGGCTCACCCCTCCTCCCTCCAGGCCTGGGCAGCCATGCTAGCTGTTTTGTCAGCTGCAACCTGCCTGTGCCTGGTGAGGCCACAGCCTGTCCTCCACGCTGCGGGAGCCCGGCTTGCCTGGCCTCACTGCTGCTCTGGCTAACACTCTGCCTCTGGGCCTAGGGAGACCTTTCCAGTCTACAAATAACGCTGGAGATTTTAGACTAATCGGTTCAGCTTCCCTGAGGCAAAGGGGGAAAAGGGGTTTCTTAAAAGCGAAAGGATTAAATGAGAAAGTGAGCAAAGTGGTTTCCACTTAGGGAATCCGAGAGAGTCCAATCAATTGAATAAATGGTTCACCCAGTCACAGGGAAAGCAGGTGGGAAAACCTTGTTTTGTGGCTTTTTTCCTTTGTAAGATCATCTATAGAATGATCTATGCATAACACACCCTAAGGAAGTGGGGGGTTTTTTGTTTTTGTTTTTGTTTTGTTTGTTTTGGGGGGATGTTTTGTTTTGTTTTGGTTTTGGTTTTGGTTTTGGTTTTAACGTGGAAGATTTTTTTCTTTGTTATTAAAAAATTCTTGAAAATAAATAAAAATATCACACACCAAAATTCGCCAGACCCAAATATAGACCAAAATTTACTAATCCAATACAGCATAATGAGCTTATATGCAGTTAGAACTGGCATTCAACCTGGAATCCTGTGATAGTTAAATTTATGCTGTATCTACCAACCCCTTAAAAATCCATGATAGAATTAGAAATATATATATATACATATACATATGTGTGTGTGTGTGTGTGTGTATTCACATATACTGTCTTCATGCAGTCCTTCCTCATACCCTTATATTTAACATTTCTTGTTCTCTATTCTTCCTATACTGTTTTATACTTGCTTACATATATGTAGATATCATTGGCTATATTCCATATATGAGAGAGAACATGCAGCTTATTTCTTTCTGAGATTGTGTGATCTTGTGTAATATTATATGTCCTACGTCCTAAGTGGATGTACTTAGCAACAAACTTTTTAATTTCAGTTATATTTAAAGAGTAACAATATTTCAATCAACAATAAGGTTGATTCCAGTTCTTTGGTATAGTGAATAAAGCAGCAATAAATATTTTCTTTATTGTACATTCTGTCTTGGGTACCTTTTGTTAATAGCTACAATTCATGTGTATACACACACACAAATGAGTTCGCACTTGTACATATGCTCACACATGTACACATATATTTGCTCACACATGAGTGCACCTCTTTGCTTTTTCCATTCTTCAACTATAGTAGTTAGATAATAGATTAATTTAAAATGGGAACTGGAAAGATATCTGTGGTCTATAAGAAGGACCAACAGACAGTAGATTCTGTCATGACAGATCTCAGGATAACCAGTCTAAGAGCCATGCACCAAAATTTTGAGACAGAAAGTGGCTCTAGAGGACTTCTTTGTGCTTGCCTTTTTGATATTGGTTAAGGTTTCCCTGAAGTTATTCAGGTTACTTTATCTGGGGTGCCAAGGCCCACTTCCTGGTGAATTAAATTTGGTTGGAAATTAGGTGTCCCAGTGAAACTACTTGCTAACTGTAATTAAATTTGAATCTCATTTAAGAAAGCATTTTCATTGGCAGGAAAGAAATCTTCAAGGGGGAAAAAAAATACTTTCAGGTGTTGATTTGTATAACTAACCCCTTGCACTTGGTAGGTCATTAGATCTCACTAGTTTGTAATGCAATCAGAGTCAGCATTCTGCTCGTAAGGGTTGCCTGGTAATTTGCTTGTTAATATATTAGCACACAGCATTGATCAAATGGCTAATCCAATCACACGCTTGTAATCGATACCTTATTGATTACCCTGCTTGGTGATCACTTTTGTTAGGTTCAGTCAATAGCAAATGCCAAGTAGCCTTTCACACACCCAATTAGCTTATAAGATAAACCAAACATTTTGTTTGGCCCTGAAAGCAAAGATCAATGGAAAGCTTTGGAGTTGAACTCAGATGATTTTTTTCATCAGCTTTTTCTCCCCCTCCCCGCCCCCCACAGCCACTCAAGTCCACATTAACACTCTCCCACTGGTTCTGAAGACATCTGAAAAGCAGCTGCCAGGTCTGAGACAGTGAAGCAGCTGTAAGCTATAAATCACCAGGGTTAGGGATTCTGGGTTGCATGTTGGCATGTGGGTCTGTCAGATGAGAAAAAAATAGAGTCATAAAAGAGGCAAAGGTTAGAGGTACCTAAAGTTTAGGAGCCTGAACTTGTGCTGCTGTTCAGGCAAGGAAACTCCGGCATTGGTGGTTCTAAGTGCTCTTTAACGTTTACTTACTTGTATGCATTTGCTTCCGTGGTTACTCCCTGGATGGCCTGACTCCAGGTTTTTGCTTTCCATCTTGCTGCTGTTGAACTGATCACCCATGTCATCAGAAGGAGGTCCCATTTCTCCAGTGAAAGCTAGGTTAAGTAAGAAATTTCCAGTGGTATCAAAATAAGCCTGATCTTTCCAAGACCAGAAATTGTCTTAAACTTCAAAATGAGAGCAGCATCCACAATGGATTGGCTAACACTTGTTCTGAGAGATGGATGCGATGCGGGGGGCCTGAGTGTTTACGAACTTGCTTATTAAGTTCATCGTGGGAAAGCCGGTGAGATGGCTTCCTGGAGACCGTCAACAACCACATAGTTGACTTCCCAAAGTTGTATAGAGCAATGACTTTGGTGATGGTAAGTTCCAGTTTACAAAACACACCCTAGGCTGGCGAAGCTTAGGGTGTGCATGGGGTGAAGCATTGTGTGCCTCTGCTGGCAACATGAAGTAAGGACTGAAGTCAAACCCAGGTGTTTGTGTTTGAACATCCCTTTCCCCTTCTGTGAACAGAGAATTCACTAGATACCAATTTAAAAAGAAAAGCAATCTTCAGAAAGAATATTTTTCCTGAGGATTTAGGACACCTGGATTATGGCTAAATGACCATCAATCATTCAAATAACCAAACTCACAGAACTAACAGGGTGGATTACCACTCTTATTTATCAGGAAATGTAGATAAAAGTGACTTTTTCATAGAAATTATCTATATCATTTGACCAAATACTTATCTTTCTTTAATGTCAAGATGCATGATTAAATAAAAATCAAACTTACTGGTTTTTCAAGGACTTCTTAAATATTTCTGTTTTTGTTTGCTGGGAGTGATTTGATCTGGGCTAGTTAAGGGTATTTTGTTTTGTTTTGGTTGCTTATGGGTTAAATAAAAAGCATTTGAAGTTAACTGTATGTTCCATCACTGCATCTTTAAGATGGTTTGTGCTTCGTTTTCTTTTGTGAAACCAGTTCTGTGAAGCTCTGTCACTGTTGCTGCTGTCATTAGCGTTGTTGTGGTTTGGTGTGGTTTGGTTTGGTTTGGTGTGGTTTGGTTTGGTTTGGTTTGGTGTGGTTTGGTTTGGTTTGGTTTGGTGTGGTTTGGTTTGGTTTGGTGTGGTTTGGTTTGGTTTGGTGTGGTTTGGTTTGGTTTGGTGTGGTTTGGTTTGGTTTGGTTTGGTTTGGTTTGGTTTGGCTGGTTATTTCACTGTTTGACTTGTTTGTTTTGCTCTGTGACATGTCCTATCCAGCCCAGGCTAGGGATAGAATACAGGACGCTGGCACACATGAGCCAAGCATCCTTGAGCTGAGCTGGATCTGCATTCCTTGAACCACTTTGTCTGTGTGTCTGTCTGTTTGTAAATGGAAATGAGTTAGAAAAACAGCAAACTTCAAGTGTCATGGCATGAGTTAGCAGAGACGAAAGAAAAGATTCCTATTCCTGAGTGAACAGGTGATCAAGATGCTCTTCCCAGACAGAGAAAAGTGATGTGAAGTGAAAATTAAACTGGGTGGTGTGCTAGAGGTAGCCTCCACATGTTCTAAGTGGTTTCTCTCTACGGTCTATCACTCCCAGATTTCATCGTTCCTATGAAAGATCCCAACTGAGGAGATAGTATTGCTTAAGCTATAAGTGAGCCTGCCGGGGTTCACACTGAACTCTGAATTACTGACCATGCTTTGTAGTTATTTTTATTATTGCTTCAGTTTTACAATCCAAAAAAGATTAGTAATTGTAAAAATCTACTTCTTGGGGGTTTTATAGCCATCAAATGAGTCAACACAGGTGAAAGCTGTAAGCACTCCAGCAGTTGCTGGCTACCTTCTCATTATAGTCTTCAGGAAAGTGGCTTCCTCTTGAAGTTCCTTCAATCCCTGGTAGAAGGTCAGGGTCAGGAACCTGTCAAGGAAGATCTCCCTCCCATGGAACCACAAGCAAGCAGTCTCTCAGTCTCTCATAGAATATGATTATTCATCTCAACCTCAACCTCCTTTAAGGAGTAGAACACACACAAAAACAAAATGAAATCTAATAAATACTTTTGCAAGTAAGGAGCAGGTGGCTGGTAAAAAGTTAAGGGTGTCATCCAATCCAAGGTGATTGGGAAAACAAACAAACAAACAACAGAAAAAAAAACACAACTAAAACCAAAACACATTTCTCAGAGGCAATAATGATGGTCTCAAAGATCCAATACCCATTCCAAATTCTGACAATTGTCGGGAAATCAGTTTTCAGTACCTCACAGAAAGAGTTGTGAAAAGAGAAAGAATGGAGCAGGTAAGAAGTCCTAGCTGGTAAAGGTGCTTGCTAAAAAAGCTTGATAACTTGAATTCAATTCCAGGGACCCACATGGCATAAGGAGTGTACCAACTCCCAAAAGTTGCCCTGTGATCTCCACGCACCTGCGGTGGTATGCAAGCACACACACACACACACACACACACACACACACACACTCACACACACACACACACTCACACACACAATGTATTAAATAGTTCTCAAATAGAAAGGCTAGTCCATTTGGCCTTTAGCTTCCTGTCTTGCTGTGTGACATCTTCCACATGTGGCACTACCATCCTGATGCCGTCTGACATGAAGACCTCATCAGGCTAGAGCCTCTGTTCTACTGTCCTCTACAACTTTCAGAAGTATGAAACAAATACACCCCTTTCTTTATAAGTCCCCACAGACAAGTGTTCTGTTATAGAAATAGAATATGAGCTAGCTAATTTAGCACTTTAATTTTAAGCCGTGTAACTCCAAGCTGAGAATTCTGTAACACTCTTCTGTGATGGTCTATAAAGGTGTAAAAGAATTCTATTTGTGGTTTCATTATACACAATGGCAAAGTATATACTTGAATTGAATTTCTGGTCTTTATTCCCCCTTCCTTGACTCTCCTGCTCCTGTTCATCCAGTGCTGTAAGTCTGTGGTTTGGTCCCTTCAAGGTTGAGTTGATTTAATTTTCACCAACAACATTGGTGAATTTAAGCCAAAAATAGTTATTGCTTTTATAATTTTTATAGTATCCCACCATCTAATATGAACACAATTAAATTGCATGTTAACGATAGTAAAATAACAATATAGTTTCATTTTTAAGGTGATTGGTCTGTTTTAATGAGTTAGCTTTACAGACTTAAAACACATTTTAAATCTTTAAATGATTAAGAAATTAATATTAAAATATTTATTGAAAAACCAAAGTTGTAAGAAATCTGTATATTTAGTAGAACCAAAGTTCCCGCTTTAAATCAATGAAACTTGGTATAAAAAAATCTTGAAATTCATCTGAAACAATTCTCTAATCAAATTACAGGTTTCTAACTAATTAGACTCAAGTATGCATCATAAAATGTTACTGAAATGAATTATAACCTTGCATTAATATACTAATAAAACATAATGTGCTAATGAGATAACTGACAAATTCTATAGTCCTCCTATGATTCATTATTTCAAATACCCCTTAATTTTTCAGGATAGAAACAAAATTTTCCAAACAGACCAAAAATAGTGTTTGCTTTAAGAAGGCACATAATTTAACCTAAAAGCGAAAAACATGTTATATCAGTTTGACTAAGCCAGAAGTTCATAAAAGTGACACATAACCTCATGGCACTTTCTGGAAAAGTGATTCAGCAGGAAGGTCAGAGTGCTCACTCTGGAGGCCTGAGAAGGTGACCTTTGTACACCACTCTTACATGGTAGAGAAGATGGACCTGATACCCAGCTAGCAAATAAACATTTGTTCTCCTCCCTTGCTGTCCTCATCTTAGGGAAGAAAGAGAGAGAAGGAGAAGAAAAGGGAGAAGCAGAAAGAAGTCTAATGAGGTCATTAGGCAATGAACCCCATCCCACATGCACACACTCATTGTCCACTTTACTCTACAGTTATTGAAGTAATAGCACACGTTAGTGAAGACGTCTTTAAAAATCCAAAAGAAACATTTGAAATTCCAGCTCATGAGTTAGTGAGCCTAACTAATCTAACTAAAGTACCTCTCCTCCATATAACAGCACGTCTGCTAAATGATATCAAGTACTTTTATGTGTACTCCAATCCAGAGCTAACCTGCTATGACAGTTTTTCCTATGGTACAAGTAAACTGTCTCTCCAAAAGAAATGCAAATGACATGAGAATAAACTTATTTGTGTTGTAATTACATGCAGGAAGGCCATTGTCAAAGTATGCATTGAGGGTCTGCAAGGACTGACAGTTGAAGCAGTATTAATGATGTTATGATTCACTTTCAAATGAGTGAAAAATTTGCGAAGGCACTAGTAAGGTTTTACGTATTTGCCCCTGACACTATTCCTTTGAGCTAGTTATTCTTTTTTACAGGTAATGGAACTGAGGCTTAAAGAAGATAACGGAGTTGCCCAGAGAAAATGGTACCTAAAGAAAGTAGAATTTGAACTCACAGAAGAATACAAGAATAATGGCTCTGAAGATGCCTGGTGGCAAACCTCCAGGCAGAGCTATCTCTAGGTACTGCAAGGAAATAGAAAAAAA
>NW_022196909.1:20295412-20305830 GCF_008632895.1 Mastomys coucha
AAAAAAAAAAAAAAAAAAAAAACCAGAGCTCCTCTGCCAGCAGCACTACACTTCCTTGTGGTAAGCATGGGACTTGCAAGGGTCTGACCAAGGTCCTCTGTACATATAGTCATCAGCTTGGTGGTTCTGTGGCTTTGTGGGACTCCTAACGGTGGGAGCAGGTGTCTCTCTGACTCTTTTGCCTGCTCTTGGGACTGCTCTCCTCCTTCTGAGGTTGCCTCGTCCAGCCTTGATGATGAGGACTTTTGTCTTATTGTGTCGTGTTTTGTCATGTTCGGTTGTTTAGCTGTTGTTGCTTAGGGGCCTGTTCCTTTCTGGAGTGAAGCAGAGGGAGAGTGGGTCTGGGGAAGAAGCGGGGAGGACCTGCTTGGAATAAAGGGAAGGGAACCTGTGGTACAGATGTATTGTATGAAAGAAAAATCTATAATGAGAGAGAGAGAGAGACAGACAGAGAAAGAGAGAGAAAGAGAGAGAGAGAGAGAGAGAGAGAGAGACAGACAGACAGACAGACAGACAGACAAAGAGAGAGAGAAAGAGAGAGAGAGAGAGAGAGAGAGAGAGAGGCAGAGGCAGAGACAGAGACAGAGACAGAGACAGAGACTGTTCCAAATTTGAAGCAAAAAGGACTATCAAATTACATCAGAGTTAACTGGGAAACTGAGTTAACTAGAAAGTAGTCTTGCCGGGCGGTGGTGGCACACGCCTTTAATCCCAGCACTTGGGAGGCAGAGTCAGGCGGATTTCTGAGTTCAAGGCCAGCCTGGTCTACATAGTACCAGGACAGCCAGGACTACACAGAGAAACCCTGTCTCGAAAAAACCAAAAAAAAAAAAAAGAAAGTAGTTTTGCTCACACCTTCCTGCTCAACACGATTTAACTGCTTGGGAATTCCATCGGACAATGGCAGAGCTATATCCAGCTTTTAGAAGACAAAGTGCTGGAGAGCTAACCCTCGGTCCCTATAACAAGATGAAGCTGCAATCAAAGCAGGATGCTTGCAGCCATAAAGATCAGGCTTGTCTGAAAAAGGTGGTGCTGCGCACATCCTCTGTTCCAGTCAGCCCCTGAGGGACTGTCAGTGAGATTTGGGTCAATTTCTCGACCAGGGCAAATTTCACACTGGCTTGAGCCTGATACCCCTCTGTTACATTTTATTTACAAAGTAAAAACCCTAGAATACCATTTCAAGGATTTTCTTTCAGGGTGAGGTGAAGAGTGGGTATGGGGAAAGGAGTGTGTGTGTGTGTGTGTGTGTGTGTGTGTGTGTGTGTGTGTGTTTAACTACAAATTATCAAAGGAATATAAAACCAAAACTACAGTTGACATTTCAGAATAATTTTAAAGAAAAAAAGAAAATGTCTTTTCATAAATACATGGTCCTAACAGCTGGTTTCAGGTCTGCAGGTACATCTTTGTAGTACACATAGTAACTCAAAAAACTGAATTTGCTTCACTCCCCTCTTCATTAGTTGTATAACCTTGAATTTGTTCCTTCATCTCTCTACTATGCAGAAAGGTAGTGCTTGCCTCATAGGAAAGAAATAACCAAGCAAGGGCAGTTATGAAAGTTCTTTGTGCCTACAACATAGTGAGCCTTCAGGAAACGCCAAGGTTGTAGTGAGTGTTTAATAAAGGCCAACGGTGTTTTCAGCCTTTTGTAAGATTTCCAGTTGGATTGAACTTTCCTAAGATCTGAAGGATCTCCCTTCCTAACCAATATCCAGACTTCTTCTTTGCCAACATATTTGGAATTTGCTATCATGGATTACAGAATTCCTATCAGGAGGAATACTAGTGACTCTGGGAAGTTGAAATTCCATCAGAGTTGGCTCCCTGGAAAGATACCAACTAAAGAGATTTTGGTGAAGCAGTGATGGCATTTGGATTCTTAATGTGTCAAAACATTCCAACTGCTTTTATAAACATGTTCAAAGTAATGTTGGGGGTGGGGAGAAAGGTAAAGATAAATCGCAGAAAGCCAAGGAATGAATAATATATGTAACTCACAGAAAATCATTTTCACTTGGGAACATTTTAAATCATTCCAAAGAAAGATCTGTGGCTTTCACATTAAATTATTGCTTACTAATTCGGAAGATAAAAGGGAAATGGAATGGAAATATGACTTTCCAATGAGTGAAAATGACCACAAACTGCAGTCCTACATTCTTTGGTGCTTGGGATTCACTTATCTGCCCACATTTGTTTAATGAAACATAACAAGCCACAGGCACACTGTCTCTCACCAGTACTGTGTGCCAGAGTCTAAGAAAAGCATGGGTTCCTAGCTGGAGGAGGATGGCCCTCTCGTTTTCCCAATAGATTTCACAAAACACTGAACTCTGCTTGGGATCATTAGGTTTTTTGTTTTTTTTTTTTTTCATCATGCTATTTCTAGAATTCAAAAATCACAAATCCCTCCCAGCTTAGTTCTTTTATGCAACAAAACCATCCCCCAGACCTGCTAAGATGTATTACCAGCAGGAGTCTAACATCTGCAGAATGCCAAACAGGTTTTCTCTCTTTTGTGGGAAGGTTAAGCAAGAAAAGATTTGGTGTGAGGAAATAGACCCAGAATTCATGCTTTTTTAATTGCAAATAGGTGTGATTTAATTTATGTATAGAATGGAATGTAGTATTAGAGAATAAAAGCTGATTGGGGAAAAAAATCAACATTTTGAAAGAATAAAACTGACCATTTTTACAGTGGTAGACATTTTAAAACTATATGTAGTTGAAAAAAGACAGTATAAATTTAACATGAGATTAGCATTATATTAAAATGAATTATCCATAAAGCATTTTGAATATATTCTTTGATTTAAGAAATTGGTTATGCAGAAATTGGTTCTGCAGTACTGAAAAATTCACAGTCTCTAATATGTCATAGCTTTTAACCAGACAAGCATATTTTTCTGGTAGATATTCCTTCAGGAGACTATAAATCAACCACAGACACAGTGAAATGGCCAGAGCTGGCAGGGATGGAAGAGAGCTGGATGGCATTAAGAAATTAAATGAAGAAAATATGGTGAACCTTTATCAACAAATATTTAACCCTAGGATTATTTTTATTAGAACTTTAAGGGGGAAAAATGTGCATGACAGTAATACTTGTGTATCTATGCCTTATCTCTTGTATTATTTATGCCACATCTGGTTGACCTGTAAGAATTAACATAATGCTGCTTTCCCTGTACCTTTTAAACAACTAATGAAGATCATTTTCCTTTTAAATTCAAATCCTAATTCTTGCCCTCCCACTTAGAAACAGTGGTTCCTGTCTAAAGGAAATACAGGGACAAACAGTGGAGCAGAGACTGAAGCAAAGGCCATAGAGAGACTGCCCTACCTAGGGATCCATCCCACCTGCAGACACCAAACCCCTGCACTATTGCTGATGCCAAGAAGCACTTGCTGGTAGGAGCCTGGTATAGCTGTCCCCTGTGAGGCTCTGCAAGAGCCTGACCAATACAGATGTGGATGCTGGCAGCCAACTGTTGGACTGAGCAAGAGTTAAGGGGAGGACTGAAGAAGGTGAAGGTGATTGCAACCCCATAGGAAGAACAACAATATCAAAAAACCAGACACCCCAGAGCTCCCAGGGACTGAACTACTAACCAAAGAGTACAAAATGAGGGACCCTTGGCTCCAGCTGCATATGTAGTAGAAGTTGCCTTATCTGGCATCATTGGAAAGGGAGGTCCTTGGTCCTGTGGAGGCTTGATGCGCCAGCATAGGGGGATGCTAAGGCAGTGAGGAGGGAATGGGTGAATGAGTGGAGGAAGCACCCTCATAGAGACAGGGTAGTGGGGATGGGATAGGGGGTTCTCATGGGAAACTGAGAAGGGGAACATTTGGAATGTAAATAAGTGAAAATAACCAAGAAAAGAAGAAAAGAAACCAATTAACAACTATATTTAAGTTAAACTCTAGCACAAAACAAATATTTTAATTTGGAAAAAGACAAAGATTTCTCTGGAATGACTTAGTATTCAATTGCCGTGAAAAGAATCTAAAAACTTTAGCAACTCTTATAAAGAAAGTACTTGACTGGGGCTAGCTTACAGCTTCAGAGGGTTAGTCCATTATCCTAATAATGAAGAGTATGCAGGCTGACATGGTACTGGTTGAGAGTTCCACATCTGAGTCTCCATGCAGCAGAAATAGAGGAGAGAAATTAAGCCTGCCTTGGGCCCTGGAAGCCTCAAAGTCCACCTCCAGAGACATTCTTCTTCCAACAAGGCCACACCGACTCCAACAAGGCTACGTCTCCTAATCCAAGTAGTTCAACTCCCTGATGACCATTCATTCATTCAAAATATGAACCTCTGGTGTGGCCATTCTTATTCAAGCCACCACAATGCACAAAAGTCATTAATCAAAATTAAAGAGTAAAAATTTATAGATACTGATTTTATCGTCCCTTCAAAAAATAGTGTTAAGAAAGTAAAGAGGTCAGGGGCTGGTAACTCAACTACTGCAGGCGTGGGTCTGGGGAGATGCCTCAGCAGTACAAGCCTGGGGGAAGGGTGGGAGAATAGTATGGAGAGGAGAAGTGGGGAATATTTCAGTGGTTACCCGGTGAGGGGTGTGTCTTAGCAATTATAAACCAGGGGAGGTGTGTCTCAGTAGTTACAAGCCACTCCCTGGAGAGGGTGTGGGATGGTGTTGATGAAAGGATGTCTCAGCAGTTATAAGGCTGGGGCTGTGTGTCTCAGGAGTCAACAAGGCGGCTGGGAGTACTTCTGCAGTTACAGACTGGGGGCCAGAGATGTTGTGATGGGGAGTTGTGGGGAGGGGGGGAGAAAGGGATGTGTCTCAGTAGTTGAGAGCACCTGCTACTCTTCTAGAGGACCTGAGTTCAGTTCTCAGCACGACCATCACAAGATTCTCAACCATTTCTAATTCTAGCTCCAGGGCACCTACCATCACTTCTGGCTTCTGGGGTCTGCACTTTTGTGCACATACACGTATATTCACACCTACACACATAATTAAAACCAGCAGAAACAAACACATATATTCACACCTACTCACATAATTAAAACCAGCAGAAACAAATCTATTTTTATTCATTTTTATATCCCCCTCCCAAAATGATCCCCCACTCCCCTTCTCTTCTGAGATGGTGGTCCATCCCCTGGGTATCCCTGCACCCTGGCACGTGAAGTCTCTACGAGGCTAAGTGCATCCTCTCCCACTGAGGACAGACAAGGCAGCCCAGGGAGAAGAACATATACCACGGACAGGCACCAGCTTATGGGATACACCCCTCTCTAGTTCGGGATCCACATGAAGACCAAGCTACATACCTGCTACATATGTGTAGGGAGGCCTAGGCCCAGCCTGTGTATGTTTTTTTGGTTGATAGTTCCATTTCTGAAAGACCCAAGGCTCCAAGTTGGTTAACTCTGTTAGTATTCCTGTGGAGTTCCTATTCCCTTCTGGGCCAGCAATCCTTCCTCCTACTCTTCCATTAGACTCCACAAGCCCCATCTACTTTTTAGCTGAGGGTGTCTACCTCAATCTGGGTCAGCTGCTGGAGCCTCTCAAAAGACAGCTATTCTAGGTTCCTGTCTGGAAGTATAACAAAGTATCATTAATAGGATCAGGGAATGGTCCTTGACCATGGGCTGGGTCTCAGGTTGGGCTGGTTATCAGTTATTGGCTATTCATCGGTCTCTGTTCCATCCCCTTGCATTTCTCGTAGACAGAATGAATTTTGGGTTGAAAGATTTGTGAGTGGGTTAGAGTTCCTATAGCTCCACTACAGTTCTACAAGAGGTGGCCACTTCAGGTTCCATATCCCCAATGCTGTGAGTCAAAGCTAAGGTTACCCCCATTGATTCTTAGGTGATCCCCTTGTTCCAGGTCTCTGTCAAGTCCTGGATATGCTCACCACCTCCCCACACCAGTCAGTTGCAGATTTCCATTTATTCTCATGGCCATCTGACTATCTCTTCTGTTTCTCCTCACACCTGATCCCAGCCTTCATATTCCCCTCCCTATCTGCTCTTATATCCAGCTCCCTCCCTGCATCTGCCTTTTTATGACTATTTTACTCATTCTTCTAAGTAAAATTCAAGCATCCTACCATGCGCCTTCCTTCTCGCTTAGCTTCTTTGCATCTGTGGAATAGAGTGTGGGTATCTTATGCCTAGTATTCACTTATAAGTAAGTACATAACATGCGTGTCATTTTGGGTTACCACGCTCAGGATGATATTCTCAAGTTTTGCTTGCAAAATTCATGTGTCTTTTTATTTAATAGCTGAATAGTATTCCATTGTGTACATGTACCACACTTTCTTTATCTATTCTTCAGTTGAGGAATATTTCAGTTGTTTCCAGTTTCTGGCCATTATGAATAAAGGAAGCTGCTATGATCATAGTTGAGCAAGTGTCTTTTTGGAGTGAGAGAACATCTTCTTGTTATATGTCCAGCAATGGTATTGCTTGGTCTTGAGGCAGATCTATTTCTAGTGTTCTGAGAAACACCAAGTTGATTTCCAAAGTGGTTGTATACTATCAGTGTACACCAATTTAAGAACAATTAGAATATGTAAAAACCTTAAAAGTGAAATACAGATCCACTCTCAACACTAGTGTAGTGGTGAGAAACAACCTGGTGAATTCTAGAAAACTATGGCGTGTTTTACAATGTTAAATATATAGTCACCATGTGACCCAGATGTTTTACTCTTACACTTTTACCCAATAGATATGAAAATATTATTCACGCAGAGGTTATTCTTAAATATTCAGAACACTATTTTTAAGACCCAAAGATGTCAGGCAGCCCAATTATAGATGCGATAAGCAATTTGTGACACACACGTGTATACATGCAGTAGGATAATATTAAGTCAAAGGAATGGTCATTGTAAAATGTCCATGAATCATATTAACACAATGCTATTATGCTGACCTGATCCAAAGACTGACTGACAAAAGACTTAGGAAAAGAAGAAACTTAGTATGGGACACTTTATAAAAGCTTAGCTTGTTTACATGCCTGACAATGCAGATGATGTATCCTTGATGCTGGAGTCAGCATTGCTAGATGCTGGATCAAATGGTCATGGAAATTTTAAGGTTTTAGTACCCAAATCTATTTCTCCCTCAGAGCACCTGGCTAGGGCTTTCTTCTGCTCTGGAAATCAGATATAAGCTCTCCATTTTGGACTCAGTGATCTCACCATGAGAAGGTAAGTATATTCTTTGAGAAAGATATATTCTCTGTGTCTCTTTCTTGTTTGCAAGCATGCACACATCATGCATGCACATATGCACAAACACTCATACACACACTCGAATGAGACTCAAGGAACTTAACGATAGGTGATAAATGACAGAGATAAGATTTAAAAGATCATCTTCTGAATACAACAGTTCTTTTAGAACCAGAGCTTTAGCTAAGATCAGAAAAACAACTTTTTTGGTGTTGTTATACACTATTGATTTCCACTAGACATATTTGTAAGTGCCTAACACCAGGTATTTAAAGAAAGCTGTAGAAATTATTTATTACACAGGAGAAGGTTAAAGTTTATTCTTCATAAAGCAGGTAGTCTGTATCCATTTTTTTCAGAGAAAAAAAATCCAAAAGTCAAGAAATTTAGGTGATTGATTTAACATGATAATTAAACCTGAAACCCAAAGTGTCTGACTTAGTTCTATTCAATGCCACATAGAGCCTTGTTTGCACAGAAAAGAAATACGGTAGATGCTACAATAATATATATGGTAGAATAATGTCTGGAATAAAATAACTATATAACTAACTAAAATGACTTATAGTCTCAAACCATAAAATAATTTATCATGTCTGACCCTCATGCACTATGTTGGAATAGATCACAAAATAATGTGAATAAGAAGGAAATTATTTTTAATCATTCAACTTCCAAACGTCATATAATTATTATAGCGAAAACGAAACCATCTTTAATAGGTTAATACTACCAGAAGATTATATCAACATTCATCAAATGTTGCTAAAACATGTAAGATTATACATGTTCTACAAAAGAGTACCTGCCAGAGATGAGGTCACTTAGCAGCAATTGACTTTTCTTCATGTCAGACTGACCTGGCCTTAACTATAATTTCTAATGAAAGAGTCAAAATCATGCCCAGTCATTTAAATACTTGGCAGACCTGTCTATTCAGTACAAGAAATCAATGCCACCCTATGAGCACAAGGAGGAATGCCTCAGAGAAATTCACTGTGTCCTTGCTCAGTATCCCACAAATATGATTTATTTATTATAGGAAGAAAAAAAAAACCCCAACTCCGTTAGTTTTATATACAAAAAAGACTTTAGTTTATAGAGAAGGATCTGGATCCATTTCATTATAACCTGCATGAGTTTCATCACTTATTAAGTATCAATTGTCCATGCTGGAGAAGTAAAATGTGGGACCAAGACTTGAGCAAACAATAAAGGGGCAAATAAGCTTACAGATACCAACTCCTTTCACTCAGATTAGAGATCCCTGCCCACTAGTATGTGCGACTCTCATCCTGACAGTAAATAAGCCCATCCCCTTAGAAGATACTGACTAAAGCTGCAAAACCCTAAATAGCAAAGACTAGACTCAACAGGTCCCATTGCAGTATCAGGGTCCATGCCTATTCCCGACCTGACCCTTCTTGTTCTCCTGACCTGAGGGCTGTCATGCTATCGGAAAGGCATCGCCATAGAAACTTTAAAAGTATGGTTTGAAAAGTCATGAAGTGCCAGCTTTTGTTCACATCTGGGCTTGTGGACATTAGGACGATTTTATCCCTTTACACCTCTGCTGTCCCAACAGTCAGTAGTGACATTCCTATGAACAGTGCCAAAGTGCTCACTTACTGTCCTGCTATTCCCATCAGGTGAACTTGACACTCCACAGTCACATGCAGTGTCACTGAAAACTAAGCCAATCTCAGTCTCAATTTTCATATTTTAAAAGCATAGTTTGCATAATACCACATCTTGCTGAAGCTCAAATGCCAACATTAACATGTCTTCGAACTTTAAGGCAGATCTATCTGCCTATGTAATAGGACCCATCTTCAGAGATCAAAGAGAACATTTCCATCTTTATCTGAAGAGCTCCTGGCAAACCTTACCTCCAGCCTTCAGCCTTCACCCATTAGCCTTTGTTCCTCTCTCATCTCCATTTAATCTCAAATTCTTGAACTCTGACCCTATCGTCAATCTCAGTTTTGGCACTGTGTACTTGATATTTACACATGGTCTTCCAAGGTATGACCTTGAATATTTGTCCTATAGAGTTTGGCTTGACTTAGTCACTATTTTCATAGCCTTATACTATTTTGACATAACATCACCTATTTCAAGTTTAGCCCTACTAATATTTGTCCTCCTAGCTTTGACTGTTCCTCCAATGTCTTGCCTAGTTATCCCTTGTGTCATGGACTAATAAGATTAGATAGAAAATGTGAAGGGAAAGCTTTTGTAAAGTTTTAAAGTATTTATGATTTTTCTAGTGAACTTCCAATAACTAAAAGGAGCACACACACCTCTGTCACCTCCAGTCCTCTGACTTTTACCTCTAACTGCTCCCATAACTCTGCCTAATTACAATCAAATGTCTATAGATAGAAAAAGCTCCTGAAGTTATTTTAGACTCTGACATTTTATGAGCATTTTGATAAAGGGATTTTGGTAGAAGTCACATGGAATTAAACTTATCTTCACCCCTCCAATTACAATTCATGATTTCTTTATTCTCCCAGGCAGAGCTGACAACATGTCACAAACAGGATTGCTCTCTTTGGAAAGGGCACACACATATCTAGCTCGGGATGTGGCATACAATGGGTACAATACCAATATTAATTTCCTCCTATTCCACCTTTTTAAAATAATGGTAAGGATGGAAGCACAGTATGCTAGAAAACTGCCCTATCACTGAGCTAGCCCACCCCAAACTTTTCTAACTCTTCCTTCCTTCTTCCTTCCTTCCTTCCTTCCTTTCTTCCTTCCTTTTTCTTTCTTTCTTTCTCTCCCTCTCTCTCTTTCCTTCTTTCTTCCTTCCTTTCTTTCCTTCTTTCTTTCTTTCTTTCTTTCTTTCTTTCTTTCTTTCTTTCTTTCTTTCTTTCTTTCTTTCTTCAAAAAAAGGTCTTAAAATAGCTGGCCTAGAACTCACTATGTAGACCAGGATGGCCTTCAACTCACAGAGATACATCTGTCTCTGCCTTCCAAATTAAATATAAGGAATACCATGCCCAAGGCAATAACTTTTGACAGTTTTCTCAGACTTTGGAATATCCAATTTTGAAGACAGAATGGCTGGAAGAATCCTTCAGTACTCATAGGGAAGCCACATCTCAAGACTGAAGGAAGGGTAAGCCAGCCTAAATATTGCTATCTCCTGAGAGGCTCTGACAGTATCTGACTG
>NW_022196909.1:20306111-20306981 GCF_008632895.1 Mastomys coucha
AAAAAAAAAAAAAAAAAAAGAGTTTCATTACACCCCTTTTACCAATTCAATTTTCTCCCCTTAGGGATTTACTGGGCTGTTGCAGAATACTAATGATACTTCCCAACCCTTACCAACCCACTAGCAATTCCAGCTTTGAGAGTATTACTTGAAATGTAAGTAATCACTTTAAAAAAAAAATCTTTCCCGCTTATATCTTACATCAACATGATCGCCTAACTATTCAGCCTCTGTCTGAGATGAGTCTAGTAAGCTTTTGGATTACTTCCACACAGAGGATGCAAGAGGAGGATTCTAGCACTTTTCCAGAGTCACATTAACTATGAACACAAAAACGCTTGCATGACATTCCCTATGTTTATGGGATCAAAATTGTAGGTGGAGCCTCTTACAACAAAAACACCAGGAAGTGACAATTACTTTTTCTTAATATGAAAATTAATATTACCAACATACCTTAATCGATTGAAATCCAAAAACTTGAGGAATTAGAAATTTGTTGATTGTCATCCAATGGTCTCTCTAATTTGGTAATTGGAGAAATAGGTCCAATATTGTATAGTCCATATACACTTTCAGCTTGTTCGTGACAGTGTCTTACTGTGTACAACATAAGGGTCTTGAAATCTTGCTTCTCTTATCTCAGCCTCTCTATTAGTAGTATTGTTTATTTCATGTTTTTACACTATACTATGGTTTTCAGAACAGCTTATATATTTCAAAAGTATTTATATACCCAAAAGAAACATAGACAATTAACTAGGGAGGTTGCTTGTAAAAGAACAACAAAGAGTGACACTGGATGCTTTGCTTGACGTCTGTAACTCTTGTATCAATTTGAAGAAGAGGACTTTATAAGTTACTCTTTCT
>NW_022196909.1:20307247-20310993 GCF_008632895.1 Mastomys coucha
TAATACACACAGCATTTCTTAAATGAATGTAACCTGTTCTCTGTGGGCTGAGAATAGAGTCACTCACTGAAGTCAAATAGCTTTGACCACAACAGGAATTCTGTATCCAAAAATCGAGCCTACAATTCATTCCTTGGCACAGCAGAACTATCAACTCTCAGCTTGGCTACGATGGAGGTAAAATCCTTTGGTGATATGAGGGTCATTGACATACAGGCTTATTACAATGAAATCCAATGTCTAAAAATTGTTCTTATTTTGGGCTTGTACCACACTAAGAGCCAAGATTTTAAACTCTACTATTTAGAGAGTATTTACTATAGTAATAGTATCTACTATTTACTATTTACAAAACAAACAAACAAAAAGACTTTATATATTTATGTTCATTTAAGAAAATACTAGTAGTGATATAGTATTTTGAAATATACAGTTAATATGTCTGGAGTTATTTAAAACTATATTGAGAAAATGTACATATTTTCAGTATTGCAGTAGACAAGCATCTACATAAGACTGTTAAATTGATTGTTGTTTTATATCAAACAACTTTTATAATATTCATTTTTATTGTTATAGTATTTTATAAATTTAAAGAATCTGACAAAAAATATTGTAGGTATTGAAGGGGGGGGTCTCTGGGTGGAGTTGGGGTACAAAAGGGAAACAAGAATGTGATGCAATTCTATTTAATTAAAATATGTTTTTAAATGTTAACAAATTCAGATAAATTGAAATCATGTAACTTTTCTTCTCATAATGCAATAAAAGATAAAAAATAAAATTTAAAAAAAATTGTAGGTGGAGAAAGATAAAGGCTGACCTGTGAGTACATAAAATATTAAGGAGCAGCCTCTAGGCCCTCAAGAATTGGAGTAGGGCCTTCCTTCAGTTTTTTTCAAGCTATGGCCACAGGGACAACCTCCATCTTCCTCTCTTGGAGCAGTAGTGTTTGTCCTTGCAAGCACAGAGAATTGCCTTGAGGTAATTATTGTCATTTCTAATACATTCAGTGCTTGTCTGATTAGGAAGAGCAGAGATGGTGAAAAATAAAAACCATTAAATGAAAAGTTAGCATCACTTCCACACCTCTACCTGATAAAGAGAGAAATAGAAATTAATTCTTGATAATCCTGTTGAAACATATGATGAACTAAAGTTTTCTTTCTGTCTGACATAAATTACTACATTTTACTATTTACTTATTTACTTTTAATTGCTTAAGTTTTTAAAGACAGCGTTTTACAGCGCAAGCTAGGTTTGCATCAAATTCTCAATCCTCCAGCAACAAAAGAATTATGGGGAGTACAAGTGTATACCACCATGCCCACTTGATATTTCTTAAAAGAATCTCCAAATTTTGGGAGTACAAACAATCAGAATTAACACTAAGCACAAATATAAGTATGTAAAGAAAATTTCAATATGAAATACTTTAAATAAATTATAAATTTTGACAAGAAAATGTGTGGGCTATTGGCTCATTCCCATCTCTTAGCTGTGTCTTGAAAGGTTGAAATAAAGCTAAGCTACAAAGTGATAGCAGCCCCTATTGAGCATAGATAATTTACAGTGTTTACACAAGCAGAGACATTAGTTGACTACAATTCATGAGGCAGGAGGATTTTGAACAAAGTCCAGATGGTGTTGCAGTAGTAAAATGTACATGTCCTGCAGCTATCTGATAAACAGCAAAATCACAGAAGTCAAGCTCAGTGTACCTTGCGGGGATCAAGTTCAACAGAAGCCCAACTGAAACCAATTGGAAAGCACTCATTCAGTAGTTTAACATCAGGATGTCACTGCTTATTTCATCACTATTGTTTTAATATATAAATTATACATTTATCACAATAAAGAAAATCAAACGTGGAAATTCCACATTGGCATTATCCTAGCACACATAATTACAAGCACACATTACTCACCACAACTGCAATCAAATTCTGTTTTTAATTTGCATTTTTTATGTAATAAATACTAAATAAGCATCCAGTACTGTCATTTCTGCTTTGTTTCATAATATTCTAATTTACATAATATGGAATTCAAATCTCCTTAAAACTTGCTAGGTAGGATAATGCCCTGAGTTTTTATTACTGTCATTATTACTATGAATAAAAATACAAAGCATAGTTCAAGAAACTAACTCCTATCCCTTTAAAATATTTTTTCGTAGACACCATAGTCATAACACCATTTCGTAAACACTCTCAATGTCACAACAAAACTCTAGTAAATACTATGTTTGATAAATCATTTTTCTTTTACGTTTAGTGTTTCTCTATGTCTCCTAGCCTCTCCACCCTCGCATCTCCATTTCATAGACTATCTCCAAATTCTATTGAGCTTAGATGACTGCTCACAGTAAGTTCCATTTTACTTGGCTACAATCAATTACAGGAATATAGATGATTTACAATCCAAATCATTTGAGCTCATACATTTCACATAAAGTAAAACAGAGTTGACAACCTCACTTGAAAATGTTAAAAGGGTAGTCCATGCTTTCATGCAGTAGTAAGTGATTTCTTAGTTAAATCTGAATGAATTTGAATATGTAATTAAACCAAAATATATTGCAGGTCTGGATTTTGTGGAATGCACAGCATGAGATCATCATCACTGAAATTAACTGTGTCATTAATTAGCTAAGTCTCAAAACTTTTTTTTTCTTTTTGATTCAGTTGGATACATCGTCTTACTAAATCTTTTCTGGAAATAGGATTGTTTATCTGAGGAAAAAAAAACATTTTATTTTAACTGTTAAAAGAAATATCTTTATAGTTTCTAAATTATCTGAAAGCTCACTTCATCTCTTATTTTCCTATCCTATTTGACTCCTTTCCAGAGGTTGTTCTTTGGAAGTGATGGTACAGAAGGAAGATCTACTTCGTTACATAGAGGAGACTAGGTGGGTTAAGGTGGGAAGATACACTTTGTTATATGGATAGGGCCAGTAGGAGAAAACTGGGCAATGAGATAGAATTTGGGCTGCTTCTTACACTTCAAATGAGCATCACATAGTTCATGACAATCTCCTCACAACTTAATGCTTGAGTTATTATAAAGGTACAATTCTGAACCTGAATTTTTTCACAGAAAAAATGGTTTTAGCATGCTAAGGACTGACTTCCTAAGAATTTGAAAAACACATTAAGACTTCCAATGGGATGCCTGGAAAGGACAGGGACTAGGTGTCTTAACTTGGAGCAAGAATCAAGACATTCAAATCTTATAATAAACTTGTATATCAAAATTGATAAAAAGATTAAAATTCACTAGAAGAAAACTATTATTTACACAAACAAAACTAGATATGAATATCAATTTATTAATGGTGCTGTTATTAAGTTAATCATCACACTCTTATCTTATTTGATGTCTTGTTGGGAATATACACACACATACACACACACACACACACACACGCGCGCGCACACACACACACAAGACTTACTCTAAGTACTACAATTTTGTTTTCAGACTCCATTTAATCATATGGAGAAACTAAACTCTGGATCACAGGCTCTATGGGGAGCTAGGGACTTCCTAATAGTTGAGCAGCTGCTATTATAAGGAAATAGTTATCTGAGTCCAGACATCTCAGGGACCATTTGTAAGAGAACAGTTGTCTAAGTCCAGGCATCTCTCAAGGACAACTTCTCCATTCTAAACTGTGGGAAGCCCTGCTGTGCTCTCGGAGATTCTCAAACCGAAACTACAATTTGACAGCTAGTCTCTGC
>NW_022196909.1:20326067-20384360 GCF_008632895.1 Mastomys coucha
GTCCCTCACATTCCCGGTTCGTGGAAACCCACGCTAGTAGGAAGCTGCTGGTCGGCATCCTACACTAAACCCCTAATGTTAAAAACAAAAAAAAAAGGCCAATGCTACAGCCTATCCTGTTCCCCCTTGCTTTGTGGTGCCATCCTTAAATTTGCTATGCAATTTTTCTTCAGAGTGGCAGTTCAGCTCCTGAGCCTGCTCTGAGGCCCTAACTGATCACTAGCAGTTGGATTCCAATACACTTTTGTCATCTTCATTGACCTGGTGTTTGAGTTACATTGGATTGAAGTGGGCCTCACCACAGTCTAACAGGGAATGGAAGATTGTATAAAATCAGATTCAGGAAGGAAAGTTGTGCCACAGGCCAACTACTAAGAAAAAAATATCATGTTTTATTAAATACATAATTCTGTCAAATTCAGTATGAAAACAAAATAAACTATTGCCTTCGCCCAGGAGAAAGCTAACACATATTATGTGAGGTATTATAGAGAGCCACAGATTTCAGGAAATTCTGATAGGTAAGATGGTGTCTGAGAAAAGAGGTTGGGACACACACATCACTAAGATGCTTGATGAAATGTGTGATTCTGGCCCTGTTTTTACTTTGTTATTCTTCATTTTGTCTTCAACATTTCAGTGGAAATTATCACTGAAAATGATGCTCAATTATTTTCAAGTACTCAATTATGATGTTTTCCAAAAACTATATTCAAACTACTTTCAGGAACTACTTTATTCATTGTTACCCCCTTCTTTTAAAAATTTTATTTCCTGATTTTCTCTTGTTATATGTTTGTTTATAATGCTGAGAACTCGAACCAAGGGCTTTATGCGTGCTGGGTTAACACTCTATCACTCAACTACCTCTCCTCTAACACAAACATTTAGCAGTTTTGTTTTAAATTTATTCATTATGGAAATGACAGGCTATAATTTATAAATCTATCTTCCAAAAGGTAGTATGCCTGAACTGTTCTTAAATGCCCACATTGGCCTTGTCTAATAAATTTATAATACTCAAAGTTAATTAAAGATTTATAGGTATTTGTTAATTACTAAGCAGTTGTGCAGAAAGAATAGAAATTATGCTGTTTCCACAGGAAATAATGAATAATGATGTATGTGACCTAATACCTTCTTGATGAGCCTAAGTTCATTCTAAAGAAGGAATTGTTTGGATTTCCTAGTAAGAGAGACTCAAATGGGAAGTTGAGATGGTAGTGTGGATTGATACATCTTCAAGTTGGGTTATGCCAGGCATTTAGTGTCCAGAAACCAGAGACACACAATGCTATCCAAGAATTTTCTGAAATAAAGTGCCAACAGCTTTCATTACCCAAGTAGGAAATCCTTCATAGAGAATCTGGGGAATTTAAACTTGATACTACAGAACTCAAGCATTCACTTATCAATGAATTATTGAGTTCCAGTAAGGACTTGCTGACCAGCCAAGATACAGAGGTAAACAAAGCTAGTACCTATCTTCAGAAACTATATTTTCTAAGGGACAAATGATAAGAAAGTCCATAATTCTATTAGAGAGAAACAATTGTCATGGTGGAATCCAAAAGGAAACTTCAATTGTAGAGTTCACGGGAACCCTTAATTCAGGTGGCACTACTAGGAAATACTTTCAAGACAAAATGACATTAACACCTCAAATATGTGGTTATCACTTATCAATTTCTTTACTAAGGATAGGTCCTGTGCATACACTAGGATTACACTAGATGGACACACATCCACATTGTTGTAGCCCTCAAAGAAACAGTCAGTAAGTCAAATGCTGATTGGATGAAAAGAAAAAGCTGAAGAAAATCAGTGGTTATAAAACAAAATATTCCATTGTGAGTTATGGAATCAATTCTTTAAAATGTGATTAAAGAAGATACATTATCCATTAAAGAAGGTACACTAGCCAGTATTCTGTAACTAAAACAAAATACCAGATAAAAGGGTATTTTACCTTAAGAAAGTGGTTTTATTGGCTCATAGTTTTGATGCCTGAAAGTTTAAAGAACATAGTGTTTGATATATTGATGCCAGTGCTAGATCAAACCACTGTAAACTGCATCATGAGATAGGATGTGGCATACTATGGAAGCACATGAGAGAGTGAGAAACCATAAGAACAGAAATGGATGAGACAAGAGTCAATTCAATCATGATCTCTCACTCTCTCTCTCTGTGTCTCTCTGTCTCTCTCCCTCTCTCTCTTTCTCCATCTCTCTCTTTCTCTCTCTCTCTCTGTCTCTGTGTGTGTGTGTGTCTGTCTGTCTGTCTGTCTTTCTCTGTCTTTGTCTTTGTCTCTCTGCCTCTCTGTCTCTGTCTCTCTGTCTCTCTGCCTGTGTCTCTCTGTATCTGTCTCTCTGTCTCTGCCTCTCTGTCTCTCTGTCTCTCTCTCTCTCTGTGTGTGTGTGTGTGTTTGTGTGTGTATGTGTGCTAGAGAAGAGAGTTTAGGGGTTATGTAGTAGATATTGGGACTGCCTCTAATTGCAAATAAATGACATTTGTGCAATTATGTGATGAAATTAGAGCTAGAAACAAAAATTGTAGTCCATGACTTGTTGTCAACTGTCAAGTCTTAATTAACATATACACTGAACATTAGTCATCGAGACTGAAAAGCTTAATGTCATCCCGTATAACTTTTTATTTCCAGAGATTAAGACTTGGGATGAGGGCTGGTGAGATGGCTCAGCGGGGAAGAGCACCGACTGCTCTTCGGAAGGTCATGAGTTCAAATCCCAGCAACCATATGGTGGCTTACAACCACCCTTAATGAAATCTGACACCCACTTCTGGTGTCTGTAGACAGCCTCAGTATACTTACATAATAAATAAATAAATCTTTAAAAAAAAAAGACTTGGGATGATATTTAACATTTAAAATACTGATAAATGTACAAGCTTTTAAAATACTCAGGAAATTACTTAATTTTTGGAACTGAGAAATTGAATAAAATTCTTTGGTGTCCATATTATAGGAGACTATGATGAAATCAGGAAGACTCTGAGAGAAATTGAAGTAAATAACAATAAGGTCAGAGTTTATCAACTTATGAAAACTTGGGTTAACCATAGTCAGTGTTCTAAGAAGCAATTCTTTAATTTCAGTTCATGGAGTAAAATTGATAAAATTCACAATCAATAAAACTCCTAATTTTTCAGTTGTTCCAAGTTTAACCTTGTAAGAATGAGTGTCTCAAATAAAGTAAAATGGGTGAGCAGTTAACTGAGAAGTTTTGAAAGGGATGCATCAAATTGAGATTTAGTATCTATTATGTCTAGAAAGAGACAAAAGAGGGGGATTTGAGTCATTGCCTCAGTAAGTATCTAATTCTATGCTATCAGAATTAATATTCTATATTTTAATTTTATATATTATTCTATTTTGATTACTAAGGTATTATTATCACTCATCAAAAATAGCACCAGACATTTCCTTTTCCTATTTTGATGAAGTCCAAAACCCAGAGTACATGGAGAATTTTCTCTAAATAAAACCTTCTAACTCAGATCTAAAGAAGTGGATGACCCTCATTTTATTTCATGTTAACAGTGCTGGGTAGTGGGATTTATGGCTAAGAAAATTGGCTTGTTCTTTCTGGCAGTACCTCACCATCACTGGGATAAAGCTAACATCGGACATGATGTTGGGAGTACCTGACTTCTGTTTATTTCGCAGGTAATTAATAGAAATCGCTTATATTCTGCTAAAAGGGTCATTCCAAGAAGAAATAGAAAACATCAGACAAAGAAAATATGAGTTGATCTTGTCAGCAGCAAGGATTTCTCTGCAGGGGATCTCACTGTGGCCTTCATTATCACAACAACCAATAGGTGTTGCTATAGAAACCATACTGTTAACAAGCTAATGGAACAAGGCAGAGGCAAATAAATGATGAAACTGGGAGGGAAGGAAGGGGGAGACTGAAAGGTTTGGTTCTTGTAAATGAGTCTCTGGTTTTTAAATCTTACTTGTCTCTATTGTTTTTTTGTTTTGTTCTGTTTTTTTTTTGTTTATTTGTTTTGTTTTGTTTTTGTTTTTGGTGGTTTTTTTTGCGTGTTTTTGTTTTTTGTTTTTTGTTTTTTGCTTATATGCATTTTGTTTGTTTGTTTTTTAAATTAGTACTACATGAATAACAGATAACCAATAATAAGGACAATATAATAATTCAAACTCCTCTCCAGGTATGTTCTCAGGGATCTTTATAACCGAAAAAAAAATGAAGTTATTAGCAAGAATAAATGCATACTTTAAAATTTAGAACCTTAAACTCCATCATGATTTGTGTAACTAATGAGATATCTATCTGCTAGCCCTAAGAACACAAATGCTACATATTCTTTATCTTAGCAAGTCAAGTCTATTTGAAAGGTTGAGGCAATGTAATAAACAAATAAAAACAAATATAACTACTGATTAGGTATGAAGGAAGAAACTAAATAAAAAATGTTTTAAAGTACATACTTTAAAAGTGAAATATCATAAAATTATAATATCATAAAAATTCCTATGAAACCTGAACTTCAGGTAGCTGAAAGGTATATTAATATGACCTTTCTCCTATTAGCATTCAGGTAACACCAAAGATAGGAAATTATATCCAAAGTATATAGAATATATTAGAATACAAAGTGTATTTATTAGTCAAGTCCTCAGAAATTGTCACATTAAAAATCTTTTCTCATTTTTTCTTTAATAATTACCTTCTAGTTTAAGCCTAAAGCACTCATTGCAAAAATTAATCTCTTACCAAGAGATTTCTGTGCATCTAGATAGAAAGAAATGTAAGCATTGATCGTTACCACTCCTGAAAGGAGAAAAGTTAACAGCTATGCACCCACCATTCTTTAGCAGCATGTGTCCTTCTACAGTCTGTGAATGCAAACAAGGCGGATTCCAGGCCTTGTATTCAAACTGTTATGCATCATAGCCATAATACTATTCTTCCCCATAGTAAATCTCTGATTATTTCTAGAAGTCTATACAGCGGGTGATCACATGTGATAACCAATGCTCTCCTATGCTCTAGCCAGAAGGTGAAGTCTCTCTTTCTTATTTTTTATTTTACTGGATTCCACTGATCTTCTGCTCATAGTCACAGTTAGTTCTTACTATGGCCCCTATTTGTGGGTCTCTTCCTAAGATCCCAGAGCCCATAAAGTGATTGGAAGAGTGACTTACACGTCAGCTTCACTCTTGCTTTCAGGTATTAAATATTGAAATAAATGACTCATTGTTTATTAAAATAAGCCCTACTTGTGGCTAAACTTAAAAAAAGTGTTACATTTATGGTTTCTATAGCTAAGTTCCTATTAGATGGAATGTTAGCATTTCTTCTAGGCTTTGCACCACAGTTACCTGGCAACTGGCAGGTATGCCTCCTTACTATAAAAGGGGCTGTTTGGCCCCTCCTTGCTTGCTCTCTTGCTCTTACACTCTTATTCTCTTCCCCTTCTCTCTCTAAGACCTTTCTCCCCTTCCCCTCCCTTCTCCCTTCTCTCTCTCCCTCTCTCTCTCTCCCTCTCTCTCTCTCTCTCTCTTCTTCCCTCCTTCCCCCTATCTCTACTCCCTTCCCAACCCCACTTAGCATGCCCTAAATAAACCCTATTCCATGCTATAGCTGGTACCTCAGGGGGAAGGGATGCCTCCGCATGGACCACTAGAGGCACCCCTCCTCTCACCTCACTATACCAGGCTCTACCAAAACATATCCTGGCCTATTTCTCTCTTCTTATAAAACATAACATGATAACCCTTCTAAAACGGAGAGGAACAGGTAAGGTAGGTGGGGAGAAAAACAGGAGATGATGTTATTCATTTCTACAAGTAGAAACAAAAGTTATTTGGGCATGTAACAATCTCAATCCTCTTTAAAAAATAAAACCACCCCAGAACGCAGTATTTATAAGGACTGTGACTCTACTTACTACCTAGGCAGTATGCAATATGCCTTTATTTGCAGCTCCTGGGAGCCACTGATCTTAGGCACTTTGGTTGTAGATAATAAGTTTGAAACACTAAATGTCTCCTTTAAATGAAGACTTGTCTTGATATAAGGGACCAGTCTACCCACTCTCTAGTCAAATCCCTCTTCCACGTGTAGAGAGTTAATATGTTAAACCTTTTAAATAATGTTGTCCTGCTTCTAACTATATAGTGAAAGTTTTAATGCTTTTTAATACACACTTGAGGTCAGGAATAGTAATCCCTCCTGAACAATGTTTCTACAAGGTAGAAGAATCTAGTCATCTCAGTGATGTTGACAGGACATGGACAGAGCTCCAAAGAAAAAAGTCCAGAAGGCAAATAAATTTCTTTTGAAGAATCGTTTTCTTTTTGGGATGCACCCATTTTTGACATCAGGAACCTAACATACATGTTTTCTCCAGGAAGGTTGTCTCAGGGCTGTCAGGAAGTTTCATGAATGGGTAGGTTCCCATATGGGCTGACATACCCACTGAAATTGAGAATTTTACTAGCAAATAGTCTACTATTATTCAAAGGGGCAATAGATAAGTTAATTATAGTCATACACAGCCTTGCTGTGGAAGAGTTAAAATGGCACAAAGGTACCACATATAACAACATGCAAGTGCTATGAACATAGACTATTGAATGCACAAAACAAATTTTACATTTTTTCAAAAATATCACAAGAAAGTACTTATTTAAGCAAAGATCTGTAGCGTGTGTGACGGAAGTATAAATCCAGAAAAATAAATGTCGAGTGCTTTAGTTATTGTTATTTTGTTGTGAGAAGATCCCGTTGAAGAGGCCAGCTCAGGAACTTTGGAGAATTCTACCAGACCCCTCTCCTCCTGGAAGAGAAAGGTCATAGAGCACATAGGCACCCCTCCCCTCCGGAAGGAAGAGGCTAATTACATTCCTTATACCATAGTAGAGAGGACCCAACCATGGGCCACCTGCAGATAAGGGAAGTCCTTGTCAACTCTTTCCCTAAAGGCCAATTAGTTTAAAAGTCACATTGTTCTACCAATCACATTGTGCCTAGTGGCTGCCGCTCTGAAAACTGTCTCTCCTTCGTATGCAGGGCGACCCCAGCATGCCGTAACAATAAAATTTCTCTTGCTTTTGCATCAGTTCCCAGCTCCACATTGTTCACTGGGGGTGGGGGGCAGTTGCAGGGGGGAGGTGGTCTCTGGTAAATTAAGGCTCACCAGAGTCTTACACCATTACCAAGGCAACTTATAAAAGAAAGCACTTAATTTGGGGGTTTAATTATAGTTTCGGAGTATGAATCCATACCCTTCATTGGGATAGGGAAGGATGGCAGCAAGTAGGCAGACTTGGCATTGAAGAAGCAGTTGAAACCTTACATGTTATTCACAAGCAGGAGTCAGAGAGAGAGAGAGAGAGAGAGAGAGAGAGAGAGAGAGAGAGAGAGAGAGACAGAGACAGAGACAGAGAGAGAGAGAGACTGGACCCTGGCATGGGCATTTGAGTGTCAAAATTGACCATAGAGACACACTTCCTCCCACAAGGCCACACCTGCTATCCTTCATAAAACAGCCCACCCACTGCAAACCAAACATTTAAATAAATGAGCCTATGTGGACCCCTTCTCATTCGAACCACCACAGCAAGTGAAGTGTAGTTTGGTGAGGGAAAAGAGAGATGAGACTGGGAGGGATTTTAAGTGGACTTCTCACATTAGTAAGAACTAGCCTAGACTGAATCTGAAGAGTATACCATATTGATATGCTTACTGTACACCATGATCCTATACACGACTTGTATTATTGTTTTATAGTTTATATTTTAACTCTCCCATAACTTATTTAAAATCTGAGATCTAGTTTTAAAAATTTATAAAGAAGACACAATTCTAGGCTCTACTCCTATCTTTTTAAATCTCTTTGCTTCTCTCATACACTACCCTCAGAGAGTGTCTTGCACAGTTGCACATTGTACAGTGGAAAATGAAGACAGGCTTTCACAAAGAAACAGGTTCTGATAGGGCTCTGTTGTTAGAGCAAGAGGCTCTTACCAGAAAGGTTCCAGCCGCCGAGTTCATCTGCCTCAGAGCACAGGCTCTCTGTAAGCTCCTGATGGCCTCAACTTGCTCCTGTTTCTTTTTCTTCTCCATTCAGAATCTCCTTGTGAAACAAGTCTACCCTTCTCTTCTTGGACATTTTTTGTTTACCTCTACACTCTCTTGATTCCACAGTAGAAAATTCCAGATCCAGACACTGGATTCTCCTTCAGAAGGGAAGAAATGGGGATCAAGGAGTAAGAGGAACTAAATCCTAAGTTCTCACAAAGAACATACTACCTCATTTCTCCTTTTAAAAGTGAACTCTACATATTAATTCAGGCTTTTTGTTTGTTTGGTGATAGAATATGCGACACGGTCTTGGACAGATCATGCCAGTAACAGGTCTCTCCTGGGAGCTTTTATTGGCAGAGGCAACCTCTGAACGGGTGAGAGGGAAGAAGAGAAGGAAAGAAAGGGTATGGGTAGGGTGGGGGTACACATCTTTTATCCAGGCCATGATACATGTGGCCCATGTGTAAAAGGGATGTGTGACGGGTGCCATGGCAATGGGGGTAGGAGCATGCTGTCACCTAGAGATGACATGTCTTATAGACATGGCAACAGGAGCTTCTGGCTGTACATAGCTGTACCTGATACTAACAGTTGAGGTTTCTGGGGGTTGGGAGGGGAGTGTTGTTCTTGTTTGGTTTTAATCTTTCTACATAGTCCTGGCTGACATGGAACTCACTTTGTAGACATGGCTAGCCTTGAACTCACAGAGATCCTCTTGCCTCTACCTCATGAGTGGTGGGATTAAGAACATACACCACCCTGCCCAGCTATTAAGTCAGTTTTTTAAATTTGGTAGTAAAACATAAAATTTACAATCTTAGCCACTTTTGCTATACAATACAATAGCAATTAGCTGCATTACATTATTATAGTTTCATCTAACAGAACTTACCCTGGGACTAAGGATGCACGCAGCTCAACGTAGAGTAGTTGAATGGTATGCACAATGCCCTGGGTTAAGCCCTCAGCTCTTATAGTTTAAACTTATAGTTTAGCTTTTATGCTTATATTACCAGCACGTAAGTGGTAAAGGCAGGGGAATCAAAAGTTCAATGACTTTTGGCTATGTATCTGATTTGGTAACAGCTTGGAATATGTGAGGTCCATATCTGGGTAGGGAGAACAACCAGTCCTAACTATATCATCAAACAAGGGTCCCCTCCCCCCGTTCCCTAGCTTTGGCAACCACCATTGTATTTTCTGTATCTAAAGTTTGACTACCATAGATTCCTCATACAGAAAGAATCATGCAGCAGTTGTCTTTTTATGATTGATTTATTTGAAAAGACTAGCCTTTTGGGGCAGAGCAGAAGACAGGAAAGAAAAAGAGAAAGAAGAGGGCATTAGTTACTTTCCCGGTCCCTGACAAACTACCTGAAAGAAGCAACTTGAGGGAGGGGAATTTATTTTGACTCTTGATTGAAAAGGCAACAGTCCGTTCTCCTCCCTCAAAAATGGACTGCAGCAAAAAGAGCTCTTTCAGTGGCACCTTTGCAGTGGGATCTTGCATCAGTGTGAGGTAACAGACTTTAATTAGACTTTACAAAATGCCTCTACAAGCTTAGTAGATAGATGTTGGGTAGGCAAGCCAGGACAAAAGATATCTAAACTATTAATTTGAAAAAAAAATATGTTTGCCCTAAAATCAAAGGACACATTTATCACAGGAATGTTTTTAAGAGATCTGAAGTAATTTTACTTTTATTTCCTTTACTTTAAGTCAAGCATACAAAGTCAACAGTTTCTAGGGTGGGTACAGAAGTGATCAGAATCCTAAGGCATATGGCCCAGTTTGCCTCCAGAGGTACGAGTAAGGAAAGGTTCACTGGGACAGCTAGAAAGACACAGGCCATCACACTAGCAGGAAGGTGATTCTCTGTTGCGCTATGCAGTGCTCTGTGGCATACCGTTTTCAGTTCAGTCAGGTGGTCTCACAGTAGCTAGGGAACTGGCAGTCAGCTCTGCGGACTTGGAGCCGCTTCTCTGCAGAGGTGGTTTCATTGGCTGCTGATCTCTTTCCAATCCAAACCTGGTCACTTCTGCCTACTGCTGAACTGCTTATTTGCCTTCTACTGTCTCTGTGTTCTCTCCTATTAAACCAGATGTTCGATGACAAATCATCGAGGACAGTTGCAAAATACTGATTAATCACCTGACTGGAAGCCAGTTCTCTTTAAGGTAATTAGTTTCCCAGAACCGAAATGATCCACTCTAGTATCATGCACTCATTACAGGTGTCTACCACTAGCATCCGAAGATGCAAGGAAGCTAGCAGTAAGCTAGAAGATAAAAGGTGATGTGCCCATTTTGAAAAATTTTGCTACCAGTTAGGATGCTACCAGGAATGGTGTATCATGTCATTGAGAGCTACAGTCAAAATAACTGGATGCTGAACCTATGCAATTACAAAAGTAAGTTCTTCCCCGACAGAAAATTCCTATATGCTACATACTTGGTCAAAGATATATCGCCATCACTTACCACTCTCCTTCAATGGCTATAGGGCCAAGTAGAGTTTGCGCATGTACTCAAATACTTTACTGCTGTGTTTCTTTTTCTGGTACCCCCCAGGATAGCTTTCCCCAGACCTTTATATGTGTGTCCCATCCCATAATCATCTTTGAAACTGACCTGGAAAGCCAGAAATATGGCCTCCCTTATGTATTGCTTCTTTTAGATGGCTTAAGAGAACATCATTGGTTCACCACCTTATGATGATAGACTTTTTGCCTCTACTGTAACGATTTCCTCACCTCTACCTTCATCACCATCACCTCTGACATTTCTGTCTTTCTTTCTGAAAGCCAAAAATGTAATATATAAATGAACATTTTTTTGTATTTGCAATTTAGGAATTGTTTAAGTATGAAACTATTGAATTATTGATCACATAGACATACATAAATCTGTATGTATGTAGAACTTTAACACTCGAGATATCCTGATTTGAAAAAAAGAGTCGCCCAGTCCTGTCTTTTGTTTATATGCATTACCTTTAATTGCTAAGCCATCACTTTTCTTCATCTGAGAGAGGGTGAAGAAGACAGCAAACAGTAAATAATTAAACAGATGATACTATAATATACTATATGATATGGAGATGTATAAGCATGGAAGGAAGGATCAGGAAGGAGGTCCAGGGAATCATAATTTTGAAAAAGGTGATCAGAGACCTGAATTTACTATGAAACTAACAGAGTAGAAGTCTCTGGAGCCCACACTCTTTTATATACCCCTCCCCAAATGCTTTTGTAAGGTTTGCAAACTTATATAGTTTGTTGTTTATTTTAAATATGGAACACTTCACCAATGTTGTGTCTTTCTTGCATAGGGGCCATACTGATATTCTCTACATTGTTCCAATTGCAGTATATGTGCTGCCAAAGTGATAGCATGTTATAACTGAAATCTGTCACATTGCTCTCATTTTCTGTACTGACTCTCCTCCCATCAATTAGCTTGTGTGGCTGGCACTAAGTAGATTTTAGGCATGCTTTAGTTTATACTAAGAGGTAGTTAAGTTAGTAGTAATTTTACATTGGATTTAGTGACACATGTTTCTATAGCTCACTATCCCTTTTGCTTCTAGCATGAGAATGAAGGTTTCACAAACCAGCAAACCACCAGAACTAGATAGTCAGTATGCCCAAACCTTCTGACGTTTGATTTCTGAAACAGGGCCTCAGGTAGCCCAGAGTAGCCTTTGACATCTTCCTGTTGTCGAGTGTAACTTTGAGTGACTCAGTTTCCTGCTTTCACTTTCTCAGTGCTAAGGTTACAGGTGGGTAACACTAGGCCCAGTTTGTACCGTGCTGGGGATCAAACCCCAGGCTCCATATATGCTAGCCAAGTACTTGACCAGCTGAGCCACATTCCTAGGCAACCTCATGACAACTTTAACATGGTTCTTTTTTACTTTTGAAGGTGCTAATTTCTCATTAAGAAATCTTCTGTTTCTAACTTAAAGGCACCCTCCGCCACACACACACATATTTAAAGGCTCTCACACCTGGCTCCAACCTAATCCCACTGTATCTACTGATACAACGTACTCAACCCAAACCCAACTCCCTGCCTTCCCCTTTCTCTGATTTGTCTTGTGATCTTCTCCCAGCCTCACAAAGTCCTGCTATTGAAAATTTATGAATTAATAAAGCACAAAAATACTCACAAAGGTGAGCTGAAATGCTATATCATATGTCATTGCAATGACAGTAGCAGGGTTAAAGACTTTTATGTTTATTGGACAAAGGATAAGAAAATTGGATCTTCCCTGAAATCTTAGTGTCTTTATGGGATTCTTGAGTTTGGAAAAAAGTGAGTCTCTGATTCTTGGGCTTTCTCTCGGACTCTTTTCCTCCTGTTTTTAATTTTTTCCAATTTCAATGTAATAGTTTTTGGTTTATCTCATTTCTTTTTTTTTTGTTTGTTTCTTTTCCAATGACAGAAACTTCTTGTATTAAGAAAATGTAGTGGAAGTTTTCTTAAATATCCCAGTAGTTCTAAGATTTTACATGAACGTTATGAATTGCAAGTTAAGAAGCTGAGACTTTTTTCAACTATGATGGATCTACATTTTTAAGAGTGATTATAAAACATGCCAGTGGAAATATTAGGATACTCTTTTTCTCTATATAAAAAATGTTAACAAAAAGAAGAAGCAAGGGACATGTAGTAAGAATGTTATATATGGTGACATATGGCCAGTTATTTTAAAAAGTATTTAATACACTTTTGGATGTATGGCACTTACTTGAAATAGTTTAAAGATGTGATTTCTCATTTTAACTCAATATTCACTTTTGTACATAAATATCTAACTTGATCATTTTAATATTCTTTGTATCTGTAAAGGGGTATGAGCTTCAGTTGCTGAAAACTCCAGATCAATTTGGGGACATCCGAGAATGCTTTCTTGATAAGGTGAGACCTGAATGAATCAAGAAGTCATGAATGAGTCAAGAAGCCATGAAAGTCTGTGAGAGAAAAATGTTTTAGGTAAAAGGAACACAAGAGGGAAGGGCTCTAGAAAGACAGGCTCTAGGCAGTTATTATGTTTCTTAGTGTATTCTTTTCTTCTTTTCTTTTCCCTTTAATCCCAGCATTTGAGAGGTAGATAAAGACAGATCTCTGATACTGAGACTAGCCTGGTCTACAGAGTTAGTTTCTGGACAACCAAGGCTACACAAACAAACCTTGCCTTGAAAAATAAACAGGGGCTGGCAAGATGGCTCAGCAGGTAAGAGCTCCGACTGCTCTTCCGAAGGTCCAGAGTTCAAATCCCAGCAACCATGTAGTGGCTCGCAACCACCCATAATGACATCTGATGCCCTCTTCTGGTGTGTCTGAAGACAGTTACAGTGTACTTATTTACAATAATAAATAAATCTTCAGGCCAGAGCGAGCGGGGCTGACCAGAGTGAGCAGAGATCCTAAAAAGTCAATTCCCAGCAACCAGATCACAACTATCTGTACAGCTACAGTGTGTACTCATATACATAAAATAAAATAAATAAATCTTTTTAAAAAAAAGAAAGAAAAAGAAAAAACAAACAATAGAAAAAAGTCTTTTTCTTATATAACATGTTCATATTGTGGTTTTCCTTCTCAGTTTTTCTCCATATCCCCTCCTATCTGGACCCACCCTCCCTTTCTATCTCTCATTAAGATAGAAACAGGCTTCTAAGGGGTAATAATAAAATAAAATAAGATAAAAACAAAAAACTAACATTTTGGAATTGGAAAAAACAAAACAAAACAAAACAAAAACAGGAGAAAAAGAGTCTAAGAAGGCTTAGAGATTCAGAGACCCACTCTTTCCCAACACTCAGAAACCTCACAAACACACTAAACTGGAAGCCATAATGTATATTTAAAGAACCTGATACAGACACACACAGGTCCTGTGCAGACGGCCTCAGTCTCCATGCGTCCATGTGTGCGTCGATCTTGTTGATTTAGAGGGCTTGGTTTCCTCCATTTCCATTCTCTCTGGCTCTTACACTTTTTCTTCATCCTGTTCCACTGAACCCTGGGACAAGGATTTTGAGGAAGATATTCCCATTTAGGGCTGAGTTTTGCAAGGTCTCAAATTTTTCTACATAATGTCTGGCTGTGGGTCTCTGTATCTGTTCCCATCTGCTACAGAAGGAAGCTTCTCTGATGATGACTGAGCAAGGCACTGCTCTGTCAGTATAGCAGAAAGCCATTGGGAGTCATTTTATTACATTTTTTTTTTCTTTTTTTAAAACAGTGGTTTTACCCTAGGTTCCTGGGCAAATCAATCTCAGGTTCTTAGTCACCTAAATAGTGTCAGATATGGGTTCCATCTTGTGGAATGGAGTCAAATCAGATATTGTTTAATTATGTCGATTCAAGGGTTTATGTCTGGGTGGATGTTTATGGTTCTCTTTTTGATGGCATGCAGAGTACTTCTCAGTACCAAGATGCCAGAGAGAAGGGATTAAGGCTCTATGTAGGCAACAGCTTGACTTCTCTATGTTCAACGAAATGTCATCAGCACTGAAGCCTAGCTGCCAGTTTGTAGAAAACAACCTATAGTCTTTGCAACAGCTTGAATTGTTCGGGGTTCCAGTGGGGCCCCATTGGCCAACAACTCAATTAGATACAACCCAATATACTACTAAGAGCTTCATTTGGTAACAAGAAATGGATACGTTGGGCTCTGCCTCCTCATTATTTGGTGATTTTTTTTTTTTTTTAGATTGCTTTCATTAGGTCTACTTATTACCCCTAAAATAACCTTTAATTTTAGTTATCTCGCCTCATATTCTATCCCTTGTCCCCCTCTCTTCTCCCCAGCCCCATTTGATGCTCTTGTTCCAGGTCCCAACTTTTATCCATCCAAAAACTACCTATTTTATTTTCCTTTCCTGGGGAGATATATGTGGTTACATGAAATGTAGACTGGTTATCATTGACTAAACAGCTAACATCCACATATAAATTAACATGTACCATATATATGTCTTTCTGGGTCTTAGATATCTAACTCAGGATAATTATTTTTCTAATTCCTTCCATTTACAAGAAAATGTATTTTTTAAACAATTGAATAATATTCCACTGTGTACCACATTTTCTTTACCCAGTCATTTGTTGAGGGACATTTAGGCTGTATTCAATTCCTGACTATTATGATTCAAACAGCAGTGAATGTGATTGAGCAAATATCTCATCTTACCAGATGAAGTGTCCTTTAAAAATAATATCCAAGAGTGGTATAACTGGGTTTTGAGTGGATCAATTTCCACCTTCCTGAAGAAATGACAAACTGATTTCAATAGTGGCTGTACAAGTTTGTACTCCCACCAGCAATGAGTTTGCTCCATGTCTTCACCAGCATGAACTGTCACTTGTTTAAATGATATTTTCCATTCTGATGACTGTAAGATGAAATTTCAAAATAGGCTTGATTTGCATTTCTCTGATGGCTAAGAATGTTGAACATTTAAAGTGTTTCCCAGTCATTTGAGTTTCATCTTTTGAGAATTCTCTGATTCAATCTTTACCCCACTTTTTACTTGGGTTATTTGTTTTCTTCATATCCAGTTCTTTACTGATAAGAGGAGAAATGTAAAGTTTAAGTGACTTTAAAAGGCATCCATGTTTGAGAAGTACATTGCCACAGGAACTTAGCATTGGTCTCTGTCTGTCCGGCTTTGCCAGCAACAGATGTAATCGATTACACTATTTGACTATTTTAGTTTTAGTTTCCTTTTGAATCACTAACAGAGCTCTGATAGTATTTGGGCCATTGTGTGTCTGACTAAAAATCTATTTTTCCCAACCTTCTTTGCAAAAGGTCGGATAATGTACTTGTCATTAGTCAGATCAAATGAGAGCTCCCAAGTGGGGCTTCTGAAGAGACACTTTTGACATGCTAACTCAGCCTGCGCATACACTTCTATAATCCTGGGAGTCCAGAGGCTGAAGCCAGAGGATCCTGTGCCTAGGATCCACACCAAGTTTGTAAAATGAACTAATTAAGTTTAAAAAGTAACCTTACCTGGCACAGTTGAAATTTCTTTTCTTTCCTTGGCCTTTATATTTTTACCTGAAATTTTTTGGGCACGCCCTTCCAAGCTGATGCAGAGACACTCACACTCTCTAAGGGCGGCAAGGCAAAATCCCAAAAATATATTGGGTCGTCAGTGACTATGGAGGCACTGCAGTAACCTTAAAATGCCAGTGTCAGGAATTCATTTACAAGACAGACAAGAAAAGCTCCAGCTGCACAGATCATTATGGTATTCAGAACTCCATTATGATCAGCTGGATACAATTCCTAACTGGAATGTTTAGTAACAAAAGAAGAAGAGGCGGAGAAGCAAGGGCGAAAGAGAAGAAAGAAAAAAAGAATGAAGAAATGTCTATGCACATTTAGGTAAAGAGAAAGAGGAGAAGAAAGGAAAAAAGAATGAAGAAAAGTCTATGCACATTTAGGTATTTCTTTTATAAAAACATAAATGAAGTACAAACTGAGAATTCTAGTCACAAAGTTCGGCAAATGGAAAACATTGTATGCCACATCTACTTTCTTGAAGTAGTTTTTAGAGTTTCTATGCGGCTGAGGCTTTTAAAAATATTTCAACTGAATATTTTAAATGTAGGCAGTATGATGGAAAATACCGGTGTTGAAATATGCTAAATTGTAGAAGACAACATTGAAGAAGCTCAAATATCAGATTTCTTTTTCAAAGAATGTAGAAGTATTTGTCACCGATAGTCTCACTGTTCAAATAGAGAGTATGCATTTTATTTACTTAGTTAACTAAGTAACAGTTTTTACTGTTTATAATTTAGTTGTTAGCACTTTACAATTTTTAACCACACGTACAAATTTCCTCCTTACGCAGATGCTAACATTAACTAACATGTCTCTTGCGCAGCCTGAAGCAGAGAACCACCCAGAGAGTACTCGAGCCTGTGAATGCAGAAGCACTTCTGGCTGTTGACACCAGGCAAAAATGAAGAGCAGGTCTCACACATGCACATTCAAAAAGAGGTGAGACCCGTAGCCAAGAATAGACTGTTAATCTGCTACTGTGGAATTGGTCGCAGTAAGTAGCAAGATTTGAAACCTTTTAAAGTACTATCAAAACACTTGCGTGGTGAAAAAAATGTCTTCTTGGCTTAAGTTTTAAAGGTAAAAAAAAGCCATTCACTGTAAGGGCTAAGGTGGTGGCCAAAAACCATGCCTCCGGCTGCCGTAAGTAGTGCCCCTCACTGCAGATGAGTACCTTCTGCAGCAGTGATTTTTCAGGCTCATTCTAAAATGGTTAAGAAAAATGAGAAACATGGTGCAAGTACATTTTTGGCCCAGCATAAACCATTCATTGATTTGTGGGCTGCAAGTCCTCCAGGGGGTGTTACGAATCCATATGATAGCTAGATTTTTACATTTGGATCTCTTCTTTAGCTGATGGATGTGTAAAATTTCATGTTAGCCTGGCTACCCCCTATTGGCTACACATCTGAGGAGGTTCAAGTGTATGAGTTATTTCTTCCAAAGTCAATTGTAATTTACACTCACTAAATTGCCTCCAGATCCACCTTTTAAAGATAGTAGACTCAAAATTGCATTCATTTTGGCCCACACTACCCATTTGTGTTTAAACCACAGCCCTGCTTTGGAGAGCCGCCATCGCTAATGGAAAGACATTATGTGGCTGAAGATCCACATTTTCCACACAGGAGAGCAGAAGGCTGGCAAGTTAAATGGCCAATGTACAAGCAGTTTCCAGCCCAGCGAAAGCTCAGCTTTAATATGAGCAGGCAGGCTCCAGGAGGAGGAAAGGCCCAGGATACCAGGCCTCAGTCCATCTTGTGCCAGGATATCAAAAGCACCACACTTTTCACACCATGAAAATTTACCCGTGGCCTGAAAACAGCTTCAAGATGGAATATTTTTTGCTTCCTTTTTTTCTTTCATCTCTTTCTCATATTTAGTGCCTGCTTTACCATGAAAAGCACTCTTGAAATTTATTTTGCTACCCAGTTGAATCCATCTTTCTGACTGGCCATTAAAATTAGCATTATTCATATGTATGCATGACTTTCTCATTTCGAGCAAAACCAGCCAAGCTGCTCACCTTTCTCCCTCAAAAAGCCCACTTAGCGAAGTCCCACCCTCCGGGACATTTGTAATTCTCTTGTCTTCTACCTGACTGCTTCAGAGCATGGTTAGTGGAATGTAAAGTGAAAGTTTAGTAGGCTTGTCAAGTATTTGTTTCAAGACTAAAGTAACTAAAATTATAAAAAGAGGCACAGATTATTGAGCCATTGGTCCAAACAAAATCTCCGACTTAAACCACTATGTACTTGAGGAGATTAATTCATCCCATGGCATTGAGCTGCATACAGGCACATCTCTAAAATGTGATGAGTCTGGGAAAGGTTGTTTTCCAGAAGAGAGGGTGCTGTCAAGGGGTGTTTAAGTAGGCTTTTTCATTTTCAAATCTGGCAGGGCTGACTGAGCTCCAAAAGCACATTTGGGAAGAGAGCGGAGTAAATCAGGGAAACAATGAGCTTCGTCTCACCCAACACCTGACAACTCTCCCCACCAGTCTTGCCTTCTCTCTCCCAACAGCGTCTCTATTATGAGTCCTCTTTAACCCAATTAGGTGCCATCAATTTTCCACTCCAATCTCCCTGCAAGCCCCGTCTCCTCCCCATGCAATTTAAAAAAAAAAAATCAAAGCTGAAATACTCCCTGTGAGTTCATCAGTCAGAGTTCATTGTAGAAATTCATATGGCCTGTTTACAAGATCAAATGAGTACAGCTGTCTTTCCAGTGAGGATTCACTTTCTAAATGAGCTTGTAATGTCACAATTTAGACAGCTCCCTTTCTGGCTGATATCACTGGTAGTAAGTTGATAATCTAGGTCTGTGAAACTTACTTGCCCATCAGGAACCAAGTTTAAATTGCTGGCAATGTTACAGGTTTAAAGATGGAGACAAGATCTATCAGTCAACCATGCTGACATTTGCTCCTGGGAGGTCCAATATAGTCTTAAACAAAAAGAAGTGGAAACATCTGGAATCTCATGGTAAGCTTGTTTGTTATATTCAGCTACAGGGAAGCCTATAGCCCACATCCAACCCCAATGTAAAGTGAGCCTGCAAGTCAATAATTTTATTCTTCAGCTTAGGACTGAAAGAGGAGAGATATGCCATATTACATCTACAGCAATATAGGAATAATAGGAAAACTTGTAACTAATGCCAAATTTAGAGGTCAGGATTCCATTTTCAGCTTGAAAATATAAAATTTCCTTCTCTCATTCATATCATCATTAATTTTTTATTTTAATTAAATTTTAATAATTTGATAATAAATAATTAAGTTCATTCAGCATTTTATTCATTTAAAATACAAATACATGTTCCTATATCACCAGTGATTCCTATGTCATCAAGATTGCATTTTACAAGATCCTTTGAATATTACAATGTATAGAAACAAAATGGAGAGTTAAATCACATGAGAAATGTAGTGATTTAAGTTTATCATTGCTACATCATTATCATTAAATAAATTACTATAAATTAGAACATTAGTTCTTATTTCCCACTAGGGTACCATTTATTTTTCTAGACCAAGATGATCAATTATATCGCTATACTGTCCTGTTTATTGAAACAGCTAAAATGAATGGAGGCAACATCATGAAATGCGTGACTTTGTAAAAATTTTGAGTGTTAACTGCAAATTTTGGCATGTCCAACCAGGTAAACAGAAATGTGTGTGTGTGTGTGTGTGTGTGTGTGTGTGTGTGTGTGTGTGTGTGTAGAATAAAGTGAGATTAAATTCTGGAGCTTTTATTTTTGTTTCAGCAAAATGAGCAGTAAGTCATCTAGTTAAACATGTCCTAGTCTATTCCTCAGTCTGCCGCACTTGGACATATATACACAGTTTAAACTCTTTGAGATCTCAATAATAGTGTACTCTTACCAATGGGACCTGGTCTAAGAGGGGGAAATGGCTGCAGAATGTAAGAATGTAAAGTATGAGATCCTGAAGAGCCAAGATAAACAGAAACTACTGCAACCACAAGTTGAAGAGGTCAACCACTGGGTTGGAAAAGGGCAGTGAAATAAGAAAGGAAAATAAAAAATATCTCCTAAAAGTTTTTGTTCTGGATTTGCTCTGCTGGGTATCCAAATATACCATAAGCTTATAATAGTTAGAATGGTATGTGCATACAAACAGTGAATGTGTCACTGGAGCAGTAATGGGAGTCTAGAAAGACCAGTGAGTTTATGGAAAACTACAAAGATGGGATTTTAACAATGTGAAAATGCTGTTAATTCATTTAAATCACTCAAGTTAAAACTATGATTATTCAGTAAGAGCAAATCATTTGGACTCTTACTTAAAATAATTTGCAAAAAGAATCCTAGTTAAAACATCAAACATAAATCTGAAGAGACAACAAAGTAGATGAGCCCTTACTAGGCGAACCTGAGTCCCAACCCCTTCCAACCATAAAGAGTAAGGCATGGCTGTTTATGCCTGTAAGACCAGCGTTATGGGGAGGTGACAGATTGATTCCAACAGCTTGTGGGCCACCACTTCAAGCTGAAATATCTCAGGGCCACAAGACCAAGAACAGTAAATGAAAAGGTACCCAATGTCTTGCTCTGGCCTCCATACAAACACCCTCAACATACACACTAAATAAATGAATAAATATTAACTGTTCTAAAATATGAAACATATGTATTTGTACTGTTTTGTGTAGGAAAGATTACAATCTCAGAATTTGTGAATGAAAAGATTGATAGACTTGATAATATACATATTTTAGATACAGTATAATGAAAGATTCTGTAAACACGTAAAATGATATATTCAAATTAAAAAAGCGAAAGCACAAACAAGAAACCTTTGCCAAACTCTTAATCAGCAGAGACACTAGAAATATGTGAAGGCTAAAGACAAAGAAAATAATATGTTAGGAAAAAATGGGAAGAGGATTTACTCACACAGCACACAGCTTTACTAATAATCAGAGAATGGTAAATAAAATGAACTATTTTTCCTACAAATTAGCCAAAAGTAAAACATTTAGTGCTTCTAAAGTTATGGAGAAAGATGTGGGATTTGACTTAGAATATTGGAAATTGGTTCAATACTTTTAGAATTTATTGCCAGACTAGTTTAAAATCTTATATACAAAATATTCATTGCAGTATAGTTTGTAAGAGGGAAAAAATGAAGCAGAATAACTGTTAGTCTATAAACAGCAACAAAGTAAAAAAATGTACATTTATTAAAGGGCAAAGTTGATGCCCTCACTTTGAAAGATCTGGGGATTATTTTGACAGGACTATGTATTTTAATGTGTACATTTGAGTTATCAAAGAACAAAGAAAGCATATCAAACTATTTTCAGTGATTATTTCTAGGGAGTGAGCGGGAACAATAGTCAGATATTTGCATCTTATTTTAGACCCTTCTGTTTAGTTTAATTTTGTTACTAAAAGCTTTTGTCATTTAAAAAAATAAAGCAGTACAGAAATTTTTGTTTGTTCATTTGTTTTCCATTTTCTAAAGTTGTCACTACTTGGTACAGGTATAAAGATCCTTTCTCACAGACATTCATTTACTATTTTGATGAGCTAACAAGTACATCAGGTAACAATGTGGACACATATCCCTGCTCTAACGGAATTTATAATCCAGTTTGATCAGATCAAAGTTGTATACTTTGTCTCTCCATATAAACACAATTTAAAAGTATTATCTGAGACCCTGGAACAACTCTGTCCTTTGTTTACGATGTGACATGTGTATACTTATTAACTACTTAAGGCATATTATATTAAACATAAGGAACTATGTATAAGCTCTTGCTTTTAATTTCTAGTATCTTAAGTAGTGCCAAACTCCTCTAAATTTAAATTTCTCTGAACCTGAAATGAGGTTTGAACAGTATCTTAGCTACTCTGTAATCCTTAATATAAGGATAAATTAGGTAAGATTTAAAAAATAAACCTGCAAAAGCTATACTGTAGACCTATAAGGTTCTGTTCATTAGGATTATTGTTAACTCATATATGTCATAAATATTCCTTAGATAATAGGATGCTTAGAATTGAAGGAGGGAAGAGGTAGATTATTTTATTTTTCTTTATAATTTTCCTTTTTTCTATTTTGATCTTGTGATTCTTCACTTTGTACAAAATTGTGTTATTTATTTATTTGTACTTAAGAAAACTTTAGGGGTGGTGAGATGGCTCAGAGGGTAAGAGCACTGACTGCTCTCCCAAAGGTCCTGAGTTCGGATCCCAGCAACCACATGGTGGCTCACAACCACCATGTAATAGGATCCAATGTCCTCTTTGCTAGCCAAATTTGAAAGTTTCAACCACATAACGTAAAAAGGTTTTAATCCATGATTTTTAGTGATAACATAAAAATAAATAGAAGAGATGAATAAAGGGTACTACCCAATACCTTGGCTAAAATGGTCATCTCACAAATTATAATACATAGTTAGAAAGGGCATTTTATGACAACGTTGAGAGGGACAGATGACTAGATAATATTATATCACTATGAAATTGCGAAGATATGTTATATAATGTAGAATCGTTATTTAGTCAAGGACAGACTATACACAGAGGTGATCCCGTAAAGAAGGGAACATTGCCTGGTGATGTAGCTGCCTGAGTTTGAGCCAGCCAACTTCATTGAGTTTCTGCAATGACAAAAGACACCCAAAGTCTCTTTGTCTCAATGTACCCGTTGTTAAGCTATGTATAATTGTAATAATATTGTGGTCACATTAAAAAAAAAAACTTGCTCAATCTTAGTAAATATACCCAAAAGTATGGAAACAGGATTGCAATGTCTGCAACTGAACTACTTTCTATCTTTCTGTTCCTGTCTGATTTTCTCTATGCCTACACACGTACTCCTAAGCTTTCTCTCATATACACACATACCGTAGCAAGTTTGGAAAGAGCTGTAATGGGTTATATGGGTATTCACTGCAGTATTCTTTCAACTTGTTTGTAGGTTTGAGATTTCTCAAAACAAGAAGTTGAGAAGGAGAAACAAGGTCATACTGAGACATTCGATAAATAGTTTACTTTAAATTAAAAATATTTGATCAACTAAGTGTTAAGCTGATAATATAAATCTATACTTAAAACCGGGTTTTAACTGGTAAAGTATGCAAGAATAAGATTTTGAAGAAGATGGAATATAGCTTAGTAGAATGCAGTTGAGTGGCGAGAGCAAGAGTAAAGGCCAAGGGTACTGGACCATAAATTAGCAGTTTTGTATGTGAGATACTTTCCCTATGTGTGCCTCAATTTTCCTCTCTGAAAAAATAAAGGCTAATTAATGCCTACAGTTGTTTTTACCTTTGTGCATCTCTAGTGGTACAATGTCATTCATATAGCAATAGACCACAATGAGCTGGGGAGATCATACCATGGGCAAATTGTTTTCTTTACTAGCATGAGGACCCGAGTGCTAATCTCCAGAAGCCACATTCTAAAAAGCCAGACCTGACCCTTCACATCTTTAACTCTAGGTATGAAATCAGGCATATCCTAAGTGCTTCCAGGTCAGCCTGTTTAGCCTAAATGCCAAGGACCAAGTTCAGTGAGACACCTTATCTCAAAAACTAATGTGGAGAACAAGAGAGGAAGACACCCAATGTCAACCTCTAGCTTCCACAAGCACACACACACACACACACACACACACACACACAACACAGGTGTTACACAGATACACTTGTGCATTCACACACATATACAATTAAACAAGAAAAACTGAAAAGCAAAGAATATACACACACATATATACACAGCTATGAAAGAATTACAAAAGTGTCAATAACAATTTGAGAATGTTAATAACATTCTTAATTTAAGAATGCTATAGGAGTATAGGATATATATTATAGGAATATATATGAATATAATATTCCTCAAAAGTAAGTTTTCTTGAAGGAAAAAAAGTCATACAGAGGAAATTGGTTAGCATAGCAATTCATGCTGATGAGAAATTATATAACAAACATAGCAATACAGGTTATCTGTCAGTACAGGGATTTGAGAAAATGTAATTGAACATAGTCAGTGAGAAACTTCATTGAAATTCATCTCTCATAGCCAATATGAACCGGATTCTGAGAGGTGTCTTTTACTTATAGGCTTAAAAAATACAAGTCAATGTTTATTCAAAGGAATTGCATAATATTTTCTATATTTAACAAATAGTAGCCCAAGAGCTCTAAATACATCATGTAAATGTTTTATATCAATGTGATGTTTCATATGACAGCTTTATTTTAAAGGAAAATAAAACATGGAGCCTGGCATTTATAGGGAGCCAGATTTTATGTCATGAATTACTGTATTTAATTTTTACAACTCTGAGTATATATATTATTTACCTCATCTTGGTGCATGAAAACATTGAAAATAAGTTAAGTCAGCTATCCATTAAAACTAACTGTACAAGAGATGTTACACTCCGACAAAAGAAACATAGCTTAAAAATTCATTTTTAAAATTTAAAAAAGCTTTAACTGTGATGCAAGAGGAGTTGACATCTGGAAGATTATTAGGAGCTGAGATTTGCTGCTACAAGAGATTCAGGCTTCTTGGCTGAGCCCTTTTCATTGTAGACTAGCATCTCAGCTGATGGGAATAAGGAGACACACCCAAAGTCAACAGGCAACATCTGAGGTGGTATGTACAATCAGGGCTGACTTGAGACCTTCTCACCAGTTAGCCCTAGGATCCAGAGAATGCCAGGTGATCTTGGCTAGTTTTCTCATTTTCTAGAACATCAGCATTAGAGCTTTTTCCTTCCTAAACGCTCCCCAAACTTGTTGAAATTGTTCACATCTATTAATTAATGTGAGACTTGAAAGTTAACTTTTGCATTCAAAGCTTTTGTACCAATTTTGATCTTAAAAGTATAAAAAGGTTAAAAATAAACTTTAACTTTTTTTTCTCAAAGGGAATTTACAATTACAATTGAAAGTATAGGAGGTGATTTGTGAGTGATGGGAAGAACAACATGAAATCCATCATGGAAGTAGTTCCCAGCCCACAATTCTGCCTTCATTTCCAGAGGCCTTCAAGCACCAGGAACAACCAGATGCCTAAAGACCAGCATAAGTATACAATCAACAAGAACTAGGGCAATATGGTACTACCAGATCCCTGCTGTCTTACTACAGCAAGCCCTGGATATCCTCAGACAGCTAAAACACAAGAAAATTACTATAAATCCAATCTTTAAAAGCTGATAAAGAGGAAATGAATAAATCCCTTAAAGAAATTCTGGAAAGTACAATCAAACTGGTGAAGGAAATAAATAAAACTGTTCAAAATCTAAAAATGGAAATAGAGACAATAAAGAAAACACAAACTGAAGGAATCCTGGAGATGAAAACCTAGGTAAGAAAACAGAAACTACAGACACAAGCATCACCCACAGAACTCAAGACATAGAAGACAGAATTTTGGGTGTAAAAGATAGAGATACATTGGTCAAAGAAAATGTTAACTCTAACAAGTTTCTGACACAAAACTTCCAGGAAATCTGGGACACTATGAAAAGACCAAACCTACAAAGAATAGGAATAGAAGGAGAAGATTCTCAGCTCAAAGGCCCAGAAAATATTCTCAACAGAATTATAGAAGAACATTTCCTTAACCTAAAGAGAAAGAGATGCCTATAAATGTACATAATAATCAAAACACTAAGTGTACAGAACAAAGAAAGGATATGACAAGCCACAAGAGAAAAGGGCCAAGTAACATATAAAGACAGACCTGTTAGAATTACGCCTGATTAGCCAACAAAGATTTTAAAAGCAAGCAGGGACTAGGCAGTTACATGTCTTGTAGTCACTAAGAAACTACGGATGCCAACCCAGACTGCTATATCCAGCAAAATTTTCAACCACCATGTGGCAAAAGTCATGTAGCATTGATTGGCTCAGAAAGGCCTGCAGTATGAGTATGTCACCGATGGGACTCCACAGAGATCCATTCCCACTTGGTGAGGACCTGTGGGTGAATTTTGATCACCTCTAAGCATGTGACCTAGATCGCGTCTGCCACAAGCTCTCCTTGCTTTTCACTAGGCTGTTTATACTCATAGTGATAGTTTCATTCTGTCAGTCATTGGCAACACCAGGATCACACAACCTGAAAGCCCCATGGATGATTCTACGGTTTTCTTAAAATTCTTTGCAGAAGGAAAACCCTTTTATCCTCCCAATACCTCTGTTAATCTTCCAGATGTGACCATTTGTTCCTGGGTATTTGGAGAGACATGATCAAGCGTGTACCTAAACACGTTAAAAGCAATAGATAGCGAGCCAATAGCCAACATCAAATTAGATGGAAACTTAAGGAAATTCCACTAAAATCAGGAATAACGCAAAACTGTCTACCCTCTCCATATCTATTCAGCATAGTACTTGAAATTTTATCTAGAGCACTAAGAATACTAAAGAAGATCATGGGCATACAAATTGGAAAGAGAAAAGACAAAGAATCACTATTCCAGATGATATGGTAGTGTTTATAAGTGTAGTGGCTGATTTTTGTGTATCAACTTGACAACAAGCTGGAGTTATCACAGAGAAGGGAGACTCCCTTAAGGAAATGCTTCCATGGTATCCAGCTGTAAGTGATTAATTAGTGATCAAGGGTTGGAGGGCTCATTGTGGGTGGTACCTGGGCTGGTAGTCCTGGGTTCTAGAAGAAAGCAAGCTGAGCAAGCCAGGGAAAGCAATTCATAAACCAGCATCCTCCATGGCTTCTGCATCAGCTCCTGCCTCCAGGTTCCTGCCCCGTGTGAGCTCCAGTTCTGACTTCTTTTGGTGATGAACAGCAATGTGGAAGTATAAGCTGAATAAACCCTTTCCTCCCCAACTGGCTTCTTGATCATGATGTTTTGTGCAGGAATAAAAACACTAAGACAATAGTGACCCCCAAATTCTACATGGAATTCCCGCAGCTGACAAACACCTTCAGAAACATGGCTGGATGGAAAAAGTCACTTAAAAAAAAAAATCAGTAGCCCTCCTATATACAAAGGATAAACCAACTGAGAAGTTAGTGAAACAACACCCTTCACAATAGCCACAAGGAATATAATATTTTGTTGTAACTCTAACAAAGAAACTAAAAGACCTGTGTGACAAGAACTTCAAATCTTTGAAGAAATAAATTGAAGAAGATATCAGAAGATGGAAGATGCTTGTGGATTGGTAGGATTAATATAGTAAAAATGACCATCCTACCAAAAGTAATCTACAGATTCAATGCAATCCCCATCAAAATCCGAAAACAATTTTTACGGACCTTGAAAGAACAGTACTCAACTTCATATTGAAAAACAAAAACCCAAGATATCTGAAATTCATGCTACAACCCATAGACCCAAAGAAGCTAAGTAACAAGGAGGATTCAAGGAAGGATACTTGACTTTATCTGAGAAGGGGAAATAGATTAGACATGAGTGGATGTGTGGAGGGAACAGACTAGGAGGGGAGTGTGAGAGGGGATGGGAACAGGAGTAGTTGAGTCCACCGATGATGAATGGAGAAAATATTGGAAGAGATAACTGGGCTTGAGGGGTATGGGGGAGAGTGGAACATCTTTGGGAGGAGCTAGAAACCTAAGACAATGGAAACTCCCAGGAAATCAATGAGGATAACCTCTAGGAATGGACATGGAGACTGAACCAGAGTTCATCTCCTATAACAAGAAAGTTTTCCAATAGAGGAATTGGGACACCAATGCAGCCATAAGACTTTTGACCCACAATTTGTCCTTCCTACAAATTGTGTAGGGATAAAAGATGGAGCAGAATTAAAGGGAAGGGCCCATCAAGACTGGACCAGCTTGAGGCAAATGCCATAAGATTGTGCCAACCTATGACGCTATTAATGATACTCTATTATATTTGTAGACAGGAATAACTCATCAGAGAGGCTTCACCCAGCAACTGATAGAAACTGATGCAGAGATCCACAGCCAGACATTAAATGGAGCTTATAGAGACTAAAATCCCAACCAAAAAGCATGCACAGGATGGACCTAAGCCCTCTGCACATATGGAAGAGTTGCACAGCTCATTCTCCATGCAGGAGTTCTAAAGCAGGAGCAGGGAATGTCTCTGACTACACTGCCTGCTTTTGGATCCCTTTCCCCTAACTGGGCTGCCTTGCCTAGCCTCAGTAGACGTGCCTAGTCTTACTGCAACTTGATATGCCAAGGCTGGTTGATATCCATGGGAGACCTCTCTTTTTCTGAGTAGAGGAGGAGAGAGGAGGGTAGGGGTAGGAAGGGGAAATGTAATGGAGGGACTAGGAGGAGAGAAGGGAGGGAAAGCTTTTATTGGATGTAAAGTAAATAAATACCTTAGTCAATGAAAAAAACCCTTGGAAACATCCTCTCGACCACTCATTCTCTATGTTTACTTTCTCAGTCTTCAAACCCCTTTCACAATCATAGTAAAGGGATGACGATATAGGTTCTTAGGGACAAAGAGCCTTAACGAAAAGGAGGCATCTACACATGTATTTGGAAGAAGAAAGCAGAAGAAAAGACTGATGAAAGCGAGCCAACCTTCCTATGAGCCACATGAAGCTCTGGGATTAGAGGTGGGGTGAATATGGTCAATTAGAAGTCTTAGCTATACATGGAAATCAACTGAAAAGGAGGGTGGCATGGAGTTCAGGAAAGAGGAACATTGAACTTAAGCTGTATCGCAGAAGTGTTCCTGTTAGAAAGCTATAGAGCTGATTCAATGGTGACTGTCTAGATTAGAGAAGAAGAGGGGGGAAAAAAAAGAAACTTTCTCTAAAAGAAGGAGAAAACTTTGTGTTTGAGAATTTAGGGGGAGAAACATAAGTAGTCGCACAACAGATGGAAGGTGTGAGTCATCTCTATGAAATGTCTAGAAGAGGCAAAGCTACTGTGCTGGAGAAAGACTGTATTTTTCTAGGACTGGAGGGAAAAGGAAGGGAGTGAAAACTGACACAATGACCTTTAAAGTTTAGAGGGTGATACCAAAAGTGTTCTGAAGTTAGGCCAAATCTTTTAGCCAAGGGAACTTGTGTTAAGATTAGCTCCCCTCCAAAGACTAATGATGCTTAAACAAAGATGAGTCTGGACAATAAAGTCAGGGGAGAGTTTTCACATGTTAAGGGGTGGATTGAAGATGTTTTCCTCTTTCAGGTTTTGACTAAAAATATTTCTTCAATGCAAGGGCAAAATCCTGCAGATGCCCTAGTCAAGGGATTAAATGTAGAAGTCCGCTTCGCTTGTCACTAGACGTCTTTGACTGAGCCATACTTGGTCTTGATGGAGTAATGGTTGCTGTTTGTGTGGTGTTTTGTTTTGTTTTGTTTTGTTCCATTGTGTTTTGGGTTTTTTGTTTGTTTGTTTTTTTTAAGGTGAGAAAGTTGAGTCCTGGGGAAAACTGAATGGTTTGTTCACAGTCAGAAAATAAAATGGATGCAGGACTCAGTTTAACAGCTCTAATGATTTACTATGCCTGAGCACAGCTCCCAGAGAGCCTGTGTTTGAGCAGTATAAAACACAGAACATGTGCTCTTAGGCAGAAAATCAGCTGATGCGGAGCATATTTCAACCAATGCCTGCACATAAGGTTTATGTGCATTTCATAACTCCCCCCACCCCCCGCAATTAGCTTTTAACACTATAGTATGTAAAACTTCGTTAACTTAGATAACTTAGATAAATGCAAGATGAATTTAACACCTCAAAAGTTATAGTAATATTTTAAAGTAATGCTTCAGTTTACAAAAAAAAAAAAACAATCATAGCTCAGTTCATTTGGTTACAGCTTTCTAAGATACTACTATGAAGTTTCACAGTATCAACCAAACTCTGATTTGCCATAACCCCAAAACTGCTGGACAAATTGCTTTTGTTCATAATTTACTTTTTATTCTGGGTCACTGAATAGTTACACAGAGATGTGTGTGTCAGCCTTGAATGTGGGTACATTCAGGTATACAGACACGTCAACTATGCAGAACAGCCATGAGAGCTGCATAGTGATGGATCTGACAGTGACATGAGGCAGATACAGACATCACGTCTCTCTCATAAGATCTTTTCACAGGAACAAGCAAAATACCAGAGATACACAGGAACACACAGGCTCCTTTTGAGGTACCTCTGTTCGCTCCTCTAGTCCTCCACACAGCCAAGATTTGTATGTATTTATTTCCATGAGCCTTGAGAGTAATACAGGAAAAGGCTCCACAGACCAAGTATTTGAAATGTCCTTTATCAACAACACATGCACATTTCCACTCCAAAGAGCTGCAACTCAATTTTAGGCCTTAACTGCAGAGTATCTGCAGCCATAACTACTTTTCTGCAGCCATAACTACTTTTCTTATGTTTTCAGGCAGCTGATTAAAGAGGGAAAAAATGTATTTTTAAGTTTTCTACCATGGGAAGTACATATATATATATATATATATATATACATATATATATATATATGTATATATATATATATATATATATATATATGCACCACCCTCTCCAATGGTCTGGACCTCATGATTTTTCCTGGTCGTTTTCCTTCTGAGCAGTTCAATTAGCTGGAAATCTTGTTCTGATGGACTGAAGCAGCTTGAGTGAACGCCCGAGCGCTCAGCCAATTAGGCTCATTTGAAGTTGCAGAATTGCCTTCTTTGGTGTTAAAACCCCATGTCAAACACGGGGTCTAAGATCATTTGTGCTCCAAAATGAGATTGACAGAGCAGCTGCAACAGGGGGCATGCCTGCTGGACGACTTAATTGTGAAGCCTGAAGGGCCATCATGAACCGGCGTGCGGAAACTGCCTCTCCGCTGCTGCATTACAAATGCTCTTTATTAACAGGGATCTGTAATCAATGGGCTCAGGCTTTTTGCCAGAGCCCCCAAATCAGACAGGCGGGCCCCTGAGTCAGGGTGGGCGGAGCAATGGGCCCCACTATCGAGCTGAGTGGGGAAAGCTGCTTTGTCCCTGCCGGACTCTTGGGTGTGTTGCTAAATCAGAAAGGGCCCCTGGTAATCATTCCAGGGGCGCCCTTCTTTCACTGCTTGGTTGAATATTCATTAGCCTGGATGAGTGAGACTCACTGTACATACAATTATGTGTTATTGATGGGAATGAAATGAGTTGCTTTTGTTTCAACAAAGCCAAATGTTCTAAATCAGTTCAGCATTATGTGTAAGGGTAAACTTTGATCAGGAATATAAAGGCTCAGAAATATGTATTCATAACTAAATACACAGACACATAATTTGCCAGGTGTGAGGAGACAGCAGGAGCTAGGAAAGCTTTGGTGAAGAAAGAAATTTCAGAACTGTAAAATCTATTTATTTAGACACAATCTGCAAATTCCTATACGGAGTTCCCTTCCTTTAAAAGAAATCATTATTTGGCATTCTTTTGGGCAGAGCATAATGAAAAGAAAAACAAAAAACCAAAAAACAAAATAAAAAAACAGTGAACTGGGAATCGTAGACCTGCGAGTTCTACCAGAATCACAGCCAGAGATTTGTGTAACGTTGGGTAAATCATTTAACCTCTATGGTTGCCCAGCTGTATTTGTAATGCGGGAGGAGCAGACGAGTTACAACTGTCCAGGAAGTTTATTTTTTTATCCACCTTCTCTTAAATATGGTATCTCTTCTACTCTGTTCTATAGGAAAGCCCTTTATTCTATTGTTAAAAATAGGAATTTTGTAAGAAATAGAGTACAAATGAAACAAGAAAATTCCCTTTTCCTTCAGGTCACAAGACCTGTCTCAGAGAAATAGCATTGTAGATACTCTGTGTACAAAACCCTATATGAAAGGCCGCAGAAGAACAGGATCTCGTAGGCCCTGCTTTCAAACAGCTCAGGGGCTACTCAAGAGGCTAAGGGATCAATAGATAAATGATGTTCTAAGCCCTGTCTAGGTAGTTTTCCTGTTCACTAAGTGATCCAACTGCATCCCACCCAGGGGCAATGCAAATGCATTGTTCGTGATTCATCTTGGGGGACAGTACCACGTACAAAAATCAACAGGTAAATAAACTCGATCTAGAGGCATGGCTTCTCTGATGCTGTTATATCAGCCAACAAGCCTAAGTCCAGTAAGAGAAAACTTGACCTTCTTGTTCCACTTTCTCTCCTTTTCTTAAGTCTCATACAGGGATAGTACCTTGTGCACTGAGCACAAGGTAGTTCAGTATGGTAGTTCAGTTTTGTTCTGGTTGGATTAGAAGGTATGGTGAAAAAAAAAACGTTCACCCATAAAGAAAGAATATATGAGCCTCCTGCACAAATAGTAACTTGGTCACTATACTCTCAGAGTAAGTTCTGAATATATATGAATAAAAGTTGAGATGGCTAATACTCAAGTAAATTATAAAGTATAAAAGAATCAAGAATCACAATACGTGAAAATTATCGAGAGGAGGCCATGGCCTGAATTAAATGAAATAATATCTGCAAGGTGTTTCAAATTGTTCTTAAAAGGGAGCATCTTAAACACCGTTCATTTTCTTGCCAACCTTTTTTGCAATATTTAATATGACGACGATCAAATTTACTGTAAAAAGGTTGTTTTTGTTTGGGAAATCTCAGGAAGGACTTACAAAGGGAATAGGGTTGCACTCAATCTTAAATCATTGGTGATATTTGCACAGCAAAATATTGTTATACCTTTCATTCAGATTTTCAGAAAGTATTGTTAAACTGGTGAGTCATAGATAGAATACCCTAAGGGCTCTTAGAGGTCCAACAGTTTCTCACTGGCACATGCTAGATTGTTCAGCAACCAATTTGGATCAACAGTAAAATTACAGGAGGCTCATATCTATTTTCTTTATGAGCGAACATTTTTTTTTTTTTACCATACCTTCAAATCCAACCAGAACAAAACTGAACTACTGTACATTAGTTCAGTGGACAAGGTAATATCGCTGTATGAGACTTAAGAAAGGAAGGAAGAAGAGGAAGAGAAAGTGGAAGAGGAAGAAGAAGAGAAGAGGAGCAGGAGGGAAAGGAGGAGAAATATTATTGTTATTATTATCATTATTATTATTATATATTCCAAATTACATGCTTAAGAATAAAATTTGGCCAGAGTTATGGTATACACCTTTAATCCCAGCACTCAGGAGAAAGAGGCAGGCAGGTCTCTGTTAGTTCCAGTATAGCCAGGGCTATGTAGAGAGACCCTCTCTCAAGCAAAAAAATAAGAATAAAATGTGAAACCTTTAAAAGTCCAGTCCTGTGTTAACCCTTTCAGGCCCAAACTACTCTTATTTCACAGATGAAAGAACTAAGTGACAATGACTAACCTACTCAATGTCATGAAATATCTTAGATGATAGACCTAGTAAGTAGATTTGGGATCTAGTCTAGATAGCCTAAGAAAAGTGTCCTATCACATGCAATTTCATGCCGTTCTCTTCTAGCTGACACCCATTGTAGCAAAGACCAAGGTTTCAGGTCACTTACAACCTCAGTTGTGATTAACATGTCTAGCAAATTGAAATTCAATAGCCTTTCAAGCTGCTTCCACTGAATACTGTCCACTACATACAGCTGTCTACTAAAATTTTGACCGGACTTTTTCTTTTCCTGTCTTCTTATATTCAAATGACTCTTTTCATTTCACTCATCGTTTGTCACCCCCACACATCAACCTGCTGAGTTCCTACACTCACAAACTCAGAAAAAGGCACCAGAAATCAACCCAAAACAGAACTCAAAAAAAGTATCCAAGATATTTTCTTACAATCCATTCTTGAAACAGATGTTAGAGGGGAAACATTCAAATTTGACATGTGAATCTCACGCACAAAATGTAATGCTATTGCTAACGTACAGGATTTATATCCGATCTCGTTGCAAAGCATACAAAATTTTGGATATTTTGATCTCAGCCACAACCACAGTTTCAGATCACATCAACCTCTGGTCTAGCCACAGTGATGCTCAGCTATAGCTCTCTTCCTCTGGCTTCCCTACCCAGATTGCCATTCATCCCCTCATACGCATACTGATCAAGATACCCTCATCAGGTTCCTGCTCACCATTAACTTGCCTCTTAAAGCCTCCGGTAGCATCAGACCTCTTCATCTTTAGGTAGATTCATGGTTTGCACGCCTCTAGCTCAATTATTTTATAGGGTTTTTTTTTTTTCTATACAGAGGTCATAGAAGTGGTTTGTGATTCTATTCCTAACTTTAAGATAGGAATCTGAATACAAAGAAATTTGTTTTCTTCTACTTTAACTATATTTTCTCCGGGGGATTTAATATTTAGCGTAGCTTCTAAACATAGACAAGGCAAACTCAAACCTTTTCTTTTAAATAATTTTCACTTATACAGAACATTTTGATATCATAGGAAAAGGGGAAAGAGTAGTTCACATTTCAATTTTAGCGATTCATTAGAAGCTTCCAAAATTAATTGCAGATTTGTTTTCTCATCCCACAAGACATCATTACTGAGTGCTAAAATATGTGTGCTTGTTGAAAAGTTATTGTAACTATACTTCTTTGGAAATAAATACTCTTTGTCTATAATTCTCAAATCTAACCACAATGTTCAGCATGAGATACAACAATTAAATATTCCATTCTGATTTAGCTTACTCATATCAATAGCTGTATGTTCTGTAATTTTGCAGAAGTGGGAAATACCATTTTTTTTGTTTGTTTAGTTTTTTGAGACAGGTTTTCTTTGTGTAGCCCTAGCTGTCCTGGATCTCACCCTGTAGACCAGGCTGGCCTCGAACTCAGAGATCAGCCTGGCTCTGCCTCCCAAGTGCTGGGATTAGAAGTGTGCACCACCACTGCCCGGCCTAATACCATTGTTTTTATGTAAGTCATCTCTTTGGAGCTTTCTAGAACATTGTTCTTTCCAAGAATATGCTTTGGCCAATCACACAGCTATTATTCAAGTTCTAAAATCTATCATTTAAAATAGTTTAATGATTGTTGTCCTTAAATACTCTCACCATAAGTAAAGGAGCTAGTATGGACACCTAACACTGTTCATGCTAATATTTTACGCTCTAGATTTTTCCACACTAGGAAATCTAGTTGCACTTCTTGAGGGAAATGCACATATCATCCCATCTTACCATGCACAGTAGTTCAAACTAATGTAATAAAAATCCTACGTCTGCAAAATATTTGTTGTGCTTTTACTAAAAACTTAATGACATTTAAATTCAGCTTGAAAGAAAGAACAACCGAAGTATAAAGTGTGACGAACTTTCTATCCTGATATGGTCCTATACAGCCTGTTGTGAACAGCATTTTCCAAAGCTCAGAACAGTGGATGGTAGCAATAGGAGAGCCTAGCTCCATCCTCCTATTTCACAACACAATTCTATGTGCCTTTAATTAAGGTACTAAATGTCTTCTCAAACTTGTGCGATAGACATAAAAGAGGAAATTAGGAAGTGTGGCAACGGTATGTCAGTCTTTTCTCACATGAGTGATTTACACTTGGAATTTGTCAGATATAAGGAACTAGCTAGTGAAGCAGGTAAACTAATAATTGCTTTGATCTAACATATGACCACTTAGGTCAAGAATTCTGCCCGAGCAATCTTCTTTCATATGGCTACAAAACAAAAAACAAAACAAAACAAACAAAATGCTTTCAGAATTCTCACCAAAGCAGCAGCAGGAATGAATCCATACTGGAGGGATAGTAAGATAGCAAAGGATTAAACATGACTCAGGTTATTCAAGTATACGTCATGACATTTGGCGCTGTATGCTAATGTGGTTGGGGGGGCGGTTTGTTTCATGTCATTTTAGTCAGGGTCTCACACATCACAGGATGGCCTCCAACTCTCTATGTAGGGAGAGTGACTTTGAACTTCTGATTCTCCTGACTCCATCCTCAGAGTGCTAGGAATACAAATGTGTCCCTTCATAATGTGCTTTAGGTGTTGCTGGGGATTGAGCCCAGGGCTACATGCATGCTAGGCAAGCACTCTCCACCTGAGTCAAACCCTCATTATTTGCTTTAATTATTTGCATGCACTTCACATACAAATATACCTTCTCTGATTTGCCAGTATAATAGAAAATGAATGCCCAGTTCTTTAAAAATGTAATATCTGGGAGACCTACCCATTTGTTGAAATGGTAATTGTTTCATCTTTGATGTCCCTGGCGATGAACATCTGTTTCAGCTCCTATACCAAACAAACTCGCGAATTTATCACTGCTGCACATGTTCTCGGGTTAGGGTTCCCTTTGTGGCAGAGTAAAACAGTAAATTCCACACTGTAATAAGTTTGTCGAGCAGAAAAATAACTGGCTTCATAGCCAGGATTTGCTGTGACCTCCTCCCACAGTCTGCTCTAGAGGTTATCCGGGAAAAGAAAATCTTAGATTTGCTTATAAAATATGCTAATAGGCAAGGTACTTCCTTCCTTACAGAGTTTAGTTCAGTATATAATCATTGAATATACATTTTATTAATTGTTACTTGAGAACTGTGGCTTTTACTGCTGCACTATATTGCCTATATTCTGTTACTGTTATAATGTATTTTGATATAATAACATTGTGTTATTTTCTGTTAATTACTAACATTATGTAGCCTTAGGTAGAATAGAATTTTTTTTCTTGTAAAGCAAACATAAAAAACGCCAATCCCTCAAAGCTTTGCTGAGAAATCAAGGGAGCAAACATGATAGACAGGCAGTGATGAGCGTGTGCCATCAACCACAGCAACGCTAATGCGAGTGAGTCAGAGTTCACCTGTTCTCTACTGAGCACTGGACAATTGGATGACTCATCTATTGCAGAGAAAACCATAGAACAATGAACAATGTTGTGCAATGCTTTTATAATTTAGAAGAGGGAGTGTTTCACCATTCCTGGTACAACCAAACTAGTCATTGGGCATTGCTTATGTCCTGGGCCAAAAGGTGGAATGTTGCTGACATTCAGATGTCATTTAATTGTCTACATCAACTTCACTATGGAAAGTTATAGCAAGTTAGGAGTCTACTCAATAAATTTGTCATACATTGGGCTCTTAAATTGTTAAATATTTGAATTTTTTAGTTTAAACAAGCCAGGCTGTTTAGTCATTTTGCATGCTAAGTGTTACTTTAATGAGAGAGCATTTTTCAATTGGAACAGATAATGAAAAAAAACATAGTATTTATTTGTTAAAATAATATAATGTATAGTAAAGCATAAGACAAAAAGACCCCCTAGTAATTTCATTGTTCAAAATTTTCCACTACTATGGTTTTTTTCTGATACTTATTTTAGTGTGTGTGTGTGTGTGTGTGTGTGTGTGTGAGAGAGAGAGAGAGAGAGAGAGAGAGTTTTATGCATGCATATGTGTTGATATGTATATACATGTGTATGCATGTGCTCACATGGGTCACAGGGAAATTCAGAGTGACCTCCTCTGCTCTCCATCTTACTTTTTGAAACAGACTCTCTCATTGGACCTAGCGACACTAGCAACAACGTAGTGAGCTCTTGTCTTCAAATCCCTAGCTGCAGCATGCCGCTTCAGTTCTCCTGGTGTGCTTGTCAAGCACTTTGCAGACTAAATCATTTCCCTAATACTCCTTATAGTGCTTTTAAAGCTTATTAACTATGTAGGATACAAATGTGTAGTTTGTTATTTTCCAAAAATGAATGTTTGTTACTGTAGATCTCACTTGCTGGATTTATCGTGTTGCTGTCTTAGACGCTTCTATCCGGTTTGTATGACTGACTCATGGTATACACAGACAACTTACTGCTTATATAGATGTGAATTGCTTTAAGGTTTTGATATTACAAACTGCACAGTACCCATGGATGCATGAAGATGTTATGTTCTGGATAACAGATTTCTAAAATCATAATAATAAACCAACTGACGTGTATTTTTATTTTTAAAAGCACTGTTACGTTGCTATGTAAAAAATATATATACAATGCTTATTTCCTGAAGCATATTATGAATATAATCTAAATATTAGTTAGTATTCAGTATCACTAAGCTTTCAAAATATTTGTTTATTTGATAAATAAGACAAAAATTACATAATTATCACTTAAATTTACATGATCACTATTGATATTAAACCTTTCTAGAGTTTGTATTTTTTACTCTTACTCAGCAAATCATCACTCCTTTCCCTTTTTTGTGATAATTTTTAAAATTTGATTATAATCAGTCTTGTTTTTATAATTTTTTCAATACTTCTAGCTATAGGAAAGATAGATAGATAGATAGATAGATAGATAGATAGATAGAGCATTTTATGGTTGTTTTATTTAATGTGTGTTTATTCATATTTAAAATTAAATAAAATTTTAAATTATTAAGTAATCAAAAATACCAGTCTCTTCTTTTATTATTTCTAAGTCTCACTTCTTCTTGAGGAAAAAAAATCATCCATACATCAATATTGTTAACATATTCTTCTCTACTTTTTCTAATAGTCTCAGGTGCATTGTTAGCCTTTGATGAGTAATTGATTTGCTAAGAATTTCACTAAGTTCTTAGGTATGTAACCTTATCGACTAGCCACAGTGTGAAGTTGTTTTTGGAAATCATTTTAGTAGCTCCATGTCATGTGACAGCTGCTTGAAAAGAGACAGTGCAGATGAAAGAGCTATCTGGAAACTAGCAATTCTAGTGAAATGCACTAGCTGCACATGAGTGTTAACATCTGCAGGTTCTGATATAAAGAAGAACTTTACAAGTGCTTCGGTTGCCTCTATAAAGTGATCTTTGCCACCACACAGAACCACTTGCAGTACATAAATCACATTTAATCCTATTGTAGGTAAATGTGACTTTAATCTTATATGTTCTGATCATCACACCTAGGGGCACAATATGCTGAACTTTGCTCTTGCAATTTATATGACCATGCTTTAAATAATGTATGTAGAAAACCATATTAGATGTATTGATTTAAATCAAAATCAAGGAGTTTTATTAAGAAGTCCCTTGGTACAATTTAATGGAAAGCTCTCCCACTAAGAATAACTTTTCTACTTAATTTACTACCTGCCCCCAGAATATTGCAATCTGAAATACTTAATACAGGATCAAAGATGAAAAAATCTCTAGTATCTCTTAGCATGTGTATTGAAAACAAATGCAGATTTCTCTTTCATGCCTAACTCTCCTCCAGAAATCACTAAAATACTTCAATTCTCGTCAACGGCATTGGATGTCTAAAAAGAGATACATATTCTATTTCTAAAGGAAGAGAGGACATTTTATAGACAATGTTTTATGAAAACCAGCCTATTCAGGTTCCAGTTTGCAATTGGACTTTAAATCTCGGATCAGAAGACTGACTCCAAACGGGCATCTTCCCCAAGGGCGGTGAACCACAAGAATGGCTTGTTTGATATGCAGAATATTTTCTAAACTTTTTGAGACAGTTTCCAATATTCCAGAATGCAAAGATTTTTAAACTCAAATAAATTAAAATTTTAGTCTGTTCGGATAAAAGTACCCGGCCTCTGCTACAGCTTGCAGACAAGTTCCCGGATACTGGGTTGGCTTTATTCAAGCGGGGCATGAATTCATTACAGTGTACACAACCCGTATCATTTTTCTAAAGCTGTTCTTCACACTTCTGTTACCAACCCACACCCTTTAAAGGCACTTATGAATATTATCAAGGAAAAACAAAAACCAGTTATGTTGCTGAAGGGTATAGCTTGGATAAAGAAAAATAAATGATCTGGTCTATAGATTTAAATTTACAAATTACGTCAATATAAAACAAAACAATGGGGCTGGAGAGATGGAAGAGGATACAGGGTCATTTCCCAGGAGTCACATATCCGCTCAAAACCTTCAGGTCCCAGAGACCCAATTCTTTTATCTGACCTCTCTGTGCACCAGACACTGTGTGTACATGTGTAGTACATTCAAGAAAAACATTCATCCACATGAAACAAAACATAATAATAAAATAAAAACAGTTTTACTGGTAAGTTGATATTGCCTAGTGAAACTCAAAATGTGATTTTCTAGGCAAATTAATTGTGGGTTAAAATGGTGTCCCCGTGTCTGGCCCACCACAGGGCTAGGGCCACTGCATGAGATTAGATGTGCAACTCTTTAGAGGAAGGCCTGCTCCTTTGCTCCAGCACTGCAGATCCTGATGAGAAGAGGCAGTCCCGTGGTTTTAAGGTGTTTCTTGTCATGGCGGAGAGCTGTGATGGTGAAACCATACCCCCTTTTCTCAGGGTGAGCCTGAGGTTAGGGAAGGGAAGCAAAGAGGGTAGTAGAAGCAGAGAAAGGCAGAGAGAAGGAGAGAATAGAGAAGTAGAGGCCAGCCATGGCCACCTGTAGGGAGGAGGGAAGGGAATATGGAGAGAGGGTGAGCAAGAGGGCAATAGAGAGAGAGGGGAGAGTAAGAGAGTAAGAGAGGGAGGAGGGGACAAGCAGCTCCTTTTATAGTGGGCTAGGCCTACCTGGCTGTTGCCAGGTAACTGTGGGAGTGGAGTCCAGACAGAGTACCAGGGGCTTGGGGTCTTGCCCTACATGACTGATGGCCACAGAATTATGGAGCTGTCAGAAGCCTAGTGTCTGGGAACGTGGCCAACTTCCTTCCATCCCTCGCAGAGTTATCTGCTGGGTCTCTAGGGTTTTAACCTAGCTCAACTAGAAAACGGGCTGCTTTTCACAGTCCCACAACTCCCCCTTTTACTTTTTTAAAAGAGAGGGGTCACTAGAGTGACTGTGTCATTTGCAGTGAAAATTTTCAAAAGAAAGCCCTACTCAGGCCAGAGGGGTAACACAACTAAACCAAAGTGGTAAGGAAGGTTAAGGGTGGGGGTTGGGAAGGCAAAGGATTATTGAATCAATCAATCGTTTGGTGGGTAGGGCTGTTTGAGGGTATTCATATCAATTTTAAACAGCATTTGATTAATCTAGATAGACATCATATTTTTCTTACTATCATGTAATTTCTCCCGAGTTCAGTAGTCATTTGACTTTGGCAAGAGAGTTCATCTGTAGCTGGAAGGTCCCATGTCTGTCCTCGGTGAGGCCCAGTGCCTGTCTCTGGATTTCAGCATGTGTCTTGAGAGTCTTCAGTCAGATGAGGTGTTTGAAGGAAGGCAGCTTCATTGTTCCAGGCAGGTGCCAGGGGATGGCGCTCTCTGCTAGACCTGTAGCAGCAGAGCAGCAGGCACTGTCCTTTTCTTTTATGGGGATAAACCTGTAGGGTAATTACAAGAGGAGCAGAACCCCAGCAGGGGGATGTCTGCATAGGTTTTATTATTATTATTATTATTATTATTATTATTATTATTATTATTATTATTATTATTATTTACTTTCCAGTCATTGTTCCCCTCCTGGTATTCCTCTCCCACAGTTCTTCATCCCATTCCCTCCCCCTTGCCTTTGAGAGGGTGCCCCCCGCCAGGCCTCCCTCTTCCCTGGGTCCTCAAATCTCTCCAGGATTCGGCACCTCTTCTCTCACTGAGGCCAGACCAGGCAGTCCTCTTCTATGCATGTACAGGGGTCCTCGGACCAGCCCATATATGGTGCTTGGTTGGTGGCTCAGTCTCTGGGAACTCTCTGGGGTCGGGGTTAGTTGAGACTGCAAGGGGAGACTATAGTGATCAGCAGCTATTGTTGGCTAATGTTGTGTAGAATGAAGTATGAATCTTTCAGAAGAATGATTAGGACATGTTAGATGAGGCCCAAGCAGAAGTGTAGAAGTTGGGTAAGAAACCATAGTTTATAAATTATGAGGTAGTCTTGTACAGAATGAGGCAAAACAAGTATCGACAAAGTCAAATAACTGATAAAGTTTTTAGCAAATAAACTGGCCTTCTATGCTTTTCTACTGTAAAATTCACATTCTGCTAATATATAACTGGTTTCTTGTGGATTTATTATCTACAAAGTCTAGTGTCCAAATGAATTTTACTGGTCTAGACTAGAGTTTCTCCATGTAACCAGTCTTGTTAGAAGCAACTAATTTGATAATTGCTTCATACAGAGCTGTCCTTTCAGCCAGTCTCCAACTGAATGCCCTGGTGGCAATTTACAATTTAGTATAATTCTTTTTAGGCAAAACAAATCAACAGTTTGTTTGAAATCTATTGAACTCAGAGCTCTCTACTCATCTGATATTTTACACACACACACACACACACACACACACACACACACACACACACACTGCAATGAGTCTGTTTGGCTCTATGGTGGCAATTTTGGTTTGATATAATTCTTGAATCTTTTAGTCATATCCTCCTTATGTGGTTTCCCTTCAATGCAGAGTTATTTTCCCGTTGGAATTGCATAATTAGATGAAACAATCCATGAGACACTCTTCCTGGTAAGATATTTGCACATTTCCAAACAGCAAGGACCGGCTATACTGTGACAACGATTCATCAATCTTCTAGGTCAGTAAAACAAAGAACCTCCTTTATTGTTTTCTCTGTGAGGTGCCTGGCAGTTGGTCACCTGGGAACTGACAACACATAGAATGACTCGCTTCAATTTAGCTAACTTCTGAATCAGCTTCTGACCCTCACAGCCGCAACAGTCAGCACAAAGAAGAAGAATCAGGATTGGGAGAGAGGAGTTAGGGTCTTGATTACTGTCAGAGCTTAGGAAGCTCCTCTTCTCTGTTAATGTTATGCTGTACCTACACCTAGAGATGTTCAGAAACTTTTGAACCATTAAAATACAACTGGGACCTCTGATCAACCACAAGCCATGCCTGCCAAAGAATGAGATAGGCAGCCCGTGGACCTCCCTGACTCTCTATTACCAGAGACATTTTAAAATTCTTAGGGTTCCCACTAAAGCTGGAGCAGAACACCAGCTGAAGCTTCCCCTCCACACTCTCCAGGATTCCTGTGCATCCCACAGACTATTCCCCACTTCTCTTCCCTCATCATTTCATCACATGGAAATAGAAGCAATAAAGAAAACACAAGCAAAGAATTTTGGAAATAAAAAAATATATGACCAAGGCAAAGAAGAACTATAGAGGCAAGTTTTTCACAAACAGAATACAAGAGATGGAAAAGAGAAGCTTATGATTTGAAGACACAGTAGATGAGAGAATAAATAAATACAGAAGTCAAAGAAAATGTAAAATCTAAAAATTCCTGACACAAAACATCCAGAAAATCTGGGACACTGTGAAAAGCCCTAATCTAAGAATAATAAAAACAAGTGGAAGAGAAGAATCTCACTATCTCAAAGGCCTAGAAAATACTCTCAACAAAATCATAGAAGAAAAGTTCTCTAACTGAAAGAAAGAGATGTTTATAAAAGTGACAGAAGATTCAGACTGGAGCCAAGTGAAGTGAAAATTTCTGGGTTTCCTTAACAACTCAATTATATCATATGGTATTTTTCTAGAAACTGTTTTGTGAAAGGTCATGTGATGTTTACAACATAGCTGTGTCACATCATATTTTTCTAGAAGCTATCTTTCTTGCTGACTCTGGCCTGTTCCTATGACTCTGACAGATTCGACAGATCCTTGCTGTTTCTGCAGGATCAAGACACTACTACTGATTCATGTTTGGTGTTTGCTATTGAACTGGACTGCTAATATATCCTGACAATGAAGAGTGGAATTGCCCCAAAGAACTACTTTTAAATAGGTACATAATCCCATTTTCTTATTGACCTTCTTTCTCTCCTAGCTCTGTTCAGTTAGCTAGAAGAGAGGTTGAAGCATTTAAGAACCCTAAATAAAGTAGGCTTGAAAAAAATCTAAGCCTACAGCCTAGCATAACTGTCCCCTGAGAGGTTTCATCAATCACCTGACTGAAACAGACGCATGAACCCATAGCCAAACATTAGACAGAGTTTTCAGGGAGTCTCGTGGAAGAGTCGAGGATAGGATTGAGGGAACTGGAGAGGTCAAGGACTCTAAAAGAAGACTACAGAGTCGATTAATTTAGCACATGGGGGCTCACAGAGACTGAACCACCAACCAAAGAGCTTGCATGGACGGAACCTAGGCCCCTACATATTTGTAGCAGATATGTAGCTTAGTCTTCATGTGGGCCACCTAATAATTGGAGTGGGGGCTGTCTCTGACTGTGTTACCTGTCTTTGGATTCCCTTCCCCTAGCTGGGTTGCGCTTATCTGGCCTCAGTAGATGTGTTTAGTCCTACTGCGACTTGATTGCCAGGGCAAGGTGATACCCAAAGGTGGCTTCCCCTTCTCTGAGGAGAAGAGGAGGAGAGTAATGGGGGGAGGAGCTTGTGGTGAGACTGGGGGGAAGAGTAAAAAGGGGACCTTCAATCTGTATGAAAAGTGAATAATAATTTTGAAAAATAGAATACACGAAATTTTGCTGCCAAAAATAGGGGGAAGGATACAAAAAGAACACGGAACATTAGATAGGAGCAGAAAAGACAGTTCTCTTGCCCCATAATAATGAAAACACTAAACAAAAAGACCAAAAAAATTAAAAGATGCAAAGAAAAAAAGAACAAGGATTTATAAAGGCATACCTATTATAATTACCCCTGACTTCTTATTGGAAACTCTAAAGACAAAGGGCTTCTACACATGTGCTCCACGTAGACTCTAAGAGACCACAGATGCCTTCCCAGATTACTGTACCCAGAAGAACTGTTAATCACCATAAATGGAGAGAATAACATGGTAAAGTCAAATTTAAGCAATATCTACATACAAATCCAACAGAAGTTTCTAGAAGTAAAAATCCAAAAGAAGGAGGTTAACTACACACATGAAAACACAGGAAACAAACAATCTCACATCAGCAAAACCAAAAGAGGGAAGTACACACACACACACACACACACACACACACACAAACACACACACACAAAAACACACACACTATCCGCACTACCACCAACAATAATAACAAAATAATAGTAATTAACACTCATTCCTCCTTGGTATCTCTCAATACCAATGGCCATAATTCTCCAATAAAAAAATAGATTAATAAAATGGACACAAAACCAGTAACCATCATCTTGCTAAATACAAGAAACACACTTCAACATCAAGGATACATATTACCTCAGGGTAAAGGGATAGAAACAAACATTCCACTCAAATGGACCTAATAAGCAACACTTTTAACATATAACAAAATAGATTTCAAACAGAAATTAAAAAAAGATATTGGGAAGGCCACTACATGAAAAACTCCACCAAAATGACATTTCAGTCCTTAATAGTTATTCTCCAAATACAAGAATATCCACCCACGTTAAAAAAAAATCCTACAGCTTAAATCATACATTGATCTTCACACAATGATAGTGGGAGACTTCAGTACTCGGCTCTCACCAATGGACATGACATCCAGGCAAAGTAAAGTAAACATTTTGCACAAACACAAAAGAATACTCCTTCCTCTCAGAACCTCATAGAATGTTCTGCGGTACTGACCACATACTTGGACACAAAGCAAGTCTCAATAGATACAAGAAAATTGAAATAACCCCTCTACATTCTATTTGACCAACATGTATTAAAGCTGTACATCAACAACAAAAGAAACAACAGAAAGCTTCAAAACCCATGGACACTAAACAACTCTCTACTGAATGAAAAACGAGTCAAGGTAAAAATTAAAAAATTAAAGACTTTCCAGAATTCTATTAAAATTAATACGCAACATACCTAGATTTATGGTACACAATGAATGCCGTGCTAAGAGTAAAGTTCACGAGTATGTACATTAAAAGAAAGAGAGAAAGAAATGGGGAGGAAGGAGGGAGAGAGAGAGGGAAGGAGAGAGAGGGGGAGAGGGAGGGAAAGGAGAGAGAGATCTCAAAGAAGCAACCTAAAAGTCCACCTGAATGCTCTTGAACAAAAAGAAGTAAACACACCTAAGAGAAGTAGATGGCACATAATTACCAAACTGATGGCTGAAATCAAAATAGAAACAAAAAGAACATTAAAAAGAAAGAATCAAAGAGTTGGTCTTTGAGAAAACTAACAAGAGAGACAAACCGTATCTAAACTAATTGAAGACAGAGAGAATATCCAAACTAACAAAATCAGATATATAAAGGTGGAGACATAACAACAGACATGGAGAAAGTCCTGAGCACCACAAAAACATACTTTAAGTATCATGTGATCTCCAACAAAATGGAAAATATGAAAGAATGGATGATTTTTTTTTCAATAGGTACCACTTACCAAAGTTAAGTCAAGATCAGATATGCGATTTAAATAGAACTATAAATCCTAGTGGAATAGAGCCATCACCAAAGTTTCCTAACCAAAAGAAACCCAGGACCAGGCAATTTTAGTACAGAATTCTAAAAGATTTCAAGAACAAAAGTTAACATCAACACTCTTCAAATGATTTCACAAAATAAGAACAAAAGAAATATTGCTCGGTTCATTTTATGAGGACACAGTTATCTTGATCCCCAAACCACATAAAACAAAGAGAACTGCATCTAAGAAGACATCAAAAAGATCATTTATCATGTTGAAATAGGCTTCATTCCCAGAGATGCAGAGATATGGTTCAACATATGAAAATCAGTAAATGTGATCCACTATATAAATAAACTGGAAAGGAAAAAGAAAACTACATGATCATTTCATTACATGTCTTAAAAGCCTGTGACAAAATTTAACCCCACTTCATGATAAACATTTTGGAGTGATCAGGGATATAAGGGATATGCCTAAACTTAATAAATCCAGTTAATAGCAAGCGTATAGCCAACATCAAATTGAATGGAGAGAAACTTAAAGCACTTCCATTAAAATCAGGAATAAGATATATCTCTCCATATCTATTCAATATAGTATTTGAAGTTCTAACTAGAACAATAAAACAACTGAAGGAGATTGAGGGGATAAAATTGGAAAGGAAAAGTCAAAGTGTTGTTATTTGCAGATAATATGATAGTGTATATATGAGAGACCCCAAATATTTTACCAGGGAACTAGTTGATAAATACCTTCAGCAATATGGCTGGAGAGAGGAAGATCAATGGGAAAAATCAGTAGCCCTCCAAAATACATACAAAGGACAAACAGAAATCATGGAAACAATACTGTTCACAATAGCCACGAAGAACATGAAATATAGTAGGGTATCTCTAACCAAGCAAGCGAGAGACTTGTAGGTCAAAAACTTCAAGTCTTTGAAGAAAAAAAAATTGATGAAGATATATGAATGTGGATAGATCTCTCATGCTCATGGATCAGTGGAATTTACAGAATGAAAATGGCCATTCTACCAAAAGCAATATACAGACTAAGTATAATCCCCATAAATATTGTAGTATAATTCTTTATAGATGTTTAAAGTGTCAACTTCATATAAAAAAAATCAAAAAACAGAATAGCTAAAACATTCCTGAGCAATAAAGAATTTCTGGAGATATCAGTGTCCCCAGTTTCAAGCTCTACTATGGATAAGAAAAGCCACATGTTATTAGCACAAAACCAGACATGTTGATCAATGGGAATAAATAAAAGACCATAGACATAACCTATGGACACCTGATTTTTGAAAATTGCAAGAAATACACAATGGAAAAAGAAGAAAGCATATTCGACAAACAGTCCTGGTCTAACTGGATGTCTGCATGTAGAAGAAGACAAATAAATTCATATTTATCACCCTGCACAAAACTCAAGTCCAAGTGGATTTTAAAAAAAAAAAATCTCAACATAAATGCAATACTGTACCTAGTAGAAGAGGAAGTGGGGAATTGCCTTGAACTCATTGGTGCAGGAGACAATGTTCTGAACAGAACATCAATAGTGCAGTCACTAAGATCAGCAATTAATAAATTACCAAGGACCAGCCTCAGCGTGGAGAGTGGTTCTAAGAGAAGGGTGTTTGAGTATGGTAAAAAATGAGTATGGTGAAACAGGTCCAAGCTGGCGGCCTATGCTCTCTCGGCTGGAGACAGCTTTCTAGCCTGCTTTGTCTCTGCTCTGCATTCTTTCTCTCTGATCATGATTTCTCTGGAGATCTCTAGACAACTCTTTCTGCAGCTATGTTCTGCTTGAGACAGTTCTCCAATCACTTCTATCTTGCTATTCTAAACAATTCTCTGGATACCTCATCTCCTGCAGATCATAAGTCTTTTAGTGATCTATCAATCTGGTCATTTACTTCAGATTTCATTTTGATTAACCTAAAAGTCAGCATTCAGTGACCCCGGCCCCTTAATGATTAGGAGACTGCAGGCACACCTTTCCTTTTAACTTTGCAAAAGAATTCAGAGATCTGCCTGCCTCTGTTAAGCACAGATGCTAAACTAGGTGGATGGGATCCTGTACTGAAATTAATTACTGTTTCTACCACACCTGGGCCTAGATTTGCTGTGTCTTGAACTCCAGAATTTGCCTACGCTTGTATCTTTCTGAGAAACTGGCTGGTAAAATAGCTACCTCTGTTCCTTTAGTTTTATGAAGGCCCTCATAATTCATACTGTATCTTAATATTTATGCATAGTTGAGAAATTATATATTTTTATTACACATTTTCTTTATTTACATTTCAAATGTTCTCCCCTTTCCTGGTTTTCCCTCTGAAAAACTCCTATTCCCTTCCCTCATCCCCAGCACACCAACCCACCCTCTTCTGCTTCCTAGCCCTGGCATTCACCTACATTAGGGCATAGAGTCTTCACAGAACCAAGGGCCTCTCTTCCCACTGATGACCGACTAGGCCATCCTCTGCTACATATGCAGCTGGAGCCATGAATCCCACCATGTATACTCTTTGGTTGGTGGTTTAGTCCCTTGGAGCTCTGGGGGTACTACTTAGTTGATATTGTTGTTCCTCCTATGGGGCTGAAAACCACCTCAGCTCCTTGGGCCCTTTCTTTAGCTCCTTCATTGAGGACCCTGTGCTCAGTCCAATGGATGGCTGTGAACCTCCACTTCTGTATTTGTCAGGCACTGGAAGATCCTCTCGGGAGACAGCTATATCAGGCTCCTGTCAGCAAGCACTTATTCACATCCACAATAGTGTCTAGGTTTGGTGATTGTATATGACATGGCTCCCCAGGTGGGGAAGTCTCTGGATTGTCCTTCCTTCAGTCTCTGCTTTACACTTCACCTCTGTAACTCCTTCTATGGCTATTTTGTTCCCCCTTCTAAGAAGTATCGAAGTATCCAGACTTTGGTCTTCCTTCTTCTTGAGTTTCGTGTGGTTTGTTGATTGTATCTTTGGTATTCTGAGCTTCTGGGCTAATATCCACTTATCAATGAGTACATACCATGTGTGTTCTTTTGTGAATGGGTTACCTCACTCAGGATGATATTCTCCAGATCCATCCATTTGCCTAAGAATTTCATAAATTCATTGTTTTTAATAGCTGAGTAGTACTCCATTGTGTAGATGTACCACATTTTCTGTATCCATTCCTCTGTTGATGTGCATCTCGATTCTTTCCAGCTTTGGGCTACTATAATTAAGGCTACTATGGACATAGTAGAACATGTGTCCTTATTATGTGTTGGAGCATCTTCTGGGTATATGCCCAAGTAGTATTGCTGGGTCCTCAGGTAGTATTATGTCCAATTTCCTGAGGAACCGGCCAAACTGATTTCCAGAGTGGTTGTACCAGCTTACAATCCCACCAGCAATGAAGGACTGTTCCTCTTTGTCCACATCCTCACCAGCATCTGCTGTCACCTGAGCTTTTGGTAATAGCCATTGATCCACTTGGACTTGAGTTTTGTACAAAGAGATAATAATGGATCGATTTACATTCTTCTACATGCTAACCACCAGTTGAGCCAGCACCATTTGTTGAAAATGCTGTCTTTTTTCCACTGAATGGTTTTAGCTCCTTTGTCAAAGATCAAGTGACCATAGGTATGTGAATTCATTTCTGGGTATTCAGTTCTATTCTGTCAATCTACCTGTCACTATACCAATACCATGCAGTTTTTATTCACAGTTACTCTGTAGTACAGATTGAGGTCAGGGATGATGATTCCACCAGAAGTTCTTTTATTGTTGAGAATAGTTTTCAATATCCTAGGTTTTTTGTTATTCCAAATAAATTTGCAAATTGCTCTTTCTAACTCTGTGAAGAATTTAGTTGAAATATTGATGGGGATTGCATTGAATCTGTAGATTGCTCTTGGCAAAATGGCCATTTTTACTATATTAATCCTGACAATCCACGAGCATGGGAGATCTTTCAATCTTTTGAGATCTTCTTTGATTTCTTTCTTCAGAGACTTGAAGTTCTTGTCATGAAGATCTTTCACTTGCTTAGTTAGTCGCACCAAGGTATTTTATATTATCTGTGACTATTGTGAAGGGTGTTGGCTTCCCAATTTCTTTCTCATTCTGTTTATCCTTTCTGTAGAGGAAGGCTACTGATTTGTTTGAGTTAATTTTATATCCACCTACTTTGCTGAAGTTGATTATCAGGTTTAGGAGTTCTTTGGTGTAATTTTTGATGTCACTTAAATATACTATCATATCATCTGCAAATAGTAATAATTTGACTTCTTCCTTTCCAATTTGTATCCCTTTGACCTCTATTTGTTGTCTAATTGCTCTGGCTAGGACTTCAAGTACAATATTGAATAGGTAGGGAGAGAGTGGGGAGTGTTGTCTAGTCCCTGATTTTAGTGTGGTTGCTTCAAGTTTCTCTCCATTTAGTTTAATGTTGACTACTGGTTTGCTGTATATTGGTTTTACTACATTTAGGTATGAGCCTTGAATTCCTGATCTTTCCAAGACTTTTATCATGAAGGAGTGTTGGATTTTGCTAAATGATTTCTCAGCATCTAATGAGATGATCATATGGTGTTTCTCTTTTAGTTTGTTTATATAGTGGATTACGTTGATGGATTTCCATATATTGAACGATCCCTGAATCCTTGGGATGAAACCTACTTGATCATGATGGATGATTGTTTTGATGTGTTCTTGGATTTTGTTGGCAAGAATTTTATTGAGTATTTTTGCATCAATATTCATAAGGGAGATTGGTCTGAAGTTCTCTCCCCTTGTTGGGTCTTTGTGTGGTTTAGGTATCAGTATAACTGTGCCTTCATAGAATGAATTGGGTAGAGTACCTTCTGTTTCTATTTTGTGGAATAGTTTGAGGAGTATTGGTATTAGATCTTCTTTGAAGGTTTGATAAAACTCTGCACTAAATCCATCTGGTCCTGGGCTTTTTCTTGTTGGAAGACTATTAATGACTGTTTCTATTTATTTAGGGGATATGGGTCTGTTTAGATCATTTATCTGATCTTGATTTAACTTTGGTACCTGGTATCTGTCTAGAAAATTGTCCATTTCATTCAGGTTTTCCAGTTTTGTTGAGAATAGGCTTTTGTAGTAGGATCTGATTATTTTTTCAATTTCCTCAGTTCGTTTTGTTATGTCTCCCTTTTCATTTCTGATTTTATTAATTATGATACTGTCTCTGTGCCCTCTAGCTAGTCTGGCTAAGGGTTTATCTATTTTGTTGATTTTCTCAAAGAACCAGCTACTGGTTTGGTCAATTTTTTTTTTTTGTATAGTTCTTTTTGTTTCCACTTGGTTGATTTCAGCCCTGGGTTTGATTATTTCCTGCTGTCTACTCCTCTTTGGTGAGTTTGCTTCTTTTTATTCTAGAGCTTTCAGATGTCCTGTCAAGTTGCTAGTGTGTGCTCTTTCATGTTTCTTTTTGGAGGCTATCAGAGCTATGAGTTTTCCTCTTAGGACTGCTTCCATTGTGTCCCAAAAGATTGGGTATGTTGCGGCTTCATTTTCATTAAACTCTAAAAAGTCTTTAATTTCTTTCTTTCCTTTCTTCCTTGACCAAGTTATCATTGAGTAGAGTGTTGTTGAGCTTCCATGTGGGCTCACTATTGTTTTTGTTGTTATTGAAGACCACTTTAATCCATGGTGATCTGATAGGATGAAGTTTTCTTCTATAATTTTGTTGAGGATATTTACTGGCCCTGTAAGTTGGAAATCTTCACTCTCTTCTATACCTATTATACTTAGATTTGGTCTTCTTATTGTGTCCTGGACTTGCTGGATGTTTTGGATTAGGAGCTTTTTGCATTTTGTATTTTCTTTGACTGTTGTTTCAATGTTTTTTATGGTGTCTTCTGCATCTGAGATTCTCTCTTCTGTCTCTTGTATTCTGTTGGTGATGCTTGCTGACTTCTATAGCGTCTAAGTTCTTTCCTAGGTTTTTTTTGTCTCCAGAGTTGTCTCCCCTTGTGATTTCTTTATTGTTTATACTTCCATTTTTAGATCCTGGATGGTTTTGTTCAATTCCTTCACCTGTTTGTTTGTGTTTTCCTGTAATTCTTTAAGGGATCTTTGTGTTTCATCTTTAAGGGCTTCTACCTGTTTTCCTGTGGCCTCCTGTATTTCTTTAAGGGAGTTATTTGTGTCCCTCTTAATATCCTCTATCAGCATCATGAGATATGATTTTAAATACAGATATTGCTTTCCTTGTGTATTCGGGTATGCAGGACTTGCTGTGATGGGAGTACTGGATTCTGATGATACCAAGTAGTCTTGGTTTCTGCTGTAAGATTCTTGCGGTTGCCTTTTGCCATCTGGTAATCTCTGGTGTTAGATGTTCTTGCTGTCTCTGGTTGGAGCTTGTTCCTCCTGAGGGTCTGTAAGCCTGTGTCAGCACTCCTGGGAGACCAGCTCTCTCCTGGCAAGACTCCTGCACAGAGGGCTACAGTACAAGCCCCCCTCCTTGGTACAGATGGAGGCAGGAAGGACCCTGTCCCAGCTACTCTGCTGCTTCTGTGGCCTGTGTGATCCTGGCTGTTCCCACCTTAGACAGTCATCAAAGATAAAATGGCGATCTCATCTGAGTCGAAATTATATTTTTTTAAATTCATTGTTTTAGAGTGTTTTTCCACAGCCTTAAGGGCTCTCCTGAAGGGCTCAGCATTTACCATTTTGCTGAGACATTACCCTCATTATCGGACACCTGTACCACCTCCTACACTCATGCTCTTTCAAATTATCTTGGAGTCATTAACATTAACAAGGAGGACATTTGTAAAATATGTATATTATTATACAGACAAGCCTTATGCCCTTGGCAGCCATTAACACTGGTGGAGGCCCATATCTGCTGCAAGAACCTGGTCACTCTGTTCCCACCAAGGACATGCTGGACCAGCAATAAATGGGACTTCATTAAACTGAAATGCTTCTGTAAGACAAAGGACACAGTCAGTAAGACAGAGAGGCAGCCTTCAAGATGGAAAAAGATTTTTACTAACTCCTCATTCAATATAGTCTTAGTTAGGGTTTTCCAGCTGTGAACAGACACCAATACAACTCTTATAAAGACAACATTTGACTGGGGTTGTCTTAGACCTTCAGAGGTTCAGTCCTTTATCATTATAGGGGGTAATGTTCCACCAACTAGGCAAGCATGGTGCTGGAGCAGCTGAAACTTCTACGTCTTGTTCCAAAGGTAAACAGGAGAAAACTGGCTTCCAGACAGCTAGGATGAGGATCTTAAAGCCCATACCCACCTTGATACACTTCCTCCAAAGCCACACCTCCTGATAATGTCACTCTCTGGGCCAAGCATAGTCAAACCACCACAGACATGTTAAGTCTTCTCTGACAGATATCTAAGTAAAGTTACAAAGTAGACAGTTGAATATAAAACTCTTACTTTATTATTTACATCATTGGTCTTGACCTTTCTCCACGTTTTCTCCTATTGAAATACTGGAAGCTAAGGAAAGCAAAATAGACAATTTTTTAAAAAAATGTTCTCCACACTTTCACACAAGTAATCAAAATAGTGTTAGTTATAAAATCTACATGAAATCAGACCTGGAATCAATGAGTTATGAAGCCCTTTGTCCTAGCAGCGAAGAAACACATGATCTAGAACAGTGGTTCTCAACCTTCCTAATGCTGAGACCCTTTAATGCAGTTTCTCATGTTGTCATGTTCCCAGTAATAAAATTAATTTATTTGTTACTGTAATTTTGCTACTGCTATGACACATAATGTAAATACATGATATGCAGGATATCTGACATGCAACCCGTGCGAAAGGGTCATTTAAACCTGAAAGGGTCATGATCCACAGGTTGAAAACTACTGATCTAGAAAGTTGAGAGATGGACTTCTCTGTGGGGCAAGAGGACTGTGCCATCAGACTAAAGAACTGGTAAGGTTGAGTGAGTCCAAACACCATGAAACTCAGAATTGAGTATGGTAGGCATGAGGCCAGCTCTTTGCCAAACTCAACCTGCTCTAGAATGGGTAACTATGACATCCTGATGAGAGGACCATGGCAATCAGTCACGTAGAATAAAAACCTGGAGTTTTCCATTTCTTTGACGTATCTAGATAGGCCCCAAATATTCAGTAGATTATAACTGTTTTACTATATTCTTGTTAATCTCTTCTGTGTCTAATTAATAAATCAAATTATATCCTGAGTATATATGAATAAAAATGTAATAATGTCTATACATGTGCTAACTATAGTTTCAGCATCAACTGTTTTGGGAGGTCTTATTATTTATCCCTGATGCATAATAATGTGAGAGACTACTATAAGACTAAAGATTAAAGTTATTATCCATAAAGACTTCATATAAATTATTAAGAAGGTAGAAAGACACCCTTAGAACAATAGGTTAATTATTCATATCTCTGGCAGAGAAAGACAGAAAAGAAAAAATTTGAATCTACAGTAATCAAATTAAATTTGCATAATCAATGTTTTCTCTGTTTAGTTTAAGAGTATGCTAATCTTTTTGAAAAGGAGAAATGACAATTGGAGTTGAAATAAAGGATAAAAGACATGTGACTGCTTATATAAATGGTATGCCCTGTTATGAAAGCCAACTGATAACAGATATGTATTAAGAATGTTGACATGTTCAGACTCTTTGTTTGGAACGTTTCAATCATAGGGTTCAAAAAAGATTATTCTAATTTCAGGTTAAGTATATAACTTCAGGTTGCATTTGTATCAAAGAGATACAAATCTCTTTGATAGGGTAATCAAGACACACACACCACATGCACACACACCCTAACAATCTTATATTGTACAGTCAATCAATAAAGACCCATTGACTAACTGCAGTCTACAAACTCATGAAAGTTTGGGAAAAGCAGTGATGAACAAACCAGACGAAGAATCCACATGGAGGAGTATTAAAGAGTAAGCATGAAGAAATGGTTCCATCAATCACTCCTCACAACTTCTCAGATTCCCTCATACACAGATCTGCAAAGTGTCCCACAGCAAGAGATGGCTCTGCAGAGATCGGTCCTGAGCCCAGGAAATAATTTAACTGTTGATCTTTTGTAGAGATGACACGAGGGAGTGAGGGCAAAAGCTACAAATGGTAATAACATGGTTCCCTAATAAGAGAATAATGAAGTAATACACAAATGCTGGGAAACACTCTTTAGCTTTAGAAATGATGCATGGGTTCCAGTAATATGAGAAATACTGATGATAGGAAAAAATAAAGTGGGTACATAATCTCATCTATTCTTTCATGATTAGGAAAAAAATGCATAGAAGACCATGGGGAGCAAAGTGAGCTGTAGTGTTAAGAATTATTGTCCCTAAGGGAATCTAATAGGATCCAGGGGACTTTCACTCTCTTACTCTCAACATTTTCTTTTCCAACGCTCTATAAAGACAACATATTAGTAAGCCAAGGATGTTTAAAACTGAAAAATAAAGAAAATATACCCAGTGAGTATTTTACTAGCACACCAAAGCATGATTTAAAGCTGGACACCTTAGCAGTCCTTCATGTATACTATAGAGGTTTTTCATGGCCTTCTGCTATGTCTGCACAGAGACACATGTAATGTTTCTGACGTGTGCCTCTTTATTTTGCTGTCCTTCTGATGCATGTCACTGAAGACACATTCAGTACGTCCCCCTAAATAAGACATTTAAACAGAGTTTCCTACTGCCTCCTAACCCATGCTCTTCTATCCTGTTCCTACCCCAACTAGATTTAACATAGTGAGCTAGGAGAGAATCTGAGTGCTAGCTTTACTCAGATGATGGAAGATCTTGACAGCAACTCCATCCTCTTGTACAAACTCTCTGTCAGCATGAAAGCTACTTAGTATAATAAACACCACAGCATGAACTATTTTTGCAGGTGAGTTGTCCTGCGGGTAGCCCACCCATAAATTAGAAGGACAGACTAGAGCAAGTAGAGTCGTTCCAGCAAGAAAAGGGGAAAACAACTTTACCCCAAACCCCCGACTGATGGAAGGTCATGGGCCTGTTGAGACTGATGATTCATTATGATTTATTATTGAGAGTATTTTTCCTTAAACCAGCAGGACCATTAGAAACTGACACATTGCTTTAAAAACTCAATAGACATTGAAAATTTGTTCAAAGAGACAGAAAACATGAAGGATCGGAAAAGAAAGCAAGGTTTATAGCCTGTCAGCAAAACTCAGAGATTATTTTTCTTTTACAAACAAAAGAATCTTCCAAATATTACTGGGCTCTCAATGGAAGACAGATGAAATTACAAACTACTGAGAATGCTCCTGTAACTTACTCTCGCTGTTCTGCTTCTGGCTTTATTTATAAAGTATTCAGCGATAGCCGATTGCTTACATCATCTGTATTGTGAGGGACTCCTAATTCTATTTCAACTCCTAACTTGAACTAATGTTACCAGTTTGACTTTAATATTGCAGTTGTCCAAGGCATCTTCAAAAGATTACATGTATGAACATGCATTTCATATAATACTGACATCTAAATGACATTCTTCAGAAAACTATAAATAGATTCAGTAGCTAAATAAATTTGGTAAATCATCCTTTGATTCCCAAAGCTCATTGCTATATTAAGAGTTGTTTTAGAATTTGTAGAAAAGACTTGAACTTTATTTAAACCATGACTAATGTTTAAGACTTTGTGTACAAAACATCAGTTTCATAGATATTTTTTAATAAAACTACTTTAAAATATTTTGTGTGGCTATCACAATTGTTATAAAGAATAAGCACTTTAAACTGTACATGGTCCAAGCATAATAGGCTAAGAAGACTAGTATACTATTGTTTGGTGGCACTGTTTTTGTTTTTCCACAATGGATTCCACAATGGATTCAAACATGAAAGAGAAGGGACAAGACTGCAGCCCACAGACCACTCTACTCAGAACACCTGCCTCTCTTTTTCCTTTTTAAAGGAATAAATAGAAAGGAGTAATCTAAATTAGTTATTTTTCTATTGAAGTGATGAAAATATGACAGCATCAACTTAAGTGAGAAAGGACTTACTTTGGCTCACAGCTCTAAATTATAGTATATCATGTTAGAATACTAAAGGCAGTGGAAGTTTGAGGAAGCCAGTTTTATTGCATTAACACTCAAAAACCAGAAAGCAACCTTTCTCTGTTTATAGAGTCCAAGATCCCAGTCAGGGAATGGCACCAGCAAAGATGAATGGGTTTTCCCATCTCAGCACTTGCTCGCTCTCTCTTTCTCTGAGTATGTATATGTGTGTGTGGGGGGTTATAAATATTTAATAAATATTTAGCCTCTACCCCACCATTGATCATTCAGTTCCAGGATAAAAGACACAAAACTTTTATTTAGCTTTAATCAGCACTAGACCTAGGCAGATATCTACCATATATGCTATTGGAAGCTACTTTTCTATCAATAATCCTGAAGTTTTCAAGACAGGGTTTCTCTGTATAGCCCTGGCTGTCCTGGGACTTACTCTAGACCAGGCTGGTCTTGAACTCAGAAATCTACCTGCCTCTGCCTCCCAAGTGCTGAGATTAAAGGCCTGCTCCACCACTGCCTGGCTATTATGTTTCATATGGGCTGTTCTTAACTCCAATTGGCCAGCCCTCGTTGGCCAATGTTTTCTTGATTCCTAATCCATGTTGTCTTTCTCCTCTCTTCACCTTCTTTTCTTCATTTTAGGCTCCTCCAACCATCAAACATGAGAGCACTAAGCCCCATCTATCTCACTTCTGCCCAGCTATAGGCTCTTGGCATCTTTATTCACCAATAAGAAATTGGAGCAAGGTAACATAATGTCACTTGGGTCTACATGCAGCCTCTCTTGTCTCTGGAACAGTAAGGTCTTAAGAGCCCACACTTAGCATTACAGTTCTCTCTCTCTCTCTTTCTCTCTTTCTCTCTCTCTCTCT
>NW_022196909.1:20384370-20413114 GCF_008632895.1 Mastomys coucha
TCTCTCTCTCTCTCTCTCTCTCTCTCTCTCTGACTCTTACTCTCTCTCTCTCTCTCCTCTCTCTCCTCTCTTTCTCCCCCCTTCCCCTCCCATTCCTCCTCTCCCTCTCCCTCTGTGTTTGTGTTTATTCACTTTACATTCCAATCACAGTCCCCTCCTTTCTTTCTTCCACTCCTCCATGTCCCACTCTCACATACCCTCTCCCACTTACCCCTTCCTCTTTCTCCTCATAGAAAGGGAAGACACCCCACCCCTGCTTGAGTATCAACCTGTAGCTTGAGTATCAACCTACCACATCAAGCCACAACAAGACTAAACAGTCCTCCTCTTTCACTGAGGCCAGACAAGGCAGTCTTGCTAAGAGCAGGGGATCCAAAGGCAGGCAACAGAGTCAGAAAAAGTCCCCTCTCCAACTGTTATGGGACACACATGAAGTCCAAGCTGCATATCTGCTACATATGTGCAGGGGGCCTAGGTTCAGCCCATGCATGTTCACTGGTTGGTGGATTAGTCTCTATGATTTTCCATGGGCACAAGTTAGTTGACTCCGTAGGTCTTCTTGTGGTGTCCTTGATCCCTTCATCTTCCTCGATCTTTCCCCTCACTCTTTCAAAAGACTCCCTAAACTTCATCTAATGTTCGGTGTGGGTTTCTGCATCTGTTTCCATCAGCTGTTGGATGAAGTCTCTCACAGTACATTTATGCTAGGTGCCTTTTTGCAAGCATAACATAGTATCATTAATAGTGTCAGGGATTGGTTCTCTCCCATGGGGTAGGTCTCAAGTTGCGCCAGTTATTGGTTGGCCATCCCCTTCAAGCTCTGCCTCTTCTTTGTCTCTACGTGTCTTGTAAGCATTTTGGGGTAGATTTTGTGGATAGGTTGATGACTCCCTCCCCAGCTGCTAGGGGTCTCACTAGCTGGGGTCACCCCCATATACTCCAGGGAGCTTCCTCTATCCCAAGTCTCCTCTATCCCAAAGATGCTCCCCTCCTCATCAATTTCCTCTCTCTCTGCCAGCCCTCTCCCACCAATATCTTCACACCTGATATTCCTCTGGAAAGAACTCTGTTTAGATCTACATCCCACTTTTAATTGTTTAATTTGGTTTGTTAGTACCTAATTTCTTGAGTTCTTTATACATTCTGGGTATTTGTCCTCTGTCATACGTTGAGTTGATAACTATGTTTTCTGATGCTGTACACTGCTATTTTGTCCTATTGGTAGTGTCCTCTGCCTTACAGAAGCTTTGCAGTTTTATGGTGTTCTATGTATTAACTGTTTATCTTAATGCCTGAGCTATTGGTGTTCAGTTCAGGAAATTCTCTCCTGTGCCAATATGTTCAAGGCAGTTCCCCACTTTCTCTTCCATAAGAATTAGTATATCTGGCTTTATGTCAAGGTCTTTGATCCACTTGGAACTGAGTTTTGTGCAGAATAATAAAGGTGAATCTATTTGTATTTTTCTACATGCAGATATCCAGTTAGACCACCACCATTTGTTGAAGAGCCTTTCTCTTTTCGTTGTATTTTTCTTATGCTAATACCATGTGGTTTTTATTACTATTGTTCTATTGTATTGTTGTACAGCTTGAAATTAGGCATAGTGTTATCTCTTGAAGTTCTTTTATTGTACAGGATTCTTGTAACTTAAAAGCTATGCAACAAAAAGAAGGAAGCATAACAAAGAAGAGTAGATGACAGGAAATATCCAAAGTCAGGGCTGAATCAATAAATATAATCAAAATGAACAATACAAAGAATCAACAAAACCAAGAGCTGGTTCTTTGAGAAAATAAAAAAGATTAACAAACTCTTAGCCAAACTAAATAAAAGGCAGAGCGATAGTAACCAAATTAACAAAATCAGAAATGACAGGGGAGCAAAACAACAGACACTGAGGAAAAACAGAGAGAGAATCATTAGCCTATACTCCACAAAACTGGAAAATCTAAACGGAATGGATGGTTTTCTTGATAGTTATGGCTTGCCAAAGTTAAATCAATATCAGGTAAACAATTTAAATAGTCTTATAACTCCAAAGGAAATATAAGTAGTCATTAAAATTCTCCCAACTAACAAAAGGCCAGGACCAGATGGTTTTAGCACCGAATTTTACCAGACTTTCAAAGAACTAAAACCAATACTCCTCAACCTATTCCATAAAATAGAAACAGAAAGAACATTGCTAAACTCATTATATAAGGCCACAGTCACCCTTATAGACAAACCCACACAAAGACTCAACAAAGAAAGAGTTTCAGATCCTGTTGCACTAGCTAAACAGGATCATAATTCCATCTTTCTAGCCATACCTTAAGACTCAAACATAAAATTTCCAAAGAACAAGCAAGAATGATTGTAAAACAACGCCCTAGTTGTGTTATTTTGTCTCCAGTTCCACATTTAGGGGAAAATCCAAGAGGCCTTATGCCCAATCATATTTGGCAGATGGATATAACTCATTATGCAGAATTCAGAAAGCTTAAATATATACATGTTTGTATTGATACTTGTTCAGGATTTATATTTGCTTCCCTGCATACAAGAGAGGCCTCTAGGAATGTAATTGATCATTGTTGATCATTTTTTCTCAGAAAAAGGATGAAGCTCGTTGGCTTCCTGAAAGACTAATACACCAGGTGGATTCAAATCCACAGCCTTCCTAGTAAATGTGTTTAAATGCACTGCTGAAAAGTCTTTTTTCTTTTTCTTTTGTTTTTGAGCTGACAGCTCTTCCTGTCACTCTGGAAATGTCCGCTTGATCCAGAAAAATCTGCTTTCTCCTGAAGTTAAATAAACAATTTGAATTCACTTGCTCATGCCCGGAGCAAAAGTAAAGTCACTCCTACACAATTTAGCTATTTCAGGCTCGTGAAATCCTGAAGTACTAGACTGAATTTACTGCTTTGCATTTGAATTGAGGCTTATTCTCAGCAAAGGTTCCCAGAATCGGAGCTGATATTTTGCAGCTCAATCAGGTGCCTACAATTATCTCCAGTACAGTGGCATGCAGCTTTACGATAACTTCAGAGAAGGTGGTTTTCAAAAAGACTGTGGAAGTTTGTGGACTTTGCAGACAATAAAGGCGTGTCTTGGTATTGGGAGAACAGAAGAAGGTGCATTTTGAAAACCTGTGTTCTTCAGGCTAGGTCTCTGGCAAAGAAATCAGCCTAAGACAGAGGCACGTGCTGAGTGGCTGTGTTTTTGAAAAAACACGAAATAAGCCTGGTTTGTAGTACAAACTAGATGTATGTGTTCTCAATGACGGGTCAGATATTTTGCCAAGAGATATCATACTGCAGATGATATTCACCCAGGCACCATGAAAATCCCCTGTGCAAAACCATAATGTTTGATTATGTCTTTGTTCTGCAATGTTTTAAAATAAAAAGGGAGGAATTGTTACCTTCCCTCTTCACTTCAGTCATCGGACTTCTGGTAGCCTCTGCTTGGGGGCTAACATCTGGGAGGTAAGACAGATGCTCTCTGTTGTCTGTTTGCTTGTCTTTAAAGAAGCCACCTGGGCACGCCCACCACCTGAGTACACCAGCCAGCTGCCTGAAGATCTTCTGAACCTGGGGACTTTGGCACCTGAACTTTCCTTGTAGTGTAATCTAGAGACTTGTTTTCATTTTCTCCTGTGACTATAAAAACCCTGGTTTATTCTCAGTAAAGTGAAGCCTTGATTGCGATGCAGCTTGGCTTTGTGTTTTCTCTTTGCATTTCAAACCCTTTATTTCAGGTCCTTTATTCCCTCCTGGCTGACGAGAACCCCGTTTGTGAAACTGCAGGCAGTTTCAAAATTGGACTAGAAAAGAAAGGTCCACCTGTACATAATAATGAAAACACTAAACATACAGGATTATGAAAGAATATTAAAAGCTGCAAGTTGAGAAAAACTCAAGTAATATATAAAGGCAAACCTATTAGAATTATACTCAACTTCTTAACAGAGACTCTAAGATGTCTTGTAGACCCTAAGAAACCAAAGATAGAAATCTAGCTCAGTCTACTATACCCAACAAATTTTCTATCAGTATATAGATGAAGAAAACAATATATTCTCTGCCAAAGTCAAATTTAAACAATATATAGCACAAATTCAGGCTTACAAAAGATATTAGAAGGAAAACTTTATCCCAAGGAGGCTAAGTACATCCACAAAAACACAGGAAGTAAATAATCATGCACCATCAAAACCAAAAGAAACAGAACCAAGCACACACACTACCACTACCTCCAACAACAAACAACAACCAAATAACTGAAATTAACAACCATTGGTCATTAATATCTCTCAATATCAATGAATTCCATTTGCTATTAAAAAGACACAGACTAACAGAATGGATGTGGAAAAATATCCATTCTTCTGCAGCATACAAGAAACACACCTCCTAGATTTTACCTTAGAGTAAAGAGTAGGAAAAAATTTCCAAGCAAATGAACCCAAGAAACAAGCTTCTGTAGCCATTCTAAAATCTAATTAAGATAGAATTCAACCAAAATTAATCAAATTTTGACACTTCATACTTGTCAAAGGAAAAATCCAACAAGATGATGTCTCTATTCTAAACATCTATGCCACACATGCAAGGGCACCCATGTTCATAACAGAAATGATACTAAAGCTTAAACTACATATTGAACTCATAGATTAATACAGGAAGGCTTCAATACCCAACTCTCACCAATGGACACCCAAACAAAAACCAAACAGAAACACTGGGGCTAGCAGATGCTATAAACCAAATGGACCTAGCAGGTAGCTACAGAACATTTAGCCCAGAAACAATACAATACACCTTCTGAGAACCCCATAGAACATTCTCCAAAATTAACCATATACTCAATCACAAAACAATTCTCCACAGATACAAGAAAATTGAAATTACTCCCTGTATTCTGTCATCACGGAAAATGAACAACTTTCTACTGAATGACTATTAGGTAAAGGAAGAAATAAAGAAAAAAACTAGTGGAAAAGGCCTCTGGTTTCTATCTGCACTCTGAACTGATAATGTGCCCCAGTGACCTGAGCTGATCCTGTGCCACAACACTTCCTACTCAAATACTGCTGTGAGAGAACAGGTCTTCCAGATGTGCTGATAAGCCTGTGGACACAGGTCAGAGCACCACTTCTGCTCAGAGAGACCTGCTTGGAGCCCTCAGGTCACAGAAACCAAGGTGCAGCCTAAGATTATATCCTTAGGGTTTCCATCTGTACCCCAGAGCTATCTATATGTAAATTCCTCCCAGAGAGAACTGGTCTCCCAGGAGTTGCTGACACAAAGGTTTGAGGAGGGACAAGCCACAGACAGAGACAGAAAGACCAGCTAACACCAGAAATAACCAGATGGCAAGAGGTAAGGGTAAGAACATAAGCAACAAAAACCAAGGCTATTTGGCATCATCAAAACCCAGTTCTCCTACCATAGTGAGCACTGGCTACCCCAACACACCAGAAAAGAAAGAATCTGATTTAAAATCACATCTCATGATGATGATAGAGTACTTTAAGGACACAAATAACTCCTTTAAAGAAATAGACGAGAACACAGGTAAACAGCTTAAAGTCCTTAAAGAGGAAACACAAAAATCACTTAAAGAATTACAGGAAAACACAACCAAACAGGCAAAGGAATTGAACAAAACCATCCAGGATCTAAAAATGGAAATAGAAATCACAAAGGGAGACAACCCTGGAAAAACCTAGGAAAAAGATCAGGAGTCATAGATGCAAGTATCAGCAACTGAATACAAAAGATAGAAGAAAGAATCTCAAGTGCAGAAGATACCATAAAAAACGTTAACACAGCAGTCAAAGAAAATGCAAAGCACAAAAAGATCCTAACCCAAAACATCCAGGAAATCCAGAACACAATAAGAAGACCAAACCTAAGGATACTATGTATGGAAGAGAGCAAAGATTCCCAACTTACATGGCCAGTAAATATCTTCAACAAAAGTGTAGAAGAAAACTTCCCTAACCTAAAGGAAAAGATTCCCATAAACATACAAGAGGCCTATAGAACTCCAAATAGATTGGACCAGAAAAGAAATTCCTCCTGTCACATAATAATCAAAACACCAAATGCACAAAACAAAGAAAGTATATTAAAAGCAGTAAGGGAAAAAGTCAAGTAACATATAAAGACAGACCTATCAGAATTACACCAGACTTCTGACCAAAGAATATGAAAGCTAGAAGATCTGGGGCAGATGTCATACAGACCATAAAGAACACAAATACCAGCCCAGGCTAGTATACTCAACAAAACTCTCAATTACCATAGATGGAGAAACCAAAGTATTCCATGACAAAACCAAATTTACACAATATCTTTCCATAAATCTAGCCCTACAAAGGATAATAGATGGAAAAGACCAAACACAATGAAGTAAACTACACCATAAAAAAGCAAGAAAGTAATCTTCTTTCAACAAACCCAAAAGAAGATACCCACACAAACATAAAAATAACATCAAAAGTAACTGGAAGCAGCAATCACTATTCCTTAATAGCTCTTAACATCAATGGGCTCAATTCCCCAATAAAAAGACATAGAATAATAGACTGAATACATGAACAAGACCCAACATTTTGCTGCATACAGGAAATGCACCTCAGTGTCAAAGACAGACACTATCTCAGAGTAAAGGGCTGGACAACAATTTTCCAAGCAAATGGTCCCAAGAAACAAGCTGGAGTAGCCATTCTACTATCGAATAAAAGCAACTTTCAACCAAACGTTATCAAAAAGGATAAGGAAGGACACTTCATAATCATCAAAGGAAAAAATCTGCCAAGAAGAACTCTCAATTCTGAACATCTGTGTTCCAAATGCAAGGGCACCACAATCATAAAAGAAACACTACTAAAGCTCAAAGCACACAGTGCACCTCACACAATAATAGTGGGAGACTTCAAGACCCCACTCTCATCAATGCACAGATCATGGAAATACAAACCAAACAGAGAAACATTGAAACTAACAGAAGTTATGGACCAAATGGATTTAACAGATATCTGTAGAACATTTCATCCTAAAACAAAAAAATATACCTTCTTCTCAGCACCTTATGATACCTTCTACTAAACTGACCACATAATCAGTCACAAAACAGGCCTCAACAGATACAAGAAGATTGAAATAATCCCATGCATCCTGTCAGATCACTATGGACTAAGATTGGTCTTCAATACCAAGAAAAACAACAGAAAGCCCACATACACATGAAAGCTGAATGATGCCCTACTCAATCATAACTTGGTCAAAGAAGAAGTAAAGAAATGAAAGGCTTTTTAGAATTTAATGAAAACAAAGCCACAACATACCCAAACTTGTGTGACACAATGAAAGCAGTGCAAAGCGGAAAACACAGCTCTGAGTGCCTCCAAAATGAGCCTAAAGAGAGGATACACTGCCATCTTAACAACACACCTGAAAACTCTAGAACAAAAAGAAGCAAATACATCCAAGAGGATTAGACGGCTGGAAATAATCAAACTCAGAGCTGAAATCAACCAAGTAGAAACAATAAGAACTGTACAAAGAATCAACAAAACCAGGAGTTGGTTCTTGGAGAAAACCAACCAGATAGGTAAACCCTTAACCAAACTAACCATAGGGCACAAAGACAGTACCAAATCAACAAAATCAGAAATGAAAAGGGAGATATAACAACAGAAACTGAGAAAATTCAAGAAATCATCAGCTCCCACTACAAAAGCCTATATTCAGCAAAACTGGAAAACCTAGATGAAATGGACAATTTTCTAGACAGACACCAAGTACCAAAGTTAAATCAGGATCAGACAAACCATCTAAACAGTCCCATAACCCCTAAAGAAATAGAAGCAGTCATTATGAGTCTCCCAACCAAAAAAAGCCCAGGACCAGATGAGTTGAATGCAGAGTTCTATCAGACCTTCAAAGAAGACCTAATACCAATACTCTTCAAACTATTCCACAAAATAGAAACTGAAGGAACACTACCCAATTCATTCTATGAAGCCACAGTTGCACTGTGTATTCTGCCTTGTAGATGAAATGGTTTCTGTCTAATCAGGAACTTTTCACAATTTCCTTTCATACAAGACTACATAAGAGATGTTTTTCTACTTCTATCATGTTTAATGTTCCAAATATTTTTTTTAAAAACTGGTTGAATGCATATTACTTTTAGCTTCAGAAGATATCATGTATATTTCAGAGGCATTTAACTATTATAAATTATTTTGATGACTTAAAAAATGTCAATACTGAGTTGTATATTTTAAAATAAATTTTATTAGTTTAATAAAAATAAAAATATAATAAAAACTACAAAAAATAAAAAATTAAAGACTTCCTAGAATTAAAAAAAAAATGAATCTACAACATACTTATAGTTATGGGACACAATAAAAGCAGTGATAACAGGAACGTTCATAGCACTAAGTGCCTTTATAAAGATATTAGAGAGATCTTATAATAGTAACTTAACAGCACACTTGAGCGCTCTACAGCAAAAAGAAGCAAACACACCCAAGGAAAGTAGATGGCAGAAAATAATCACAAAGAAATCAATAAAATTGAAACAAAGAAAACAATACAAAGAATCAATAAATAAAAAACGAGTTGGTTCATTGAGAAAATTAACAACATAGATAAAACCTTATCCAAACTAACAAAACAGTAATAAAAATGACATGCCTAAACATAATAAAGGCAATATATAATAAGCTATAGCCAACATCAAATTAAATCAAGTGTTCAAACCAATTTCACTAACATCAGGAACAATACAAGACTGGCCACTCTCTCCACACCTAGCTATATCACTAAAAAAACTAAAGGAGATCAAGAGCATACAAATTAGAAAAAAGGAAATCAAGGTATCACTGTTTGCAGATGATATGACAATTGATTCTAAAATTTCTACCAGTGAACTCCTACAGCTGATAAACACCTTCAGCAAAACTGCTGAATATAAGATTAACTAAGAAAAAAAAATATCTTGGTGTAACACTAATAAAGCAAGTGAAAGACCTGTACAATAAGAACTTCAAGTCTTTGAAGAAATAAGCCTAAAAGGCTATCAGAAGATAAAAAGATCTCCCATGCTCATGGATCATTAGTAGGATTAACATAGTCAAAATTGCCATCATACCAAAAGCAATCTACAGACTCAATGAAATTTCCATCAAAATTCCAACTCAATTCTTTACAGACCTCAAAATGAAGATATTCAATTCAATATGGAAAAAAAACATGACTGATAAAACAAATCTTGTACAATAAAAGAACCTGTGGAGGTATCACCATCCCTGATTTGATGTACTAATACAGAGCTATAGTAATAAAAACCACATGGCATTGACGTAAAAACACATTAATCAATGGAATCAAAGAGAGGACCCAGACAAGAATCCACATGCCTATGGACATCTGATTTTTTAAATAAGGAACCCATAACTGTACAATGGAAAAAGGATAGCATCTTCAACAAATAGTACTGGTCTACTGGATGTCAGCATGTAGAAGAAAGGAAATATATCGATATCTATCATCCTTCACAAAACTCAAGTCCAAATGGATCAAAGACCTCCATATAAATCCAGATACTCTAAACCTGACAGAGTAATTGACTGAGTTAGTGAGGAATATCCTTGAACACATTGTCACACAAGATAACTTTTTGAACAGAACACAGGCATTAAGATCAATAATAAATAAATGGGACCTTATGAAACTGAAGCTTCTATAATGCCAACGACACCATCAATAGGACAAAATGGCAGTATACATATTGGGAAAAGATTTTCACCAAATCCACATCTGACAGAGGGCTAATTTTGAAAATATATAAAGAACTAAATGAATTTATATAAACAAAACAAACAATTCAACTTTTAAAGCAGAGCATAGATCTAACCAGAATTCTCAATAGAGGAATTTCAAATGGCCAGGAAGCACTTAGCCATCAGGGAAATCCAAATCAAAATGACTCTGAGATTTCATCTTACACTGGTCAGAATGGCTAGGCTCAATAACACAAGTGACAACTTATGCTGGTAAGATGTGGAGCAAGGACAACACTCCTCCATTGCTAGTGGAAATGCAACATTGGAGAGCCACTTTGGCAATCAATATGGTGGTTTCTCAGAAAACTGAGAATAGATATACCTCAAGATACAACTATACTATTCCTAGGCATAACCCAAAGGACACTCCATTCTATCATAAAAACACCAGCTCAACTGTGTTCATAGAAGCTTTATTCATAATATCCAGAAACTGGAAATTACCAAAGATGTCCTTCAACCAAAGAATTGATAAAGAAAATGTGATATGATTATTCAATGGAGCATTACTCAGCTGTTAAAAGTCAAAAATAATACAAGAAAATTTCAGGCAAATGAATAAAACTAGAAAACATCATTCTGAGTGTGTGAACCTAAATGCAGAAAGACAATCATGCCTGGACTCACTTCAGTGGAAATTAGCTGTAAATGACAACCATGCGACAATCCACACACTCAGAAAAGCTAAGTAACAAGGAGGGATCAAGAGGGAACATATGAATCTCCCTGGGAAGGGTAAATAGAATAGATATTGTTGGTGCACTTGAGATGGGTAGGAATGGGTACAGGAGGAAACAGTCAAGGAGGGTGGGGAGAATGAAGGGAGAGAGTTCTGGGAGAGACAACTGGAATTGGGGTGCATTTCATGGCAAGGTAAAAACCTATGCAATTGAAACTCCCAGGAATCTACAAGGGTGACCCTCACTAAGACTCCTAGTAGTGGGGGATACAGGGCCTGAACTGGACATCTCTTGTAACTGGACACTTCCAATGGAGAGACTGGGACACCAACCCAGTCACAAAACCTTTGACCTACAATTTGTCCTTTCGGTAATGAGTTATGAGTTATAATGTAATGAGTTATAATGTAAATATCTGATATGCAGGATATTGGATATGAAAGCCCAAAGCAGTCATAACCCACAGATTGAGAATCACTGGTGTAAACAAACTGAGGAAAACAAATGAAACAATCACGTATCAGGCACTGGTCACTAGTCCACTTACAGAAACTACCTGGAAATCTTTATTGCTTTCTACATTTTGCTGCATGTTGGTCCTCTTTAACATTGCAATGTTCTAAGACATTTACCCCCCTGGACCCTGATAGAACCAAGAATTTTATATCAGTTAGAATGTAAATGCCAGACCACATATAATAAAGTGGGGGGAAATAATAGCATGTATTCTAAAATGTAAACCACTGTGGAGAGCCTTTGGGGGCCACATGGCAGGAATCTGACATTGGCCCAGGACAAGGAAATGGGCTTCAGGCAGGAATCTGACATCAGGGCATGACAAAGAAATAAGTTCAGGCAGGAATCGTAATCTTACGGTGGAACAAAAGAAGTAGGCTTCAGGTATGAATATGACTTTCTAGGACAGGGAAGTAAGCTCAGATATTTTGATCATCCTGATAAGCCCTTAGAAACATTGATCATGGCACTTTGTTTATTGCCTCGCTTGCTCCTTGACTATTTGTGTTTATTGTCTTGCTTGGTTCCTCCTTGTACAACCTGCCCTTAATACTTGCATGTAATTAATGGTATAAAGAGGAGTGGGAAAAAATAAACATGCCTTCAGTCTCAGAATTGACTAAGGCCATGCTGCAGTTTTGTCTAATTGTCTCAGCATAGAAGTGGCAGTGCATGCCTTTAATCCCAGCACCTGGGAGGCAGAAGCAGGCGGATTTCTGAGTTTGAGGCCACCCTGGACTACAGAATGAGTTCCAGGACAGCCAGGACTACACAGAGAAACCCTGTCTCAAAAAAAAAAAAAAAAAAAAAAAAAAAAAAAAGTCTAATTGTCTCTTTCTTTTCAATCCTTGCTCCTGTGCTGGAGAACCTGTTGACTGACTGAACAGGCTTGGTCAGACAAAGCTATCTGATGTTAAAGAACTACACTTCTGAATTGGCAATATGTTTGAATAATATTCAAGTAGTGAGTTAAACCAAATGAAGAACCCAAGAAGATTCACAAAAACCCATATATGTTTTTTTTTTTCCGTGTCATGGTTACTCAGGCATCCTCACAGTATCTTCTGTATCAGTTTTCAATATCATTCCCTGAGCCTCTCTTCAACTCAGGAACTAGAGTTATAACAAGATCTTGCAAGATTACAAGCTTTGTTCTCATTTCAAATGCCATAACATACTAAAATTGGAATAACATAGAGAATGACCCCTGATTATCAATCACTTGAAAACTCATGAAGAATCCATATATTTAACAGGATCTAGCATTCAAAGGCATAGTGGGATAACTATAGATGATAATGATAATGTATGTATACTTCACAAAAAAGCAAACAAGAATTTTCATTACTAACATATGATACTTAAGGAGTTATAGATACAGAACCTGATTGGAAGATTATATAATATATATACAATAGCAAAAGGTAACATGACACCACATAAATGTGTAAAATTTTATCTCAGCTGAAAAAATTCAAATCAAACTTTCTTAATGGTATTAAAATGTTGGTCATTTTGTAGACTATTACTTTAAGAGGCCATCACACTGACTCTCCTACATTCACTTTTATGCAGATGGAAAGGATTTAGAAGTAGAGACAAGATGGTCAAGACTATGATTAAAAAGTAAAAGTAATTTTAGAAAATTGTGAGTAGTTTGATCCGAAACCACCACAGTATTTGAGTCCAGTATTAGAATGTAAGGCTTCAGGATCCTTCTGTTTTAGGAATCCTCTCAAAGTCCCAAAAAGCTGTTTGCATTTTCTCACCAGCATCACTGTGGTGCCACCTATCACTTAGGATCTGTGTCTGGGGAAACGCCACCCTTCACCAAAAGGCTCTGATGGATAAAGCTATCCAGACAGCTGTAACCAGCTGCACCCTCAACAGAAAATAAGACATGTGGCAGCTGTGAGGGGTGAGCAGCCAAAATAATGCATTTGACTTCCATTGCAAGAAGTACCTCTCCATCAAGAGGGATTGTGCAATAGGGGCCCACATCATGCCCAGAGACGAGGAATAAGCCTAGTATGGAAGGCCTATTGGGTTATAAACTATTGTCTAGGTTTCCCAGGTTCTTCTGAGAACACCCAGGGTGTCATATAAATGAGATTTTTTTTTGTAGTAATCTATATTGACTATCCTTGAAATCTCAGCTCAAAGAGTCACACACGCTCTGGCAAAAGATGTAAAAGGAAGCAGCTGTGCTCTCAGTTCAAAAGCAGACCGGTGGCCCGGATGGCTATTACCAGGGATTAAGTTTAACCATGTTGCTTTTTATTTTGATACACTTGAATATTTACTTCCCCGTGTTGTTTCTGCGAGACTATATTGCTATCTCCAAACCACAGTTCTAAATGGATAAGAAACTAAGAAAGGCATGTGTTCAGGGGTGCTTTGATATGTGGTATAGCTTAAGTCCATTTCTGACAACTAAGTCATTAATTTCACGTGTTTGTACAGCACTTTCTTGTAGGACATATTTATGATGTAATGGAAGTTTCTTACTTAAGTTTATAGATATAAAATGGAAGACCAATACAGGTACATGAACAGAATAAATTCATTTCAAACTTTTAGGAAAAAAGAAAATAACTCTGCACTGTAGTGGAGAGCAAAGCACTGCCCAAACCCCACAAATTTACAAACCATAAAGAAAAAGGCTGTTATATTTGATAAGTAAAACAAAACAACTACTTTGCAGCTACAGAAATATAAGAGACAGCAACGCAGCTCGGGTAAAGCACTGGTCACTCAAGCCTGACTACCCAAGTTCAGTCCCTGGACTCCATATAAACGTGGAAGAAGGAAACAAACAGCAAAAGTTGACCACTGACCTCTACACACATGTACTATGGCACAACTCTCCCCTCCTTATCATAAAAACACACAAGAAAGAGGAGGGGACATAGCCAGGGAAGCAGGTAGGCTAATTTCATATCATTACCTCACCATCATCTTCTCCAAATCAAATCCCTAGTCTTATCCCTGCCTGTATATCAGACCACCTGTTACAAAATCCCTTTACCCCCTGAACCTTATCTCCAGTGATTTACAATTTTTTTCTCCTTCTAGGCTCCCCTGTACTTACTGCATTACCTGAGACTCCAAGCCCAGCAGTCATTCCCTGGAAATCGACCCACAATTCCAGCCAGGGACACAGGCAGACCAACTACAGATCTTGATCTTTCTCTCCTTGACTCTAAATCCAGTCCCTCGATGTTATATCCAGGTCTGTCAGATATCACCAGCTATGGCCTCTCCTCACTCTCTGTCCTTGTTCTCATTGGTTTAAGCAGATCTTGAGGGAGCACCCTGTTTTCTTCTCTCATGTGTACCTTTTCAGCCCATGCCCTCCTAGCCCATCCATATTCCTAAATGTCAATACCGAAAAATAAATTTTACCACAAACTTCCAGTGGTCACACCTACCAGAATCCCAGAACAAAAAAATTTTACCAGGTAATACACAGCCACATTATCCTAAGAACCAGACAGGGCAAAAGACACCAAGAAACAAATTAATCACCCAACAAGGACAAAACCAGATATCAGCAACTAGAATTTCAATCTTTCCAAAGTCAGATACCTAGATGTCTACATAAAACACAATAAAAGCCAGGGCAACGTGTCTCTTCTATACCCCAGCAATGCTATCACAGCAAGCCCTCAGTATGTCAACATAGCACCAGACAAAGACCTTAAACTCACCTTTCTGAATATACAGAGGTCCTTACAGAGAAAATGAATAAATCTCTTCAAGAAATCTGTGAAAACACAGTAGGAGGGAATACAATCAATAAAGAAAACCCATACTCATGGAATTCTGGTAATAAAAAAATTTAGGCACTCTAACATGAACCTCAGAAGCAAGCCTCACCAACAGAATACAATGGAAAAGACAATCTCAGACACTGGAGATATGATAAAAGAAATAGATACATCCATCAAAGAAGATGTTAAACCTAAAAATCTTCTGATATAACACAGTGAGGAAATCTGAGATACTATGAAAAGATGAAATCTAAGAATGATAGAATTGAGGGAAAGAGAAGAAATCCAGTTCAAAGGCACAGAACATATTTTTGACAAAAGAATAAAATAAAATTTCTATAACCTAAAGAAGTAGATGCCTGTCAAGGTATTGTAAGACTGTCAAGCCTTAACTTACCAGGGACCCCCTAAGTGAATCATGTGGAGCCAGAATCAATGCAAAATTTATTTTTCCAGTGCACTGGGGACGTTCCAGACCCGAAGGAGAGGCAGCAACCCTCTACAACTTGTTCAGTGAGCTTTTATACAGTTTTCAGAGCAGCAGCCATTAGACACAATGTGATTGACAGAACAATGTGACTTTTTAAACTTATTGGTCTTCAGGGAATGAGGTGGCAAGGACTCCCCTTGTCTGAAGGTGGGCAACAGTCCATCTTGTGGAATGTGTCCCTACCCGCAGGTTGGTTCCCACCCTGTGGTCTGAAGAATGTTAATTAGCCTCTCCCTTCTGGAAGGGCAAGTGTTCTGTGACCTTCCCAAAGATCCTGAGCTGGCCTTTTCATTCCCCTCTCTTCTTTGTTCATGCTTCAATCTTGAAGCTATTGTGGCTAGTTATGCAGCTCATATCCCTGGTCCTCTGTACTTAGCTCTTGATATCTTTGTCTCAGGACCATCAACTATACTGCAGCTATTCGAGCTCTAATAAAAGCAACTAAGCAATTTAGAATGTAAGGGCCAAAGGTCAGAAGCAGGAAAAAAATGATCAGGGGTCCTAACAATGCAGAAATCAAGATAGTAAACCAGAGGGAGCTGTTAAACCAAGATCTGAACCAGCCCTGACTCTGTTCTCTCTCTCTCTTCTGCTTAGCTAACCCTTCTCTCACCTTGGTCACCGAATCTTTAAGTACCCGAAGAATGGTCTCCAGTATGTGCTTCCCAATGTTTCACACCCCCAGGGAGCATAGAAGAAATGGTTGGCCCTCTAAAATTGATGGGCTTCTCCCATCTCGGAGACACATATATATGGGGGTTTCTCACAGGATACCTTTCAATTTTGGGTATCTGCACCCTAAGCTCCACCCTTCAAGGCTACTTCTGGGACATGGTTTAGATTTACAAATCCCTTGTCCCCCCACATTCAGGCAATCCCTCTCCCTGTGTCTCCAGGGCAGCAACACCCCAGAAGTCAAGGCCCACTGCTAAATCACAGAGGGTAAAGACAGGGTACAGTCACCAGATACAACTCAGGTAGTGGACCAAGCCACATCACCTATGGCTGAGAGCACCTGCCAAATCACCCTGGTAGGATTGTGGGGGCTGCTGAGGTTCAGCGCTGGAAGATACACCATAACTGTCTCATGGTTTCTCTGACCTTGCAGAGGTGGGTTGCTTGGGTGTCTGGCTGCTATCTAGTTGTCATCAGGTGCAGGTGCTGGTCTGATGTGAACCCAAGCAGTTACTCTATCCACTTTAATGGAGGTTGGGGTGGTCAACAACATCAGGAACGGCCCTCTCCACTTTGCTTCCAAGTGTTCATCACAATGTCTCTTAACATATATCCCATCCAATCTCCAACTTGGTACTTGTGTGGGAACTCTGCGGTACCTGCATTATACAGGGCACTAAGTTTAGGCCACAATTCCAAGTGACTTATCTGAAAAGCTTGCAATTGAGCCATAAGATCCTTGTCAGCCTGAAAAGTCACCCTGGGGGCATCAAGAGCAGGGGTCAAGGGAGTGGGTATACCATGCAGGATCTCAAAGGGGTCAGGTTAAAATGGTAGAGGGTGTTCAGGGGGAAGGAGAGGGGCACCCACCAGTCTGAGCCAGTCTCCAATGTCAGTTTAGTCAAGGTCTCTTTACCTGCCCTGAACTCTAGGGATGGTACACACAATGGGGCTTCCAATTAGTCCCCAGTATCTCTGCCAATCCCTGACTTGCCTTAAGAGACAATAGCAGGACCGTTGTCCAATCAAATTACCTTGGGCACTCTGAACCTCTGGAAATTTTTCTTCTAATATCTTCTTAACCACCATGGTAGCTGTGTCCTGCTACCATGGTAGGGAATAATGTCTCAACCAATCCATGGAAAACATCTTCAAACACTAGAAGGTATTTGTAACCATATTTTCCTGACTTAACTTCTATAAATTTGACCTACCAATAAACTCTATGGCTATTCTCCCCTAGGTCTTTTGCCCTGTTTACTCTTGGCTGCATAAGCATTTACTTGCTGGCATACCTTACATAGTTCTACTATCTTTCTGGTCCAGAACCTGAGGTCTATATATTAGGTCTCTTAACTGCTTGGACAAGCTTTCTATCCCCTAAATGAGTCCGTCTGTGCTTTTGGCCTAGTGAGTCTTTTGTTTGTTTTCTGGGGAGTATAGTTCTCCCTTCTTGTGTGCGTCATTGTCCTACTTCTTTTTATAATAGTTGGTAGGGTGGCTAGCAATCTGAGTCTTTTTTCTTCAGTATATTCTAAATGAGGCCATCCCTTAGTCCAGTCCCATTTCCCAGCAGGTGTCTCTTGCAGACCCATAACCAGGATAGGCTCCTGCAGAGCCACTTCCTAAGCCACTTGATCTGCTTGGCTATTGCTCAGGGACACTGAATCTCTTCCCTTCTGATGTCTTGGGCAATGAATAATACTCATAGTTGCTGGCTCCATCAGATCCAAGATTTCCTGCTTGTTTATTTCTTTTCCCCCTGATGTGAGCAGTCCTCTCTCTTGGTATATAGCCTCGTGGATGTGGGTTCTGGCAAAGGCACACCTGCTATCCGTATAGATGTTGATCGTTTTGCTGGGACCCAGGTTCAAGGCTTTGGTCAGAGCTATCAGCTCTGCCTTTTAGGCTGACACTCTCAGAAGAAGCGGTGCTACCCAGACTACCTGGCACTTGTCCACATGGTGGCTCCCGCCTTGTGCTGTCCCTCTACTAAGTAGCAGCTGCCATCAGTGAACCAGGTTGCCTCAGTGTCAGGGAGCAGCTCACCGACAGGTCCTTTCGCCATCCCTGGTCCTCAGCTAGAATCTGCTGGCAATCTGACCTGGTGGATTGAGGTCAGGGTCAGGTAGTAGAGTGGCCGAGTTGAGGGCCACTAGTGATGTGAGTTTAATGAGTCATGTGGGCGTTGGTCAGACATTGATCCAGGGGCTGGCGAACAATGCTCTCCAAGGCATGGGGAGAGCATGGAGGAGTTGTCGCGGTCAGATTCTGCCCCAGAGTTAATTTATCAGTATCTTTAACTAAAACTGCCACCACCGCCACTATCCCTAGACAAGCAGGTCACCCAGCAGCAACAGGGTCTAATTTCTTTGACAGATAGGCAACTGGTCACTCCCAGGGGCCCAGCCGCTGAGTTAGCACTCCCTTGGCTCTCCCCATTTTCTGCTACATAAAGGTGGAAAGATCTGCTGGCATCGGGCAGTCCTAGAGCAGGAGACTCTAGTAAAGCCTGCTTAATTGAATCAAAAGCCTGTTGCTCTTCTTCACCCCAATTGAAGAGGTGTCCATTTTTAGTTAGGGGTAGAGGTGGGCAGCCAATTCAGCAAACCGTGGAATCCATAGCTGGCAGAACCTGGCCATGCCCAGGAATTCCCGTACCTGTTTGGGGCTCTGTGGAGGAGGGATGTGCAAGATGGTCTCTTTTCAAACATTGGAGAGCCAGAGCTGGCCATCTTTCAGCAGATAGCCCAGATAACTTACTTTCTCTGGCAATTTGGGCCTTCTTGGCTGAGGCTCTGTATCTCAATCCTCCCAGCTCCTCCAAGAGGTATTTAGTCCCCTCTAGACAGTCCTCCTTAGTCTTGGGCCCCAGGTTTCTTCACAGGCAGGAAGGGAGTATTCCAAGCTGATTGGCACTTCCAAAGGATCCCTTGTTCTAGGAGGCTGATAATGTGGGCCCTGGTTCCATCCTGGGCCTCCCTTGACATCGGATATTGGTGCACAGACACCACGGAGGCTTGGGCTCTGAGCTCCACATGGATGGGGGCTGGTATGTAGCCCTCCCCGTCCCTGCCATCCCAGTCCAGGCCCGATCTTGGGGTGCCCTGTCCAAGGTCTCAAACAATTTGTGTTCATCCTCTAACCTGAGAGTCAGGACTCTCTATAGATTCCTTTCCTGTCGCTTTTCTTTCTTTCTTTTTTTTCATCTCCCTTTCATCTTCTTTCTTTCTCTTTCTCTGCTCCTTCCCCTCCTCTGTCTCCCTGTTATGGTAGAGTTTCTCAGAAACCTGCACTAAATCCCTCAATGACTTATCCTGTAGTCTCTCTAGTATCTGAAGCTTTTTCCTGACATCTCTACTAGCCTGGTCTATAAAAGTCATAGTCACAGTAGCTTTGTGCTCCTTGCTGCTGGGGTCATAGGGTATATACTGACAGAATGCCTCCATGAGTCGCTCTAGAAAGGGAGGAGGTGTTACTCATCTGATCCCTGTCTAACCTCACATACCTTGGTCTAATTTGTAGGTTGTCATGTGACCTGCCAATGGAGCCTGGCGGTAGACCTTCAGGTGCCCTTTACCTTCTGCTATATTAAAGTCTCAGTCAGGTCTAGTCAGGGGAAACTTGCTGTTGATGATAGCCTGGTCAATCGATAGTGCCCCCATGTCTCTGGCTTCTGGCTTCCTGCATTATAAATAAAACAGTCTCAAAGAAATTAACTGGCCCTTTGGAAAAGGAGGTTCAGGGTTGGGCCTTCCAGTTGTACAAGTCAGCCAAAGAGAAGGGCTAATATTGCATAGCCTGATTGACCTTTTCCAGAGGCCCATATGACCTCTGTGGGAGAGCCACAGTGGTATCAGGGGTTTGGCTCTCAGGTCTTTTCCCATTTCTCCCTCCAGTGAAGGGGGGTGCAATGACCCAGTCTCCTATGGGCTGAGGAACTGGTACTGATGCTGGCAGGGCCATGAAGGCTAGGGTAGGGAGATTTGGAGGAAGAGGGTCTTGAAGTAACAGGTCCACTGTTGAAGAGTCTTTGAGCATCAGTAGTTTCTGAGGTCCAGATCTCTCCTCATGCTCTTCTTTCTTCCTGACAGCCAGAACCTGTGGGGTGGGTCTTGGGAAAAGAAAGGCTTTTATCTATGAGGGAGGAGGGGGGATCCTCCACTAGATTTTTCTAGGTAACTAAATAGGGTACTTGGTCCAGGTGCCCTAAGGATCCTGGCCTAAAGACTCTCTCCTCTACTGCTTTTGATAACCTGCAAGTCAAAAGTCCCTATGAGTGGGTCACAAAGGGAAACAGAGAGCAAATAACTTGTCTTTCAGTCTGTCCAATGTCCAAAAAAAAAAATGTTATCAGTCTAAGTCCAAGAACATAGAATGAGATACCAACAAACACAAAGAAAAACAATTACCACACAGACAGCTCAATCCTGCCATGGGTTGGCATCCAGGTTCAAGAACACAGAGAAAGACAATCAACACACATTTTGCCTCTTCTGTGAGCCCAGTTACAGACACCAGGAGTTCCTGCACACATGGAGGAACCAGATGACATAGTTGCTCAGCCTATATGGCGGGAGCCAGATAAGCCAGATATAGCAAGACTTGACTCCTGCCAATATTATCTTGCCATTTCCAGAATGAGCAGAGCCTTACTGGCTACCTCCAGGGGAGCCCAAAACTTCCTGAGCTGACCTTTTCAGTACAAGAAGCATACAGAACACCAAGTAGACAACATATGAAAAGAAAGTCCCCGGTCACATAATAATCAAAATACTATACATGCAGAGCAAAGAGATAAGAAAGAACCAAGAGAAGGGCTAATATTGCATAGCCTGATTGCCCTTTTCCAGAAGCCCATATGCCCTCAGTGAGAGAGCCACCGTGGTATCAGGGGTTTGGCTCTCAGGTCTTTTCCCATTCCTCCCTCCAGTGAAGGGGGGTGCAAAAGCTGAAAGAGAAAAGAACCAAGGGGCATACAAAAGCAGACTTAACCCCTACACTCTTTTTTTTGGGGGGGGCAGGATTTCTCTGTATACCCCTGGCTGTCCTGGAACTCACTTTGTAAACCATGCTGGCCTCGAACTCAGAAATCTGCCTGCCACTGCCTCCCAAGTGCTGGGAATCCCTACATTCTTGATGGAGACTCTAAATTCCAGAAAGGCCTGGAAAGATGTTTTACAAATGCTAAGAGACCATGAAAAGGTCAGCTCAGGAACTTTGGGAAGGTCATGGAATACTTGCTCCTCTGGAAGGGAGAGGCTAATTAACATTCCTCAGACCTGAGGGCAGGACAGAGCGACCTGAGGGGTGGGGACAGGATCGTGGCCCACCATCAGACAAAGGAAGTCCTTGCCACCTCATTCCCTAAAGACCAATCATTTTAAAGAAACCTACTGTTCTGCCAATCACATTGTACCTAATGGCTGCTGCCCTGAAAACTGTATAAAAAGCTCACCAAACAGGCTGTACAGGGTCACCTACTCTCCTTCTGGTATGGGATGACCCCCCAGTGCACTGGAGGATGAGGGAGGGAAAAGACTGGGAAGAAAGGAAGGAGGGGAAACTCCAGTCAGGGTGTAAAGTTAATTAATTAATTAAGCAATTAATTAATAGTTGGTTCCATGAAAAAATTAGTAATTGTCTAAGTTAACTAAACAAAAATGAAAGAACATAAAAACAGAAAGCAAGGATAACCAGATAATAGAAATCCACTTGAAAAAAAAAACTTTACTATATCAAACTGAAAAATCTAAAAGAAATATATAAATTTGTAAACAACCATACCAATGCTAAATCAAGATAAGTAATCAAAATAGACTTAAAAACCCCTTGAGATATGGAAATAGTAAATAAAATATTGCAACCACCCCCCGTAAAAAATCTTAGGATCAGATGGGTTTAGTACAAAAAAGAGTTCAAAGAAGAGGTAATGATAATACTCTTCAAATTATTCCACAAAGGAGAAACGGAAAAAATATTGCCTAATTCATGAGGCTACAGTTACCCAATACCCAACCACATAAAGACCAAAAAAAAAAAAAAAAGCAAATTGCAGGTCAATTTCCCTTATGAACATAGATGTAGAATTTCTCAATAAACTATTTGCAAGTTAAATCCACACATCAAAAACACATCCACCATGATCAAGTATGCTTCATCCCAGAGAGACAAGAAATGTTTGACATACATAAATCAATAAATTATCACATGTTCATCTCATTTGATGCAAAACAGCCTTTTACATGATCAAATACCCCTTTGTGATAAATGTCCTGAAGAGATTAAGGATACCAGTGGAATACTTAAAAATAATAAAGGAGATTTACAGCAAGCCCAGGACCAACCTCAACTTAAATGAAGATGAAATTCAAAGCAATTCCACTAAAATACGATACAAGACAAGGTTATCCACTCTCTCCATACCTATCAATACAGTACTTGAAGTCTTAGTTAGGGCAATGAGAATGGTGAAGGAGGTCAAAGAGATACAAACTGGAAAAGAAGAAGCCAAGGTATCTGTTTGAAGATGGTATGATTGTGGTTCCAAAGATTCCGCAGTGAAACTCCTACAGCTGATAAGCACTGTCAGCAAAGTAGGTGAATGCTAAATTAACTCACAAAAGGTCAGTATCCCACCTGTATACAAATGACAAACAGGCTGGGAAAGGAATCAAGGGACTAGCGTCTTCCATACTAGCCTTAAATAATCTAAACTATTGGTTGAGGGACCTCTCACCAAGCAGGCATTATAGATGACTGATATGATAAAATCTTCAAGAGACTGAAGAATGAAATTGAAGAAAAAAATATCAGAAGATGGAAAGATCTCCCATGCTCATGGATCAGTAGGATTGATGTAGTAAAAATAGCCAACCTACCAAAAGCAGTCTACAGATTCAATGCAGTCCCCATCAAAGTTCCAACACAATTCTACTATAGATCTTGAAAAACAAATTTTCGGCTTCATATGGAAATATATCCCCCCCCCCAAAAAAAGGGATAGTTAAAACACTCCTGCTATTATGCAGTGTGGGAGGTCTACCCACCTTCAATTTCAAGTTCTATTATAGAGCAATATAGTGATAAAAACAGCATGATATTAGAGCAAAAAATAATTAAATTGATCATAGTATCCACACAGTATGGACACCTGATTTTCAATACAGAAGCCAGAATTACACAGTGGAAAAACAACAGTATCTATGGTGGCTTGAATATACTTGGCTCAGGGAACAGTACTATTAGCAGGTGTGGCCTTGGAGTACATATGGCCTTGTTGGAGGAAGTATAACACTGTTGGGGTGGGCTTTGAGACCCTCCTCCTAGCTGCCTGAAAAATCAGTCTTCTCCTGACTAATTTGAATCAAGATGTAGAACTCTCAACTCCTCCAGCACTATGGCTGTCTGGATGCTGCCGTGCTTCCTAGCATGATGATAATAGACTGAACCTCTGAACCTGTATACCAGCCCTAATTAAATGTTGTCCTTTAAAAATTTGTTTTGGTTATGGTATCTCTTCATAGCAATAAAATTCAAACTAAGACAGCATCTTAAACAAATAGTGACAGTCAAGCTGGATGGCTGCATGTAGAAAAAGGCAATCTATACTTAATCACCCTGTACAACTTCACATGGATGAGAGTTCAGCATAAAACTTGATACACTGAATCTGATAGAATAGAAAGTAGAGAATAGCCTTAAATTCATTGGCATAGGAAAAGACTTTATGAAAGTCTTTAGCACATGCATTAAGATAAACAACAAATATGAGACCTACGAGACTGAAAAGCTTCTGCATGACAAAAGACAACATTATTCAGACAACAGCAGCATACAGAATAGGAAAAGATTTTTATGAACTCTACATCTGATAGAGGGCTAATACCCAAAGTTTATAAAGAACTCAAAAACCTAGATATCAAAAAAACCCCAATTTTTAAAACTATGTACAGAGAAATCTCAAAAGAGGAAACTCAATTTTCTGAAAAATACTTAAAAAGATGTGCAACATTCTTAACCCTCAGAGAAATACAAATCAAAACTACTTTGAAATTTCATCTTACATCTGTCAGAGTTGTTAAGATCAATAAAAGGAAATGATAGCTCATGATGGTGAGGATGTGACATAAGGGGGACAGTCATCCTTTGCTGGTGTGGATACAAACTTGAACAGCCACTATGAAAATCAATATAGCATTTCCTCAGAAAGATGGGAATCAATCTACTTCAAGATCCAGCTATACCACTCTTGGATATATACCCAGAGACTGTCCATGCTACTACAGGGTACTTGTTTATTGCTTCTCTATTCATAAAAGCCACCATTTTGAAACAACCTGCATGTCCCTCAAAAAATGACTGGATAAAATAAAACATACAATATTTAGACAGTGGAATATTATTCAGTGGGTGAAAAATTAAATCCTCATATAAACGGATAGAACTAGAAAAAAAAAATCTTTCTGAATGAGATCACTCTGACCCAGGAAGACAGATATGGTGTATATTCACTTACGTGTGGATATTAGCTGTTAGGGAGATATAAGGTGATAATCAAAGTACAATTTATAAACATACAGAGGTTAGGAACTAGGGAAAGCAGACCTCATTAAGAAAGGGAAATAAAATAGATAGTTATAGATGAATGAGAGGGGCTGGAATAGGAGGATTGTATCAGGAGGGTGAATAAGGGAGGAGAAACAGCTAAAATTAAGGGCCATTTGAGGTGTGGTATAGAAACCCAATTGAGAAGAAGATGGTAGCAGAAAGCTTTTGGAAATATCAACCAATATCTGATTTGATTTCTGGCCTACTTCACAAAGTGGAACCACCTATCCAACACTGTTTTCTTGACAAAGAACCTGAGATTAAATAGTCCACTAACCTAGAATAAAACCAAATACTAACTTGTCAAAACAACAACAAAATAGAGCAACCAAATCATTCCTAGTGGTAGTTGCTATACTCATAGATCAGTGGCTTGCTCAGTGCTTAATTTTATGTGTTAATTTTTGTTCTTATCTCATTATATTTTATTTTGTTTTATTATTATCCCTCAGAATCTTGCTTGTTTTATAATGAGAGAAATGAAGTGAATATGCATGGGAAGGAACCTGGGGAGAAACGGAGGAGAAGGAGTGGAAACCACTGTAAATGCCATATATTAAATAGAAAAAAAATATGTATTTTCAAGAAAAGGAAACAAATCTTTACTAAGAAAAAATATAACATAAGATGTAGAGGCCTAAGAATCCAAGTTAAGAGACCAATTTGAGATCCACAGTAAATCATGTTTTAAAAACTAATGATGATAATGGGGGGATGGGAGCAGAGAAGGTCTATGTTCAGTGCATCTTCTCCCATGTCCATTAGATTATAGAATAATTAACAACATAACTGGATTTGTCTAGCCTTGCTTTAAACTTGAGTCTTGATTTACTTCCATAGGGAGTTCATTTGTTTCCATGGCCCAGTCCCTGAGGCATTTTTCACTCTCTGTACTTGCTCCTTCTACCAGAGAAACATGCACTTAGTCATGTCACTGGTTTCACCTTTATTTTTCTATTCCTATAAAGGGTCAGGTGCTCTGTTCCTGAAGGTGCTAATATGTAGTAATTAATTCTAAATCTTTACAATTCAAATTATTTTCATTCATTGAAAGAGAAAGTTAAATGAAGTCTCAATACTTACTTTGTTTGCTTGCTTGGTTTTTGAAAAGGTAGAGTATGCAAAGAGCACACAGGCTGGGCCTAGGTTTCCCCACACATGTAGCAGATGTGCAGCTTGGTCTTTATGTGGGTTCTGAACAACTGAGCATGGGCTATTCAAAAAGTTGTTGTCTTTCCATGGTATATGTTCTTCTAGCTGGGCTGCCTTGTCTGGCCTCAGTGGGAGAGGATGCACCTAACCTCACAGAGACTTGATGTGCCAGGATGGTGGGATACCCAGAGGGCTCAGGGGAACCTGCTCAGAGGAGAAGGAAGCGGGAGATGGAGGGAAGGATTGTGGAAGGGTTGACTGGGAGTGGGATATGAAGTGAATATATTTTTTAAAAGGTAGAGTTTGTAAGTAAGATTTCCGTTTTATCATTTGAATCAATATTAAATCAATAATAAATGCTACTACCCTGTTTAGAGTTTCAAATTTCATCTACTATCCCATTCTAACTCCTAAATACCACATAAATTGTCTTAGTTATGTCCTTCCACCAGGGAAACTTTGGTTTTTTTCAGAGTACTTCCAAGTGTGAGTATGAGCGCGCTCTCAATTCTTAGAAACAATTTCCACCCTTATTGAAATAGTTATTTACTTCATAGACCTCAGATTGTTAAAAATTCAGATTGTGGAGGAGGCTTCTGGGTGTGAAATCCAGCTCCTCCGATGTACTAATTTAAGTAACTTAAGCTTCTCCCCTGCATAATGGGTTACTTACTTCAGAAGGACCAACAAATACAAGCCCTACAATCTGATTTTCAAAGCAATGGATCACCACCTGCATTTATAGTCCTGTTCCCCAGAACTTTACAGACTTGCTTGCCTGATAGATTTAAAAAAAAAACAAAAACAAACAAACAAACAAACCAAAACCAGCCAGCCTCGCTACATAGTCCCAGAGTTTTGAAGAGTATAGAGGAGTAAATGTGTGATTTTCTAGTTAAATTTCTTAAGAGTAAAGCTGAAATAAATTATGAAATAAATAATCATAGCAAAAAGGAGAACGTAACAGGGTGTTGAAATACATGCCATTAGCTCTTGAACAGGACACTGCCTCAAGACAGTTAAGAACTGTTACAATGAACTCAATAATCTGTCTGCCTAGATGTGAGCCAACGCTTGAAGGAAGACTGAAAACTAGAGCAACAGACTGTGTTCTTGATCCTGAGAAACTCAGTTTTCTCCTCCACCACCTCAGTGTATATTGGTCTCAGCTTTGTGTAGTCAGCCTTCTTTTTTTTTTTTTTAAAGATTTATTTATTTATTTTACATATATGAGTATACACTGTAACTGTACAGATAGTTGTGAGCCTTCATCTGGTTGTTGGGAATTGACTTTTTAGGACCTCTTGTACACTGTCTTCAGATGCACCAGAAGAGAGCATCAGATCTCATTACAGATGGTCGTGAGCCACCATGTGGTTGCTGGGATTTGAACTCAGGACCTCTGGAAGAGCAGTCAGTGCTCCTACCCACTGAGCCATCTCACCAGCCCCTGTAGTCAGCCTTCTTAAACCCAATATTATACACTTATTTCATCTGGCCACTCTCTGGATGTAAAGAGACTTGAAACCTGTGTGTTTGCACAGGAAAAGCCATTTTACAGCCAAGTCACATAACCTTGTCCCTTAAACACTCACAGACTCCTCACAAATCTACCCATTAGTGGTGCCAATAACTCCTAATGGTTCCAGCTTTAAACTTAAAGGCCAGCCAAAAACTAAATAAGGAAAAGATGAGGATACATTCAGTAAAGAATTGGAGAGGAAATTCTCACTTATTTCTCCTTTCTTCCAATCCACAACTTCATAATGACTGCATTTCAGAAAGATTTGCTGTGGACATTTTTTTTTTTTTTGCATAAACATTATTGTCTTAGTCAGGTTTTGTATTCCTGCGCAAACCATCATGACCAAGAAGCAAGTTGGGGAGGAAAGGGTTTATTCAGCTTACACTTGCACATTGCTGTTCATCACCAAAGGAAGTCAGGACAGGAACTCACACAGGACAGGAACTTGGAGGCAGGAGCACAGGCCATGGAGGGGTGCTGCTTACTGGCTTGCTTGCTCTTATAGAACCCGGGACTACCAGCCCAGGAATGTCACCACCCACAACGGGCCCTCTCACCTTGATCACTAATTGAGAAAAAATGCCTTACAACTGGATCTCATGGAGGTATTTCCTCAAGGGAGACTCCTTTCTCTGTGATAACTCCAGTTTATGTCAAGGTGACCCACAAAACTAGCCAGTACAATTATTATAGGTGAAGTTCTAAGAATATCTGTCAAGTTAGGTATGCCCACATATATTATAGTTTTTTTTCTCATTATAATATCCTTAGGGATAATAAACAAATATACAGCTTGAAGATTAAGATAGTGTCCAGAGAGAAGAATAACTATAGTGCTGAGTTTAAAAAAATGTATAAAGAAAGTGGCTACTTGAAGATATGAGGGAGTCCCAAAACTCAGAAGAAAGTTACTGTACATGAGTGTTTCTAATAATGACACAGATAGCATGAATACTCAGTATCAGTATCAGCATAGTATTAGTTGCACAGAGAGGAATAACCACACCTATGTTCTACAGTAGATGTTTCAGTAAGAATGAGTACAGAAATAGTTGTGTCTCTCCCTAAGCTAAATTCAGAGATGTTGCTGCTATTGCTGTTGTTATTGTTGTGGTTGACTTTAAAAAGAAAAGCAACCAATGACAGACACAAATTCAGTGAGTTTAATCAAAAGAATTTTCCACAAAATGATAAAAAGAAATACAAAGGAAAGGTATGCTCCTAGATACGGTGGGGGAGACAGTTTATTGTAGATAAAAGGAAGAACATAGCCAAATACAGACATATCTAGGATAGTCCCTGACCCTGAGCTATGTAAGGACAGAGGAGAGGGTGGATGGAAGGGAGATGGGAAAGAAAGGAACCAAGTTCAGATGTACTTTTAACCAGGAAGCTAAAAGTACTATAGGGATGGGTAACCAAAATGTCTGGATTGTATAGGGAAGAGCAGCCCAGCCCACTGGGATGGAGAG
>NW_022196909.1:20413124-20446056 GCF_008632895.1 Mastomys coucha
CCTTCTTTTCCTTCTGCCTGCAGATCCAGATGTAGAACTCTCTACTACTTCTCCAGCACCATGTTTCCCTCCTTGCAGTCATGCTACACACCATGACTATGTACTAAACCTCTAAAACTGTAAGCAAGCCCAATTAAATCTTTTCTTTTATAAGAGTTGCCATGGTCATGGTGTCTTTTCACAGAAATGGAGCACTGACTCAGACACCCACGTTTCCTGAGCTGTGTTTAATCAAAAACGCGTGGGCTGTTAAAGTGACCAAACTTCCTAGTAAATTCGAATTTCAAATCAGCCACTGCGTGCCTTAGAGACTTATCATTACTACAGGTCTATATGTGTGGGTTTCCAGTGGAAAGGGACAAGCCAGAAAGTCCTATAACCCTGAAGCATCTCATTTATCTTCTCCGCAGAGCAACATTAGCAGCTTCTGGAGGGGGGACTTCTTCACAAGCTGAGAAATGTGTCATGGAGATCCCAACTGAGCAACGAGTCCCTGCTGATCCTAAAACATGAAATTATAAAGCAAAATGTGACAGGAATTGTTATGTGCAGTTCCTTCCTCCTTGCCATCTGCTCCAGCTCAGCCTTGACCAGTCCTCAGACTGAACATATGTGGTAGCCACCACATCTTTAACACCTTCATCTTAATTTTAAGCATTCGTTATTCCAAAGCCTTATCTCTGCCAAAATAAGGACTCTGCAAAAACAAAGACAACTATTACTTCTTTACACAAAGATCACATGATGCTGTACTGAGCTTTCAGGGTCTGCCTCCCATCTGCTACCTGGCAGAAAAAAAACAATACACTTAAAATGTGTCTTAATCTGAGGTAGAGTACACTATTATTCTGAACAAATTTAATGGTTGTCCATGAAGTGTTCAATATCTACCTTCCCTGTTCTTTTACTGATCTAGTCTATTCAATTTCTTTCTAATATATTTCTGATTTTTAGATGTGTACTTAAGGCTTAGTGCAACTGATATGTGCTTAAATCTTTAACATCACCGTTCCACATTCTTTCATACTTTCTTCTGTTTACTTTTGACTACAGTGAAATAGCCAGGCCCTTGATCTTTCATTTCCTTTCAATCAACCCATATTCCTTTTCTTCGCTATCTCTTTAAACTTGTCTGCACATGTCCTCTGCCACTCTACCAATAAAACTCAACTGTGAACTACTCCATCTATCCCATTTTACCCTTCCAAAGGGTATAATGAATAAATCTAACTCTCTCTCTCTCTCTCTCTCTCTCTCTCTCTCTTTTACACACACACATGTATGCTGTGGTTCTATTATAAACTAATAATTTCTTAGCAAGCAACTTAGCAACTTTAAAAAATGTTGATAGCATATGAATCCTTATAGAAATTATACCAATACCCTAGAAGAACTTTTGTGGATAGACCCATGTACATAGGAGTTCAATGAAACCCTGCTTATAACACCAAAAATGTAGAAGTAATCCAATTGCCATTCAAAATATAATTTTCTTACCTGTATTAAAACACTGCAGTAGTTAAAACTTATGATTTAAATGAACTAATATGATAATATAACAAATAAAAATTGATTAAATTCATAAGGCTTTTCATATGAAAAGTTGAGGTAACATCAACCTCCCTCCATATAATGTATAAGAATAAATATGTTAATAACAAAAAGTTTTTAAATTTGTAGCATTAATGTACACTGCCTTTAAAAAATGGAAAACAAAGGAGAGATGGATGATGAAATGAGGAAGAAAGTAACAATTCAATAATATTTTTTCTTCAGGGGCCTGATGTAAATATTGGAATGTATTGCAATTTCTCGATTTACATATTTAGGATTCCAGAAGGTATATTTTACATCAATTCGTGTTTCCTGTATATTTGAAGTATAATAAAAATAAAAATTAGATTTGGTAATGTCATGATCTTTTAAAATAGTTTATTAATTAAGTTTTATAAAATGTATTTTAGTCATATTCATTCCAAACTCTTCTCTTTAACTTCCCCCAGAACCATCCCATTTCCCCACCCAAGTATTTCACATCTCTTACTATTATTACTACCATTATTATTATATCACCAAAAAGATGGCGAGATGGCTGAGTGTTTAAGAGCACTTGTTGTCCATTTTGGTTCATAAATATCCTTAACTCCAATTCCAGTGCATTTGATGAACCTTTCTGACCTCTGCAGACACCAGGCTCAAAACACTCACATGATAAATTAAAATAAATAAATCTAAAAAAGAAAAAACGCCATCAACTCCACTTTGTGCTGTCCCTATACTTCTGGATATTGCGCCATCCACTGGAGAGTGATTGGCCTATGAGGACCCACATCTCAAAACAAAACAAAACAAAAAACCAAACCAAAACAAAACAAAAAACGAAAAACGAAAAACCTGGACTCTTTGCCTCCCAGAACCCACTGACAGTCAACAGCTCCTCAGGAGCTGGTGTTCTTGAACTCTTCTCCCCTTCATACCAAAGATACCCATAAGCTAACCATGGTGAGAGCCTTCCAGTCTACGAACTATCCATCCGTCTTCCTAGGGAAGGAAACAAAACCAAGAATCTCCATTTCCTGCCCCATTCACACCTAAAAATCTTTACTTTTGGTCATTCACATCTTTCTTAGATTATTATAAGGATCATCTTTTTAGTTCCTTTATTTTTCCCCCTCATAATTCCTTGGGGATCTACATCCATTGATATTCCTTATCCCAACTTTACCCCCACCAGCTTCAGCAAATTCTTCATCTTAGTTCTTTTCTTTTTATAGAAATGTGCTTTTTTTTTTATTACAAAGAGTCTCACAAAATGAAAATATCTCAAAAGAGGAAGCTAGGCTAACAATCTCCACCTTCAGAATGGAGACAAGACAGGGCAATGTAAGTTTTTCTGCTTGCCCACACAGGTGGGAAGGTACAAACAGAACAAACGGCTGATGTTATCCAAGCCTGAAAAGGGGTTCCAGACGACTAAGCCACCCCTTCTAAAAAGCTTAATAACTCCAAAGAAGGTACTCAGCAGTTCAGGATTCTGTCTTCTGGCTGTTTTCTTTCCACTTAGATCCTATGTGGTTCAAAACTAAGACCTGGGGCAGGTTGCTTCAGGAAGAGTTCTCCCAGCACCACTATTATATGTTCTGGTGTCTGGTTCCTGTCTTGTCCCTGATGATGTTATATAGTGCCTTATTTTCCCTCAATTTCTCAGATTTTATATTTTCTATTCCTGTGTGTACTTATATAAAATATATTAAATATAACATCTCTAGGGACTCTTCATCTTAGTTCTTTATCCATTAGATAAATGCTATACGCTGAAAGGCCCAGTTCTCTCTTAGGCACTTCTGCTTACTATCTGATATTACTTCTCTTACAACCAACTTTGAAAATTGCTTAAGACTTTTCCTTTCTTCTTTCATCGCAAAACTTACATATTTAAAAAAAAATGAGTGAATTCAATATTTTCACTTGCTTTAACCTATTACTGTATAATACATCGAAAGTATCTCTTTGCAAAGGCAAATACAGATTTTCCATGTGATACAATGTACAGTTTTTAACTTGACTCTTCATGGGTGATTGGCCCTGAAAACTTTCTGAAACTCCCTTCTTATTATGAATGATGCTATGATTTCCTCTAATGAATTCTGGTCACTTTTCTTATACTATTCAGATACAATATTTTGCATATTAGTTCTTCAAGTGTTTTTGCAGATTTAATTTTCTTCAGGAGACACACTTGCTGCAATACTCTCTGGGAACTTTTATATTATGGTGACGTTTAATTCCTGGCTACACTATACATGTCTGTCTTGATTTTTCTACTATTATAATACCCTAATGAACCTTGTCACTTGGCTTGGTGCCAGAAAACAACACATCCAGTACATGATTCTAAATTTCTAGCTGATACAATAAACACTAAGAAAATAACCAATTGCACCTACCTAAAATAAAGAAAACGAATACTGAAATCTTTGAGGAAACAATCAAATGGAATTTATAAGAACTGAAAATTACTGTAAATCCTAGCCTGAAAGACAGCAGCCATTCACATAATAAATATGACCAACAAACTGCATTAGTCTTTGCAAGTTTAGAGAAACCGATGATTTATGGCATAATCATGAATTTCAACCTGGAAATGTAAATGCAGGAGCTAAAGCTAAGTGAGGGAATGCTCACCTAGCTTGTGGGAGGATCTGGCCTCAATCTCCTGTAATAGTACACAAGCAAGAATGAAAGAGAGAGGCGGGGAAGAAAGACAAACCAAAAATAATATGAAGAATACATATACCATCAGATACTAGGACATAGTACATTCATGATAAAAATAATAATGGGCTTTTAAAATAAAGATGCACAACTGGATCCGTGGAACAAAGCTCCATGAAGAGACTTACTAGTATATGCCTTCCTGACTCATGACGAATGTTACACTGAATTGTGATAGGGGAGACAGCATTTTCAAAAAACTGTTGATAACATATTCAGTGAAAGCAAAATGGAAGAGCATTTTCAAATAATGAATACACTCACTACATCTCTAAACACTGAAACTTGACTGCTATGCCTCACAATACACACAAAAGCCAATTCTAGATTATAACAAAGGAAAAATACAATAGATGTAAAAATACCAAAAAGGGTCTGTGATGGGGATAGGCAAATATTTTAAGGAGGATACGTTAGTCACAGAAGAAAAGACAAAGGAAACGGAGCTTGTTGGTACTTAGAACTTCTGTTCACCGTGGGTCCATTACAAATAACAGAATGAATGCCATCACAGACCAGAAGGATGTATTTCCAACACAGGTCCAAGAAGGGATTTGTATCTAGAATACAAACTGATTTACAGAAACAGTAAGAAAGTGCCAGGCCATGTGATTTGTAATTGGGCCAAAGAAGAAGGGGGTATCTAAAAGACCAACAAGCACTCCACAGGATCATCTGCAAACTATAAAGTAACACCAACGAATGTCTACTGGATTTGCTAAAAATTAGAGATTTTTAAGTCCCACTTGTTTGTGAGTGAGGAACACGTGATTCAGCATCAAAAGAAACTGTAGTATGGATCTAATTCATTTAATGCTGAACATGCTTATCAGCCATGACTAACACACCAATTCTTGTGTTCCCAAAACATGTACAAGCATGTTTATGTACCATTACATTAGCACAAAAACCAATGAAACCACGGGGCTATTCCACATAGCTAAGTTAAGTAGATTGTGATACAGTAATGCAAAGGCTAGCAATCACAGCGATGAAAAAAGGATGTGATGGCTGCAAGACATAATGTAAATATTGAGAAAAAAAAAACAAACAATCCAGAGTCCTCCCCTGAAAATATCACATTATTTTATATACAACTTAAAGCATTAAGGCTAAAGTAATCAGAGGATGTTCATTACCTTTCAAAAGAGACCTCTAAGTACTATTTTAACCACTGAAATGATTTTCAAGCCTGTCTTCTTCTGTTTCTACATTCATTTCTGGAACTCCTGGCCTGTCTTACTGAGAATATTAAAATCATCTTAAAAACTGCCTTCTGACTCCAGTTTTGCCCCACTGCATTAATCTTGTTGGAGCAATTTACGTTTCTTGTGTTTCTGGCTTAAACTCTTAGAAGTCTGAGTCCTTCGATTGAAAAAAAACAAAAACAGAAAAACAAAAACCAAAATGGGGTCTTTAGTACTTCATCAGAGGCAGCTTATTTTACGCTCTATTTCCCCAGCTTTAAGTCCTTTGCTCCCACATCCCATACTCAGGCATGTAGTTCCAAATTACATCTATTCTTTCTCTATCCTTGTGTGTACGTGCTTCTCTTCTGCCTGTGAGATCATCAGCTCCCTCTTCCTGTATATTTTCTGCACACCTCCTTCAAATTTCAGATGCCACCTTCTCCAAGATGTCTTCCGTATCTTCTACCCTCCTTATAGAAATCGTCAAACTAAGAAAGATGGGCGGTTGTTTTAACTTAGACTTCTGATCATTTTAACTTGCTCATATTTTTAAGTATGCACCTGATTTCATCCAACAAACCGAGAGATGAAGAGCAGCAGCACTGTTTTTTCCTTCCAAGTGTCAATAGACTGGAGAAGGCAGAATAAAGTATGCTTTCAGTTAACCAAGGAATAATTTATTTTCAACTTAGACCCTTGCAAGGCAGAGAAGGACAGGCCTGGAGAGATGCCTTAGCAGTCAGAGTAAGACCTGGAATTCAGGTCTCTAGAGCCCATATAAAAGCCAGGGTGCATTATCCCAGCACACAGGAGGCAGAGACTGGACAGAAAAGCCCTTTTTAACCCTACATAGCCATACAATTTTTTGTGTAAATGTAAAGCCAATTTGTACACAATAGGAATTAAACCACTAAATTGCTTATAGGATTTTATTATCTTCTGCCCATAATTCTGGTAGTCTAGAAGTCTAACATAAAATGGGAATTGCATGTCATATTTGAATTCAGGTATCTGGAAAGTTATTGAATGACTGTGTAATGAGACTGTGTAGATCCCAAGATGCACCTATCTTAGGGAATACAGTAAATATGGCTGACTGCTATTTACAATTCAGACAGAGCTGAAAATATGACAACGAAAGGATGACTCTTTTAAAAAATAAAACCATTAATTTACTTTAGAATGTGGCTTGCATAGTTCTTGATTTAAATGACACACAAATTAAATGGCTCACTAAACTCAATTTAAAAAAAAAAATCACAACCTTGGTGTTTCTAAAGCAGAGTACTATGCACAGCAAACCGCTGCAAGCAATGTCATCTCAACATTTCCAGCAATTGAAGATTTATACTTCAAGATTAGTAATGAACAACAGGGAAATAGAAATCATAGTGATATACACGTAAATGACCTCCAGTTCTCACTTGTAGGGAAAAGATTTTTGATCTTTCATAATATCTAACAATTGTATAAAGAACACAAGAATGAATGAACCAGAAAGATAATTTTTACAAAGAATAAATAGCAAAATTAATCTGAACTAAAATTTGATCTGCTTATTACTTTCCAGAAAGCATTTCATAATAACAAACAACTGAACAAAGATACAAATGTGCTTATAAATTTATCTTGAAATTTACACGAATACAACTTAAAACATATCTTTTGTCATAATATCCAATATCAGCTTTGTCAAGCTTACCACATGAGATAAAATTCTTCTGCCAATTTTCCTATGTTTTGATTATGGTAAAAATAAACTTGGGTGCCAGGCAGTGGTGGCGCATGCCTTTAATCCCAGCACTTGGGAGCCAGAAGCAGGCAGATTTCTGAGTTCGAGGCCAGCCTGGTCTACAGAGTGAGTTCCAGGGCTACACAGAGAAACTCTGTCTCGAAAAACCAAAAAAAAAAAAAAAAATTAAAAAATAAAAATATATAAACAAACAAACAAGCTTAGGTAATAATCTTGCTTTTCAACTGCATTCAGTACATATTTAATACTAAAATCTCCATTGCTTATATCATTCAACATGCATCACTCTAATGCTATACAACTCTTTGAAAACTAAAACGTTCAACTAGTCTACTGTTTTTGTTAAAATTTATTTAATTCTCCAAAACGACTAGTCATTTCGACATATTTTAAGCACAGGCTACAACTGTATCACTTTTGCCAACAAAACTGCACCTTAGAAGTAAATCAAAATTTATAGGCCTAATTAATATGTACATAGATGAATGCGATCTTTAAAGTTGACCATATTTAATATAGAAATCATATTTTAGTATACACAATTATTATTAAGTAATAAATCTCTCTAAACACTCAAAGTACTTGGCCATGAATTGAGGAATTCAAGAAGCGGGGGGTGTGAGGGGAGACCATTTAATTACCTCTGAATGGATGTTCAGAACCAGGAGAGAATTTGATGCCTGCTGCGGATGTATCACATTGCATATGAAAGCAGACCAGAATGATAAACCAAACACAAAACTCTAAACGAAACCGTGTTGACTGAGAAAAATCCTATATCCTTAAGACTAGAGAACACAGGCAGTCTCTTTGGGTTTACCCTGGGCTTTCAGCTCCTTTTGACAGGGTGCTTCCAAACAGCCAGAGAGGAGAACCACTCAGCAGCCCTTTCCACGTGAGAAAGTCAGCAGAAAACAGGCAGACTCCTAACGAGAAGCTCTGCGCATCAGGATCCCGGACATCAAGCTTTATAACAAGTGACCACAAACACTAATAAAAATATTTCAAAGGTCTGAGACCAGCGAGATGGCTCAGTGCATAAAGGTTTGGCCCCACGGAGCCTGACACCCTGGAACCACAATGGTGAAAAGGGAACCGACTCCTGCAAGTTGTCTTGGACTGCCACACTTAGAACCTCGCTGTGTCCCTTACGACTCTCCTCACCACACGCAACACAAATGAATGAATAGATGTAAAAGTTAAAAAAAGGAAAAGAATATTTGGACCTACATAAACTACTCTTTTACATGGCCCTAAAAAGCAAGTAACAGGACTCTTTTTTTTTTTTTTAAAGACTTGTTTATTTTATGTATATGAGTACACATTGCTCTCTTCACACACACCAGAAGAGGGCCATCAGATCCCATTACAAATAGTTGTGAGCCACCATGTGGTTGCTGGGAATTGAACTCAGGACCTCTGGAAGAGCAGTCGGTGCTCTTAACTGCTGAGCCATCTCTCCAGCCCGATAACAGGACTCTTTAATTGAGTATTCTAAAGTTTATAGTCTTTTAATATAGAGCTTATTGTTAACATTTCAAAATTCAATAAAAGAAAGTATGAAGATTACAGAAATAGTACATAACCAGTTTACAGACCAGGTTAGTACATACCAGATTCATTTAAATTGTTGTTTTAGAAAGCAAAGCAGAACAACGCACAGAGATTTCTAACTCTTCAGACCGGTAAAAACTGAGTCATAAAACAGTCCTTTGGTGCCAGGCGGTGGGGGCGCACGCCTATAATCCCAGCACTTGGGAGGCAGAGGCAGGCAGATTTCTGAGTTCGAGGCCAGCCTGGTCTACAGAGTTCCAGGACAGCCAGGGCTACACAAAGAAACCCTGTCTCGGAAACAAAACAAAACAAAACAAAACAAACAAAAACAAAAACAAAACAAAACAAAACAAAAACAAAACAAAACAAAAAAGCAGTCCTTCATTTGTCCACAGTCAGTTAGATCTGTCTCTATCTAAAATACCTTTAAATTTTTAATATGTTCACTTGTAAACCTATGCTTACATCTGTGTTCAGGTTTACACATACTAACCAACCTGTCTGTGCTTTACAATGTTTTTCAATTTTAAAACTCTAATGCAAAGTGTGTTCACTTCATTACAATTAGAATTCTGTTGTAGAAAGACATTAATATTATCTTTCTGATTGCTTCATTCATATTTTGCCAAAATTCATAGTTTTGAAATGAATTCTTCAATTGTATAAAGTTTGCTTTTTATTGAGTGTGGTTCCTGCAACTAATTCTGGTGATTTATAATATGTAAAACATGCAAACCTCCATTATGACTTTGAGAGAATTATCCATACAATTCTTCATATGTCTAAAGGAAAATGGGTCAAATAAAGCCTCAAAACGCATGTGGTTTTTAAAAAATATTAAGAGAAAGACTAATTGTGGGGTTTTAAATTTGTGAGGTAAACTAGGAAAGTTAATAAAATAAAATCTCTTTTAGCACCAGTACTTAAAATAATCTTTAGAAAACTGGGTTCATCTTCACTGCTAACTTTGAGCATAGCAAGACATAGAAATTAGGAAAGGAGTCTAAATCTTTCAAAATTGGTAACCGTATCTCCTTCAATATCATAAATATAAAATATTACATAAATAAAATTCTAAAGAGTTCCATCCAGATTATTTTAAACTAATGGCAGTTAGAAATTGTTTTCATCATTCTCCTTAGATTCCCAGTAAGATATAAAAACATATTTTTAAGAAAGTTTCAGAAATGAAACATTGTTCACTGAGGAATCACAATATTATACCTTCATGGTCACAAACTGGAATTTGCGAACTGTGTCCAAATTCAGTAGACCAAAATCCTACTGAATCTTTGTAATAAAATTAAAATATAAAAAAAAGAAATCAAGCTCATTTAATTTGAAATTCCCTCAAATTGAATTTTATCTACAGTCTACTTTATTAAACATATTTAAATCTTTCATTTAAATAGTTCATAATTCAGCCATCAGAATTTTAACTCTTTAGAAAGATCTCAATTCTGTTCATTTAAACAAATAAGAATTATCCTTTCATGTCATCCTATTTCAATCCAAAATGATATTTTTATCAAAAACCATGTTATTAGGAAAAGATACAAGTTTTAGGACTCCAACAATAGCTCTCCCACAACACAACTTATTCCATGTGAAGGGAAAATATTCTCACCATACTTCTTCATATTTGTATTAATTGATAGTTATTGGTCAAGACAACTCACAACACTGTCACAGATTCAGTACCAGTACAATGCCTCATATTACAGGCAAAATTAAATTTCTAAATTTGCATTTGTTTTCAGAAACTCATGGTAGGAAAGCTACTTTAAGCTTCTGTAAGGCAAAGGACACTGGCAATAGGACAGAGGCAACCCACAGGTTGGGAAAATATATCCCTATATCCGAAAGACAGCTAATATCCAAAATATACAAAGAACTCAAGAAGTTAGACTCCAGAGAACCAAAACTCCTATTAAAAATGGGGTACATATTGATATTAGCCCTCTATCGGATGTAGGATTGGTAAAGATCTTTTCCCAATTTGTTGGTTGCCATTTTGTCCTGTTGACAGTGTGCTTTGCCTTACAGAAGCTTTGCAATTCTATGAAGTCCCATTTGTCAATTCTTGATCTTAGAGCAGAAGCTATTGGAGTTCTGTTCAGAAAAATTTCCCCTGTGCCCATGTGCTCAAGGTTCTCCCCCACTTTCTTTTTCTATTAGTTTTAGCATATATCAAGAAGTTAGACTCCAGAGAACCAAATAACCCTATTAAAAATTGGGGATCAGAGCTAAACAGAGAATTCTCAACTAAGGAATACCAAATGGTTAAGAAGCACCTAAAGAAATGTTCCTAACATCCTAAGTCATCAGGGAAATGCAAATCAAAACAACCCTGAGATTCCACTTCACACCAGTCAGAATATCTAAAATCAAAAACTCAGGTGACAGCAGATGCTGGTGAGGATGTGGAGAAAGAGGAACACACCTCCATTGCTGGTGGGATTGCAAGCTGGTAAAACCACTCTGGAAATCAGTTTGGCGGTTCCTCGGGAAATTGGACATAGTACTACCAGAGGACCCAGCTATACCACTCCTGGACATATTCCCAGAAGATGCTCCAATATGTAATAAGGACACATGCTCCACTATTTTCATAGCAGCCATATAATAGAACCCAGATGTCCTTCAACAGAGGAATGGATACAGAAAATGTGGTACATCTACACAATGGAGTACTACTCAGCTATTAAAAACAATGAATTTATGAAATTCTTAGGGAAATGGATGGATCTGGAGAATATCATCCTGAGTGAGGTAACCCAATCACAGAACACACATGGTATGCACTCACTGAGAAGTGGATATCAGCCCAAAAGCTCAGAATACCCTAGACACAATCCACAAACCACAGAAATTCAAGAATAAGGAAGACTAAAGTGTGGATACTTCAATGCTTCTTAGAAGGGGGAACAAAATACCCATGGAAGGAGTTGCAGAGACAAAGTGTAGAGCAGAGACTGAAACAAGGACAACCCAGAGACTGCTCCACCTGGGAATCCTTCCCATATACAATCACCAAACCCAGACACTACTGCGGTTGCCAGCAAGTGCTGGCTGACAGAAGCCTGATATAGCTGTCTCCTGAGAGGCTCTGCCAGTGCCTGACAAATACAGAAGTGGATGCTCACACCCTTTCCCAATGGAAGGAGCACAGGGTCCCCAATGAAGGAGCTAGAGAAAGGACCCAAGGAGCTGAAGGGTTTGCAGCCCCTTAGGACGAACAACAATATGAACTAACTAGTATGCTCAGAGCTCCCAGGGACTAAACCACCAACCAAAGAATACACATGGTGGGACTCATGGCTCCAGCTGCATATGTAGCAGAGGATGGCCTAGTTGGTCATAAATGGGAAGAGAGGCCCTTGGTCCAGTGAAGGCTGTATGCTCCAGTGTAGGGGAATGCCAGGTCCAAGAAGTGGGAGAGGGTGGGTTAGTGAGCAGGGAGAGGGGTGAGGGAATAAGGATTGTTAGTTAGTTAGTTTGTTTTTTTCAGGGGAAAACCAGGAAAGAGGATATCATTTGAAATGTAAATAAAGAAAATATCTAAAAAAAAAATTTTAAAAAATCATCAAAAAGAAAGGAAGGAACAAAGAAAGTGGGGTACAGAGCTAAACAAAGAATTCACAACTGAGGAATCTCAACTGGCAGAGAAGCACTTTAAAAAAAAATGTTCAGCATCCTTAGTCATCAGGGAAATACAAATTAAAACAGCCCTGAGATTTCACCTCATACCAGTCATAATGTCTAAGATCAAAAATGCAGGCCACAGCAGATGCTGCAAGAATGTGGAGAAAGAAAGTCCCTCCATTGCTGGTGGGACTGCAAGCTAGTAAAACCACTCTGGAAATCAGTCAGTCAATTCCTCAGAAAATTGGAAATAGTTCTGCCTGAAGACCCAGTTATACCAGTACTGAGCATTTACCCGAAAGATGCTTTAACATATGAAAAGAACACATACTCCTCTATGTTTATAACAGCCAAATTTATAATATCTACAAGCTGGAAACAACAGATGTTCCTCAACAGAAGAGTGGATACAGGAAATGTGGTACATTTACACAATGGAGTACTACTCAGCTATTAAAAACAATGACTGCATGAAACTCGCAGGCAAATGGATGGATCTAGAAAATATCATCCTGAGTGAGGTAACCCAGACACAAAAGAACACACATGGTATGTACTCATACCATGGATAAGTGGATATTAGCATGAAAGTTCAGAATACATATGATACAACCCATAAACCATATGGAGCTTAAGAAGGAAGACCAAAGCATAGATGCTTCAATCCTACATAGAACAGGAACTAAACAATCACAGGAGGTAGAGGGGGGCACCTGGGAAGGAGAGAGGATGGGAAGGGAAAAGGGCGATCAGGATCAAGTATTGGAAGGGACAGGAAAGAAATACAGAGTGGGGGTCAGGAAATTGGATAGAAACATGTAGCAGTTGGGGATGTGGAACTGGAGGTAGGCACTAGAAAGTCCCAGACTCCAGGGAAGCAAGAGGCTACCAGGACCCAACAGGAATGACTTTAGCCAAAATACCCAACAAAGGGAAGATACAACCTGCAGAGACCACCTCCAGTAGATAGAACAGCCCCCAGTTGAGGGATGGGACCACCCACTCATCTCAAAATTTTTAACCCAAAAATGTTCCTGTCCAAATGAAAGACAGGTACAAAAAGTGGAACAGAGACTGAAAGAAATGCAATCTAGAAACTGCCCCATCTAGTGATCCATCCCATCTGCAGACACCAAACCCTGGCACTATTGCTGATGCAAAGAAGCACTTGCTGACAGAAGCCTGGTTTGCCTGTTCCCTGAAAAGTTCTAGCAACACCTGTCCAATACGGCTGCAGACACTCACAGCCAGCCATCAGACTGAGCCCAGGGACCCCAATGAATGAGATAGGGAAATAACTGAAGGAGCTGAAGGGGATTGCAACCCCATAGGAAGAACAATATCAACTAACTGGACCACCCAGAGCTCCCAGGGACTAAACCACCAAGCAAAGAGTGTACATGGAGGGATCCATGCCTCCAGATACATATGTAGCAGAAGATGGCCTTATTGACATCAATGGAAGGGAAGGCCCTTGGTCCTGTGGTGACTTGATGCCCCAGTGTAGGGGGATGCTAGAGAAGTGAGGCAAGAGTGGGCAAGTAGATGGAGGAACACCCTCACAGGCAAAGGGGAGCAGAGAGAGATAGAGTGGGATGGGAGGGTTGTGGAGAGGTAATCAGAAAGAAAGATATCATTTCAAATGTAAACAAATAAAATGATTAACAAAAATGACACCAAAAATAAAAAAGATCAAACCAAAAATAACAAATAAAACATTATGATATTCATGGGAAAAAAAATTCACCTGATGAACAAGACAACCTCCTTCAGAGGAGAGAATTACAAGAGGTCCCTGAAATCTGTCGTAAGTAGGCATAATGAAAAGTAAAAAGACAGCATTTCAGAACAACTTAGAGAACAGATGTATGAGATTTTGAAATCTCTTTCATGCTTAGTGATTGGACTTGCTCTCCAACCAAAACATTTGCACACAAGCTCATTGAAAAGGGAAAAATACTTCCTCTGGAATATGGTCATCATTTTCCCTTCTTTTCTGTCCCTTTAAAAGCAAACACGGAATAGGGTAGATCTCTGTCCAGGACTTCAGTGAAGAAAAAAACAACAGTGAGCTGATTATTCTACCAAACTGACTTACACATTTGTCCTGATACCCTCTTATGATTAATATTGTCATTTGTAATCAAGGACAAACTATTCTTTTCCCATCAACAGAGCTCTACCAAAAATATAAAAAATAAAAAAATTCAATGCATACAAGGACAAAGAGAGGTTATTTGGCTTTTATTTTATTTTATTTTATTTTATTTTATTTTATTTTATTTATTTTTTGGTGTTTTGTGACAGGGTGTCTCTGTGGAGCCCTGGTTGTCCTGGAACTCACTCTGTAGACCAGGCCGGCTTTGAACTCAGAAATCCGCCTGTCTCTGCCTCCCAAGTACTGGGATTAAAGGCATGTGCCCCCACCACCACCGCCCAGTTGCCTTTTACAATTTACACAAGTGGTAACAACTTTGTTAGAAGAAGTAAATATTTAGCAGTAAGTTACATGTTCCGTTTCAGCACCTCTGCACTAGCTCTGCTCCGTTACATACCATAATCCTTCCAGTTTGGGGGGAGAGCCTGTAGCTGTTCCATGCTGCACCTCACTTAGTGGGCTACAATCCTGAACAACTTAGAGATGATTTGCTACACGTTCCTAATGAGCCATAAGCTGTGGGAACTTTGTCACTGTGAAACATCAGCATCTCCGGCTTCCCTTGAGGAGAGATGTGAGTTGAGAGAAAAATTTCTCCCATCATAAACCAATTATAGCTTATTAAGGATAAGGCACTGTGGTCAACAAGGAAGCAGCTCCTCACACTTTCTCATTTCCTGCCTCACTTGCTTTCTCTTTGCAGACAAACAATGCTTCTTTCAGGTCTAGAACTTTCTACAATGTCAACCCCTACTTTTGTTCCTTTGCTTCTTCCTCTTCTTCTTCTTCTTGTTCTTCTTCTTCTTCTTCTTCTTCTTCTTCTTCTTCTTCTTCTTCTTCTTCTTCTTCTTCTTCTTCTTCTTTTAATTTTAATTCCTCAAGAAAAAAAAATTTTGCTTGAATTGATAGCCTGGACTTTTAATTCTAATATTTCAATGCACGGACTAAAGGAGGTTATATATGTGTCTTGTGTTTCATGGACTTGTGGTTGTGATAATTCAAGTCTAAGTTGCTGATAATATTCAGGTCTTACACAATATATAGTCTGGCAGTGGCCATAAAACAGGCATTTGTTACTGCACTATGCTTTGTGCTGCTTAATGGTATCCACAAATATTTGCAAAACATAAAAAATACTGATATTTTAATGATGCAGTAGGATTACATCAAATAAAAAGCACTTTAGCTATAGCTGCATGACAACAGAATTTACAGCACAACAATGGTAGCGGAATTTAAATGAAAAGTTCTATAGAAAAGAATAGCCAGCTTTTCAAAGCTTATACTTGTGTGTGTGTATGTGTGTGTGTGTGTTTTATTGCTGTGCTAAATTGATTCTATGCAGTAAATGGCACCATTGCCTTTACATAACATTTTGATAATATACAGATGGCTGGTGTTTTTATTTTGCATCAGAAGGTAGTAACATAGAATCATTTTCCTAAGTTTCAAAATCTGACATAATTACGAATCTCAGCCAAGGTAAACACCTCAACTATGCAATGGCTGTTCTTCATACAAATGAAACATTTATAGACGTATTTGCTATTGACTGTATAAAATCACTTTGTGCCTAACACTCACACTGTTGGTGGTGATGACTCTCCCGAAGACACAGCCATTGACAAGCAGATTGTTACCAGCAGCAACACCTGCCCACTAATATCCCTTTAACAAGATAAAATTTCAAGCATTTTTTTCCTTTGTTCATTTTTCTCTTTTCCTTTAGAACTCTTGGCTTGAAAGGAATGTGGCCAAGGTGTCTGATTTCCCAACAGTCCGCTAGCCCAGCCTAGCATTTGATACTAAATCACAGTGTTTCTTCTGCCCACCCTGTTCACAGCGATCTCATTTCAGCTTGGTGCAGAGTCTGTGCTGCCTTCCATGCTCCACACACGCCCTCCCCAAAGAGCTTGCACTGCAGACAGCTTTGCCACAGGGCACGTAGACTGGCTGAGATCCAGGAACGCACTGTGGGTGATCTTGCTTTGCATTTCATGTTAAGTGGCTTTTCTGGATATTGCTAAGGGAATGCTCGTTTTTTTCTAGCAAAAGTTGTGTCCAACTTTTTGTGTCAACGCTGCTTTCTCAGAGAGTTTCCATTTGGTGTGGAGATGGCTGCTACATGTTCTCACACTGGCTTGTCTCACAAAGCACTTTCAGCTAGTGATAAGGATGTGATTATCTTTGCTGAGGAAAGCAGATAAAGCATGTAGAAAATGTATACTGTGTCTCTAATACGCTAATACTGTGTCTCTAATACGCTAACTAGTATCATTTGTCCCACATTTTCATTTTAAGGCACAAAATCCATAGCCCTCTAACAAATAAAAAATAAAATGTACAACTTTGTCGTATTCTGGGACTGTATGAGGCACAATGGGTTGTGACGAGTTTACATTTTTCTCTTCTTCAAGGAGTTGCTGCAAATTTCAAATGTCCACCACGATCATTCACACACATTGTGTGAAAGACAATACATCTACTTTAGGCATTTAATTTCTTGCAGGGAACAGATAGACTGGGCTTATAAATCTTTATTTAGATTACTTGAAGGACATATCTCAAAAACTTAAGAATATAATTGTTTAATGTGTAACTTGTTGTAATATAATATAATCTTGTAAAATACTTAAAGAGAACCATACAGAGCTACTTCCCATGTGCCTACCATACATAGACAAGGAGACACACACACACACACACACACACACACACACAAAAGTACGCACAGACCCCTTTTTGCATACTCACATATTCTTTCTAAAATGCCTTAAAAGATAGTGTTGGGTACACACTAATATACATTTTAAAAATATGAGAAGTGTGAGATAGTTGTAAAATTTACTATTGCCAGCAAATGTATGAATTGAAGTATGTGCCTCCAAGTGATAAATACTTCAGAGAAGACTCTAGAGGAATTTAGACCCAGGATTATATTATGGAGCCTTGAGACATTTCAAACACTGCAAATGAAAAAGAAAAGCATATTTAAAACAGAGATCATATGTATGGAGTTAACTTTTCAGGAGAAATTCCTTAAAATTGAAAAAAAAATGGCAATAAAGTGCCATTTCTTTTAGCTTAAAACTGGTGCCATGATACATCAATAGGAATCTGAGTTAAATCTAATAAGGTCCATCCATGGTAAAAAAAAAAAAAAAAAAAAAAAAAAAAAAAAAAACCTCATCAGCTGTTGAAAAGAAATACTTAGTACGTATGAATACATATGAGCCTGTCAGGATCTCTAAAACAGATTGAAGTAAAAATAGTGTTTTCATATATGCTAAAAGATATGAAGCATCATTGCAATATAGATAGAGTAATTATTTCTCACTGCATATTTTAAAACAATCAGCTTACAGCACTTAAGTAAATGCTGTAAATCTTGAAGGGAACAGATAGAGTGGGCTTATAAATAAGTCTTTAGATTACTTGAAGGACACATCTCAAAAACTTAAGAATACACAATTCATTTGATTGAATTTTGAAAATATAGTAGAACAAAGAATGAAGCCATATGAAATCTATGTAATTTTGACTATAGTCCTCAGAGACACTAAGACCAAGGTACATAACTCAAATTTCTTTTTAGTTAAAAATATAACCAGAGCTTCAGCCCTGAGACTTCCGCAGGGGCAGATCATCAGTGTGTCTGCGACTCTGAAGACTTCACATTCTAAAGGGCTCCCAGGAGATCTGTTGCACCCGGGGCTACAGGTAAGGAACCCACCCAAATGATTTCAACAGCTGGGACCCCTGAGGATCCCAAGAGATGCAGGACCCCTCTCTTCTTCTTGATCTCCAACTCCCTTCCAGCCTACACATTAAGCCTGGGCAGATCATCACCAAGTCAGCCTCTCTGAAGACCCCCCAATCTGAAGGCCTACTATTGTACCCAGAGCAAGAGACCCACAGTCTGAAGGCCTCCCAGGAGATCTGCTGAAGCCAGGGCAATAGATTATTGGCTGGTATGCCCCTCTAAAGACACCCACAGTCTGAAGGCCTCCTAGGAGATCTGCTGTAGCTAGGTCCACAGGTCTCCTAAGAGACTTGCAGCAACCCAAGAACACAGAAGACAGGTTCCAGACAGAGACACCCAGGCCAGTTAATACCAGAGATAACCAGATGCTAGAGGCAAGAGCAAGACCACAAGCAATAGAACCCAGTGCACCTTTATACCATCAGAACCCAGTTTTCCCACCACAACAAGCCCTGGATATCCCAACAAACCTGAAAATCATGATGCTGACCTAAGATCCAATCTCATGAAGATAATAGAGTTTTTTGAGGAGGATATAGAGAATTCACTGAAAGAAATACAGGAAAACTAAAGTAAACATGCAGATGCTCTTAAAGAGGAAACAAATACATCCCTTAAAAAATTACAATCAAGCACAATTAAACAGGTAAAGGAATTGAACAATGCGGTCCAAGACCTCAACGTGGAAGTGGAAACAAAAAACAAATTGCAAATGGAAGCAACCCTGTAAATGGAAAAACCTAAGGAAAAGGTCGGGAGATTCAGATGCAAGCACCAACAACAGAATACAAGAGAGAATCTTGTATTGGTACAATAGTCAAAGAAATATTGGTACAATGGTCAAAGAAAATACAAAACATAAAAAATCCTAACCCAAAGCATCCAAGTAGGCCAGGGCACAATGGAAAGACCAAATCTAAAAGTAATAAGAATACAGGAGAGTGAAGATTGCCAGCTCAGAGGCTCAGAAACAGTTTTGAACAAAATCATAAAGAAAAATTCCCCAGCCTAAAGAAAGAGATGGCCATATATGTACAAGAAGCCTACAGAACACTAACCAGATTGGACCAGAAAAGAAATTCCTCCCATCACATAATAATCAAAACACAAAATACACAGAACAAAGAAAGAATATTAAAAGCTGCAAAAGGAAAAAGGCCAGGAATCATATAAAGGCAGACCTATCAGAATTAAAACAGACTTCTCAACAGAGACCCTAAAAGCTGGAAAAGACTGGAAAGAGGTCACACAGACCCTAAGAGAACACAAATGCTAGCCAAGGCTACTAGGTGCTCCAAAACTCTCCGTCGTCATAGACGGAGAAACCAAAATTGTCCTTGACAAAACCAAATTCAAACAATATCTCTCTACCAATCCAGCCCTACAGAGGATTCTAGAAGGAAAACTCCAACACAAGGAAGGTACCTACACACACACACACACACACACACACACACACACACACACACACACACACACACACACACACACACACACACACACACACACACACACACACACACACACACAAAACACAAGAAATTAATCATCTCACAACAAAAGTAAAAGGAGAGAAACACATACACATAATGCCACCTGCAATAACAAACATAAAAAGAACTAAGAATCATCTGTCTTTAGTATCTCTCAATATCAACAGATTCAATTCCCCAATAAGAAGATATATACTAATAGATTGAATATGCAAACAGGATCCAGCATTTGCTGCATAGAAGAAACACATTTCAATGACAAAACAGAAACTACCTCAGAGTAAAAACCTGGGGGAAAAAAGTCTACTAAGCAAATAGTCCCAAGAAACAATCAGGAGTTGCCATCCTAATATCCAATAAAATAGATTTTCAATCAAAAATTATCAAAGGAGGTGAGAAAGGACACTTCATATTCATCACAGGAAAAATCCACCAAGAGAAAGTCTCAATTCTGAGCATCTATACCCCAAATGAAAGGTCACCCACATTCATAAAAGAAACCATACTAAAGCTCAAAATATACATAGAACCCAACACAATAGTAGTCAGATTTCAACACCCATTCTCAGCAATAGACAGCTCATTGAAATGGAAACTAAACAGAGAGACATAGTGATACTAATAGAGGTTATTAACCAAAAAGATTTAACAGATCTATACAGAACATTCCACTCTAAAACTAAAGAATATATCTCCCTTTTAGCACTTCATGGTACCTTCTCCAAAATTAACCATATAATCAGTCACAAAACAGAGCTCAACAGATACAAAAAGATTCAAATAATCTCATGCATCCTATCAGATAACCATGGACTAAGCCTAGACTTTAGTAACAACAAAAACAACAGAAAACCCATAAACCATGAAAACTGAAAAACTCTGTACTCAATGATAATTTGGTCAGGGAAGAAAAAAAGAAAGAAATTAAAGACTTCCTGGAAGTCAATGAAAATGATGACACAGCATACCCAAACTATGGGACACAGTGACAGTAGTGCTAAGAGAAAAATTCATATCACTAAGTGCCCTCCTAAAGAAATTGGAGGTCACAATCTGCACCCAGAGCTAAGGCTGTTCCACAACTCACTGTACACAGGTCACACCAGGAGAGAGCTGGTCTCCTCGGAGTGCTGACACAGACATACATGCCCACAAAAGGGACAAGCTCAAGCCAGAGACAGCAAGATCAAGTAACAGCAAAGATAAACAGATGGCAAAAGGTAAGCACAAGAACATTACCAACAGAAACAAAGGACACTTAGCATCATTAGAACCCAGTTCTCCCATGACAGCAAGTCCTAGATACCCCAACAAAATGGAAAGGCAAGACTTGGATTTAAAAATCACATGTATGATGCCAATAGAGGACTTTAAGAAAGACATAAATAACTCCCTTAAAGAGCTACAAGAAAAGACAAAGAGGTAGAAGCCCTTAAAGAAGAAACACAAAAACCCATTAAAGAATTACAGGAAAACACAACCAAAGAGGTGAAGGAATTGAACAAAACCATCCAGGATCTAAAAATTGAAGTAGAAACAATAAAGAAATCACAAAGGGAGACAACCCTGGAGATAGAAAACCTAAGAAAGAGATCAGGAGCCGTAGATGCAAGCATCACCAAAAGAATACAAGAGATATAAAGGTGACTCTCAGGGGAAGAAGATACCACAGAAAACATTGACACAACAGTCAAAGAAAATGCAAAATGCAAAAACTCCTAACCCAAAACATCCAGGAAATCCAGGACACAATGGGAAGATGAAACCTAAGGATAATAGACATAGTAGAGACTGAAGATTCCCAACTTAAAGGTCCAGTAAATATCTTCAACAAAATTAAAGAAGAAAACTTCCCTAACCCAAAGAAAGATTCCCATGAACATAAAAGGAGCCTACAGAACTCCAAGTAGATTGGACCACAAAAGAAATTCCTCCCATCACATGATAATCAAAACACCAAATGCATAAAACAAAGAAAGAATATTAAAAGTAGTAAGAGAAAAAGGTAATGTATAAAGACAGACCTATCAGAATTATACCAGACTTCTCGCCAGAGACTAAAAAAGCCTTGAGATCTTGGGCAGATAAGCATACAGACACTAAGAGAACACAAATGCCAGCCCAGGCTACTATACCCAACAAAATTCTCAATTATCATAGATGGAGAAACCAAGGTATTCCATGTTGAAAGCAAATTTACACAATATCTTTCCACAAATCCAGCCCTTCAAAGGATTATAAATGGAAAATTCCAACACAAGGAGGGAAACTACACCCTAGAAAAAGCAAGAAAATATTCTTCTTTTAACAAACCAAAAAGAAGATAGCCACATAAATATAATTCTACCTCTAAGAACAAAAACAACAGGAAGCAACAATCACTTTTCCTTACTGTCTCTTACTATCAATGGACTCAATTCCTCCAATTAAAAGACATAGACTAACAAACTGGATAAGTGAACCGGACCCAACATTTTGTTGCATACAGTAAACTCACCTCAGTGACAAAGACAGGTACTACCTCAGAGTAAAAGGCTGGAAAACAATTTTCCAAGCAAATGGTCCCAAGAAACAAGCTGGAATAGCCATTTTAATACTGAATAAAATCAACTTTCAACCTTAAGGTTATCAAAAAAGATAAGGAAAGACACTTCATACTCATCAAAGGAAAAAATCTACAAAGAGGAACTCTCAATTCTGAACATCTATGCTCCAAATGCAAGGGCACCCACATTTGTAAAAGAAATGCTACTAAAGCTCAAAACACACATTGTATCTCATACAATAATAATAGGAGATTTCAACATCCCACTCTCACCAGAGGACAGATCATGGAAACAGAGACTAAACAAAGACACACTGAAACTAGCAGAAGTTATGAAACAAATGGATTTAACAGATTTTACAGAACATTTTATCCTAAAACAAAAGAAAATACCTTCTTAGCACCTCATGTTACCTTCTCCAAAATTAACCATATAATTGGTCACAAAACAAGCCTGAACAGACACAAGAAGACTGAAATAATCCCATGTATCATATCAGATCACCATGGACTAAGGCTGGTCTTCAATAACAACAAAAACAATAGAAAGCCCACATACACACAGAAGATGAACAACACTCTACTCAATGATAACTTGGTCAAGAAAGAAAGAAAGAGAGAAATATTTCTTTAGAATTTAGTGAAAATAAAGGCACAACATACCCAAACTTATGGGACACAATGAAAACAGAGCTAAAAGGAAAACACATAGCTCTGAGTGCCTCCAAAAAGAAACATGAGAGAGCATACACTGACAGCTTGATAGCACATCTGAATACTCAAGTACAAAAAGAAGTAAATTCACCCCAGAGGAGTAGATAGCAGGAAATAGTCAAACTCAGGGCTGAAATCAACCAAGTAGAAACAGAACTATACAAAGAATCAACCAAACCAGTAGCTGGTTCTTTGAGAAAATCAACAAGACAGATAAACCCTTAGTCAAACTAACCAGAGGACACAGAGATAGTATCCAAATTAACAAAATCAGAAAGGAAAATGGAGACATAACAACAGAAACCAAGGAAATTAAAAAAAAATAAAATCAGATCTTACTACAAAACCCTGTTCTCAAAAAACCGGAAAATCTGGATGAAATGGACAATTTTCTAGATAGATACCAGGTGCCAAAGTTAAATCTGGATCTGATAGACCATCTAAAAAGTCCCATAATCCCTAAAGAAATAGAAACAATCATTAATAGTCTCCCAACCAAAATAAGCCCAGGACCAGATGGGTTAAGTGCAGAATTCTATCAGACCTTCAAAGAAGACCTAATAGCAATACTCTTCAAACTATTCCACAAAATAGAAACGGAAGGAACACTACATAATTTGTTCTATGAAGCCACAATTACTCTGATACCTAAACCACACAAAGACCTAACAAATAAAGAGGACTTCAGACCAATTTCCCTTATGAATGTTGATCTGAAAATACTATAAAAATGAGGGCATCATTAGTTTTGCAGGCAAATACCATCTTGAGTGAGGTAATTCAGACCCTCCCCCGAAAAAGCATGCATGATATGTATTCACTAATAAGTAGTTAGTAGCCTCCCAAAAAGTACAGAATACCTAAAATACAATCTACAGGTTAACAGCAGAAGGGCCCAAGGAAGAGTGCTTCAATTCCACTTGGGAGGGAGAAGAAAGTTATCACGGGGAGGGGGGTGCAGAGGGAGTGAGGGGAAAAGGGGAACATTATCAGGTATGGGGGAAGGGAGACAGGAGAGAAGCCCTGAAGGCCACCAGAAGCATGGGAATATGCAACCTGGGCAGGGGTGGGAAGGTGGGGGGCCTCTAGAAAGTACCAGAGACTTGGGAGGTGAGAGACTCTCAGGACTCAAAGAGAGGGACCTTAGATGAAATGCCCAACAGTGGAGAGTGGGAACTTGTAGAGTCCACCTCCAGTAGAAAGACAGGGCCTCAAGTGGCTGGATTGGGTTGCCATCGCACAAACATTCTGACCCAGAATTGTTCCTGTCTCAAAGAACTTCAGGGACAAAAATTGAGAAGGCACTGAGGGAAAGTCAGTTGGTCCAGTGACTGTCCCAACTTGGGATTGATCTCAAGGGGAGGCTCCAAGACCTGACACTATTACTGATGCTACGGTGTGCTTACAGACAGGAGGCTAGCAGGGATGTCCTCAAAACGGTCCAAGAAGCAGCTGACTGAGACAGAGACAGATACTTACATCCAACCGTTGGACTGATGTCAGGGACTCCTGTGTTTGAGTTAGAGAAAGGCTGGAAGAACCCGAGGAGGGCAACCCTATAGGAATGAAAGTGATCCTTTCAGTTCTGATTAATCAAAATTTCTATGATTTTTACTTTCTTTTATGATAAAGTCTAATGTCTTTTTTCCTCTGCAAAGTATGGTGTCTCTTGTCATTGTTAAAGTAATATAAATTAAGCTTTGTGGCCTGATTTTCTTCGTAAAACTGTACACAGGGATGATATCAGGAGCTACAGCTGTTGTGGTGCTAAATGGGCGTAATGCACCTGTCACATTTTCTTCTAGGTCATTATATTTATGCCCGTGAATTACAGCCACTGTTAGTTTTGGTCAGAAAAACTCGTTTTTGCAGTGGACAGTAGTAACTGTCAAGGCTTACTGTAATAAGTATAGTAATAAAAATCAAGAATAATTGACTGTTGCATACCAGGCCATACATGGGAAAGGAGAAAGGAAGAATAGCAAAACAAGTGGGAAGAGGACAAGAGAGGGCTCGAAGAATATAATCAAAATATATTGTGTACATGTATGGAAATATTGCAATGTATAATTAATATATAATAAAACATTCTAAAATTCAAAATTAAATGACAAGCCATAATTAGACATCAATCCTTGACTACTAGAATAGTTAAAATATTGAAAATACCGAGTGTTGGTAAAGTTGTGGGATGGCAAGATTGAACTCTAACCCATGCCTTTTATGATAGGAACAAACTTAGAAACTCTAGTTAATAGTTTGTCCCTTATCTATAAAAGTAAATACTTGTTCTTTATATAATCCAGCTGTTAGCATTGTGTCTAAGCTCCACCCCACAGTTACCTGGCAACAGCCAGGTATGCTCCTCCCCACAGTTACAAGGCAACAGCCAGGTAGGTCTGACCTACTATAAAAGGGGCTGGTTGCCCCCTCCTCCCTCTTGATCTCTTGCCTTCTTGCTCCTGCTCTGTCCCCTAGCCCCTTGCCCTCTCTCTCCCCATTCCCTTCCTCCCTCTCTCCATGTGTTCATGGCCAGCCTCTACTTCTCCCTCTTCTCTCTCTCTCTCTCTCTCTCTCTCTCTCTCTCTCTCTCTCTCTCTCTCTCTCTCTCTCTACTACCCTCTTAACTCCCTACCCCATGCTCTGAATAAACTCTGTTCTATACCATACCATCCTCAGGGGAAGGGATGTCTCAGCATAGGCCATGCTTCCCCCATAACTCACCACACCTCCACTAGAACATATCCCCCCCCCTTGATCTTTTTATAAATACATCACCAGCCATCTACTTTTAAAGAAAATATCTTAGAGAACTAAAAACATTTACTCTTACAAAGAATGTTTAAACTTTATTAAAAATACCCCAAAGCCAGAATCATCAGACATGCTCCATATTAGAAGAAACAATAAAAAAGTTATTGTATACACATTTTTGCATATAAAGAGCAAGCATACTAATACACACAATACAGGAAATATAGAAAAAGTATTTTAACAAACAAGATAAGATAGACACAAAAAGATATAGATTATACAGTTTCAGACTATTTGTTTTGGTAAAACAAAAAACATATTGGTATTTTCATGGAGCAAGGACACAAGAAAATAAAAGGAGCTATTAAAAAACTTTTTAACTTGATCCTAGCAAATTGTGTGGCTGCTAATAAAAATTGTCAAGTTTTCTTGAATGGCTCACAGTATATCTTGTTGCAAGAGTTATATATCAATAATGTTAGCTTTTGTAAAATAGTATAGAGATACATGTACAAAACTGGCAAAATTATGTTGGAATTATGAAACATACTACAGGAGGGTTGGATATTGAAAAGATGGGAGATTGGATTAGGCCCACTTCATCAGTAGTACCATTATCAGAAGCACATCCTGAAATCATTATGTAATTAGAAAAACATGAAATTCAATGTCAAGAATAAATGTTATTTACAGTAACAGACAAAAATTCCCAAAATAAATCACCTCCATTATTTCCAATAATAGAAAATTACTATGGAAATCTTAATGTGTCAATTTGCTAACAACATCATTTAATGATTAGAAACACTATACAGGAGGGGGGGATGGAACAGAGTTTTTTTTTTTTTTTTTTTTTTTTTTTTTTTTTTTTTTTTTTTTTCTTTTCTTTTTTTTCTTTTTTTTTTTTGGAGGGGAACCTTGGAAAGAAGATATTGTATGACGTGTAAATAAAGAAAACATCTAAAAAAAAACACTATGAAAACTAATAAAATATTGTTATATAATGTTAAATACTGCAGATTTCCATTTATGTGACACACATCTGAAAGGTTTCATTCATATGTAGCTAAAATTGAAGGACTATTGGAAAAAGTTGTGTTTGTGAAGGCAGTCATATCATAGGAAGTTTACTTCTGATGTATACTATCATGTTTTTCCTAGAAAAAAATAATAAAGAAGTCTTACATAGCCAGGAAATGCCTTTGCTATGGAAAAATCATAAGCAACTATGTGGCTTCTATGCTGCTCACACTAGAAGGAGTGAAACAGATGAGTATTCTGGTGCATACAGGTGGATTTAAGATACAGTTGGTACACACTTATTGAGTGAAAATGTAGGCTATGGTTTTCTCTTCATCAATCTAAAGTCCATGTAGATTGTCTGTTTCTTCTACTCTCCCTTGTGTCATGTATATAGCAATTATGTGAATTTTCTTTGATGAAACAACAAATTTAAAGCTGAGCTAAATATTCCCATTCCCATGAGTCAGAAGTCTAAGCATGCCATTCCTAGGCTCCTAGGAGTGGTACAAAGAAGCAACATACTATGCCATTTTCTGGAACACGGACTCTCTTCAAAGTTTACACATTGCCTTAGGGTTTTACTGCTTTGAGCAGATACCATGACCAAGTCAACTCTTCTAAGGACACTTAATTAGGGCTGGCTTTCAGGTTCAGAGGTACAGTCCATTACCATCAAGTCAAGAGCATGGCAGGATCCAGGAAGGCATGGTGCAGGAGGAGCTGAGAGTTCTATGTCTTCTTCTGATGGCTGCTAGTGGAAGACTGGCTTCCAGGCAGCTAGGATGAGGGTCTTAAAACCCATAATGATACATGTACTCCAACAAGGCCACACCTACTCCAACAGGGCCACACCTTCTAATAGTGCCACTCCCTGGGCTCAGTATATTCAAACTATAACACACATCTATAAGCAGAGTTTACTTCCAGGTCATGGCCAGTTTCAACCAGCCCTGAGTGAGAATGTGAACCATGCTTTCATCTTCACGGGTCTAAAATCCCCACTGAGGTCCCTGCTTTCCCAATGGCTGTTACCTGAGGTTGCTCTTAAATCCTAAAGGTTGACTTTGGGGTACGTCTCTTTCTCTTGCAAGTCCTCTGAAAACACAGTGTTGACTTCCTTGATACCAGCAGTCTATCTTCTCCTTCAGAAAGGATCCAGTTCTCTAGTTTCTCTGACCTGGACTTTCACTTTATATTAGTTACTTTTATATCACTATAACCAAATTTATGCCAGCAGCAACTTAAGGAAGAAAGGAATCATTTTTACCAAACAGTTTGGTTTAAGCAGAATCAGTCCATCATGCTGGGAGGGTGTGGTGGCTGGATGGTTCCATTAATGGCTGGGACTCTTGCAACACAGCTTGTTAGAGCTTGCTAAATTGGGAAGCAGAGATCAGGAAATAGAGGCAGAGTCATTACTATTTTCAAGGTTCATCACTGTCAACTCTTTCTGCTAGTGAAGCCACAATCCCCACAGTTCTACTACAATCTCCCAAAATAGTACCAGCATGTGAGAACAGCTTTTCAATCACATGAACTGAGTAGGAGGGTAGGGATCTCAAATCCAAACCACTAACATGCTTGAATAAGATCTCCAGCATTATACTAACTCCATCAGTAGATTTTGATCCTAATTACATCTACAAAATCATTTTACTTTTGCCACAACAGAATATCATCATAGGGATGACATCTATATTCATTACTCTTCTCTCATCTCTGTGACAAAATACCTGAGCAGAGCAACTTAAGGAAAGAAAGATGTATTTAGCTCATGGCTTTCAGACCATTGTGGTGGGAAAGGCATATCAGGGGAACATGTGCCAAAGGGTCACCACATTTTGGCAGATCAGAAGTCAGAGAGATATTAAAAGAATGAACCAGAGATAATATCTCCTCAAGGACCTACTCTTAGTGATCTACTTCCACTGGCCAGGTCCTATGTCCTAAAGCTTGCATAAGATCCCAAAACAGCATTGCCAGCTGGGGTCCAGATGTTCAGACACATTGAGTGTGTAAGGGATATTTCAAGTTTAAATCACATCACATACATTCACAAGTCCTTTCTGCATGCACAGAAAAAGAATTATATAAGATGTGTGTGCCAAAGAGCAGGAGTAATAGGTGCTTACAAAACTGCTTGGATGCTGAAATTATTTTATTTATACATTATATTTGGGTTAGGGAACAGGGGACAATCCAAACAGAGGTTAAACCTAACCCCCGATGTATCCACTACAAGGTTTAGAAGTTTTGTTTGAAGAAAACTAGAACACATACAATAAAAAGAACCCCCCCAAAAAAATGACAAGAAAAGTTGCACTTGTATAACGATCACCTATTTGCAATAAAGCCATACCTATTTGCAAATACCCAGAGCCAGCACACCGCCACTTAGAATTCCCTTCACTCAAGTGACATGATCTTCAATTTAGATGAAACTCATTAATGGATACTTTCAGAAGTTTCTCCAGCTCCTATTCCATCTCAGCCACAGACATTGCCAGTAGGTCACCTCATTTCGTTCATACATGACTGATCCTTAGAAGTCCTTAACAACCAGTAAGATTTCCCACATAAAATGAAACTACTCAAAAAAAAAATGCCACTCAAAAATCGAACAGCATATCAGATTGGCAAATGACTACCAGGGGCTTATATTCTTGTTCTAGAAAAATAATGTTCATAATTCATGTGGGTTTTTTTTTTCAACATTTTATTGAACACAGAGTCAGGAGGCAAGGTCAGCTCTCTTGCTCTCATGCCCTCGGGGCCAACTAACTGGCACCTCTGCCTCCAGAGCCAGCTGCACTGTGCTGCCTAGTCCAGGAGTGGGGCTCACTCTCTCAGTTGCAACCTGCAAAGCAAGGCGCTGGGCCAGTTCTCTCTGGGCTGGCTCACCTGAGCCCCCCAGAACAAGCCCCCTACAGTAGCTCTCTTCTGCTACTCAGGCAGGATGCAGGGCCTGGAATGGCAGAGCCAGTGAGGGGCAGGGCCAGTTTTGCGTATTTATGTGGTCCCAGACAGGTGCCCAGACCAAGGCGTCCTCCCAGTTTCTAATGATAATATCAGCCAGGGATACACTCTGATCTCTGCTGCTCTGCGGTCACAGACCTAGAGAAGTGGAAACTACCTGAGACTTCACCCTGGCCTCAGGCAGTTGAGCTGGCTTCTCGCGAGAAGCTCTTCTCCGCTCTCCCATTTCCAGATTCACCTCTCTTCATCATGCTCACATTGTTCTGCTTCTCTTCCTCTCCCCTCTGTCCATCACATACTTCCTCCGTGTAGTGGTTCCAGCTGTAGAGGTGAGACATGAGGCTGGCAGGCCTCTGGGTGACCTCCTCTGCCCGCACTGCATCAAGTGGCAGCAGGCAGGCCTCTGCGCGTCTATCAGTCACCTGTGCCTTTCTGCCGCAGGCTCTGTGTGTGTGTGGGTTTTTTTGTTTTGTTTTGTTTTGTTTTGTTTTGTTTTTTAATTAATGAACATGCATTGATTAACTTGAAGAAATAGCAATATTTGATATTATTTATGGCATTAATTGACTTTTGATAGACAAAAGTGAATAAGAAAAAAATGTATTTTCTCTTAGTTACTAAACCAGTGTTTGAAACACAGTACCAGGAAGACAAATTTCTTATCTTCTAGCCTGTTATCACCTCTGAATTTCCAAAGTGGCTTCCTAGGTATGAACTGAATCCTCACAGTAATGCTGCAATACAGGAATTCTTAAAATCCTCAAGTTAAGAGCAACTCAATGTTAATTGATAGGTGTCCTGTCATTTGCCCAAGATGAGTGTCCCCTGCTTAAAATGTGTTGCACTTCCTTGTAATTAAACCCATAATTACTTTCTGTCAAGGAATCTGTCATGAAAAAAAAAAAGTTTTTTTAACAAAATAATTCTGGCTGTAGACAGTAGCCAACTCAAATTGGTTTTGAATAATCAATTATCTTGTGTAACAAGCAGTTGTGTGTCGACTGTGTGATGCAAGTCTCAGGTTCTTTCTGTCTACCTGCTTTGCTGTTTGCAGTACTAATTTCATTCTAAAATTAGTCTCCTTCATTATCTAAGAGTCCACGCCCATAGGCTGTGCTTTCCGTTCATGAGCCAGAAAACCTCTTTTCTATACACATAATAGATTTTTTTTTTTACTGGCTGGTTTTGTGTGCCAGCTTGACACAGGCTGGAGTTATCACAGAGAAGGGAGTTTCAGTTGGGGAAGTGCCTCCATGAGATCCAGCTGTGGGGCATTTTCTCAGTTAGTGATCAAGGGGGTAGGGCCCCTTGTGGGTGGTGCCATCCCTGGGCTGGAAGTCTTGGGTTCTATAAGAGAGCAGGCTGAGCAAGCCAGGAGAAGCAAGCCAGTAAAGAACATCCCTCCATGACCTCTGCATCAGCTCCTGCTTTCTGACCTGCTTGAGTTCCAGTCCTGACTTCCTTGTGATGAACAGCAATGTGGAAGTAAGCCAAATAAACCCCTTCCTCCCCAACTTGCTTCATGGTCATGATGTTTGTGCAGGAATAGAAACCGTGACTAAGACAAGTCCTATTGAATTTCTAAGATCACCAGCAACAGCCACCAGAAAAATTCACATGAATGGCTAATTAATCAGGCTTCACTTGCCTGTATGTGGGATAAGTTTCTTGCTGTGGTTCAAATAAGAATGCACCGCCCCCTCCCCAAAGGTTCTATATTTGAATGTTTAGTCTCCAGTCAGTGGAACTGCTTGGAAAGGATTGGGAGGTGTGGCCTTGTTGTAGAAGGTATGTCACTGGAGTTGGGCTTTAAGGTTTCTAAATCCCATGCCAAGCCCAGCATCTCCCTAGTTTTCTTCCGGCTGCATGTCCATCAGTATGTAAAGCTCTCAGCTACTGCTCTAGCACCGTATCTATCTACTTCCTGCCATGGTAATCTTGAACTAACCCTTGAAAACTATAAGCAAGCCCCCCCACAGCAATAGAATAGTAAAAGATACTTCTCTAGCAGAACACTTCTGATGGGACGAGGGAAGAACTGAATAAAGTAACTTCCGCATGAGTCAGAGCCTGGAAAAACAGAAGTCTGATTGGCAGTGAACATTAACACTTCAGATGAACACATCCAAGCCTATCCTGTTAGCCTCCAGCTAAAAACCTCCTTACTTGACCTAGCCCTATTAGCCCCCAGCTATTGTTGTGGTCTAGGGATCACCAGACAAACCATTCAGCCACTGATCTCAGTCAAACAGGAATGGTTTATTAAATGCTATACCCCAAGACTGGTCAATCGGGGCCAAAGACAAGATTCTAGAGCTGGCTAGGACATTTAAATTCCTATAGGACTTTTAATCTCAAAAATGTACAAACATCTGTGCCAAGTTATTCCACCAATCAGGATTTAGGAATAGGGGATTTCCTTAGGACATGTCTTTGTTGTACGTTTATCCTGTTCCCATTGGTGAGGGTATTCAACTGGAACAAAGGACTGACATTAACTAGGCCTAACATTCATGTCTTAACTTGCCAACCAGATGCCAGTGACCCAAGTACATGTCTTTTTCTGCAAAGCAGGATGTCAGTTCCCAGGGAGGTCTTGGGAACTTAAACTTTCTCTACCCCTGTGCAAAATTGAAATCTTATTCCAAATAGGTTCTTATATTTTTCCAGGTGTCTCTCTTATGCTTGGGTCCATCCCAAGGGGCAGCTTATAAAGGCAAAAAGCCATAAATGTTCATACATAGGTGCAGGAAGTACTGCTGGATGGTTGGTTGGGGTCTAAGATTATTGTGACTAACTATATAAAGCAGTTCTATTGTGACTGGTTTCTAAGAACACCAAGGCATAAAACATGCTAGTAACAGTAGTAAGAGTATATAAGAAAGTTTCTTTATGACATTAGTAACAATACAAAATGGCCAGCTAGACAGGTAACAGTTGCTTAGGCCTTCACATTTTACCTAGGCCTTAACATGTATAAACCTCCTCTTTTCTGGAACATTACTGCATTACTGGTGGGAGTGCAAACTGATACAACCACTCTGGAAATCAGTTTGGTGGTTCCTCCGGAAATTGGACATAGTTCTACC